>NC_079191.1:91806022-92126022 GCF_029499605.1 Hyla sarda | reverse complement strand
GAGACAGTACATCTATACATCCTAGCATGCACATACACCTAGACATACACCTTCATTTTATCATAAAGTGTACGGCAAAAAAAAAAAAAAAAAACAACATATATATATATTAATATATATATATATATATATATATATATATATATATTTTTTTTTTTTTGGGGGGGGGGGGGCGTGGTTATAAGTATACTTATAGTTTACAGGCAGTTTTGTTTTTTGTGCTGTGGTCTGTCATTTTTATTGTTACCACTTTTGCGTACATGTGACTTTTTGATTTATTTTTATTCCACTTTTTCTTTAATGTGACCACAGATCTGTGACTTTGGATATAACAATAATGTTATATTTTGATAGTTCGTATAATTCCGCATGTGTCACTGTTATGTATGTGGGGGCTTTATTTATTTTTTTGGGGAAAGGGGGTAAATGTAATTATTGTTATGGGAGGGGCTTTTCAATGTTTTTAAAAACTTTTTTTTTATTATTTTATTTACATTTTTTATATAATTAGATTGCTAATAGAGAATAATTATATGCAATTGCACAGCATTCTCAGTGTGATTGGTAATTTACTAGTAGAGTCTGCCTGAGGCGGACTTTATCAGAAGATCACCCCACAGCCAGCATGGAGGTATTTGAGGGGCATGGAAACTGATCAGACCCTCTCTTATAAGTTGTGGTGTTGCCATCAGGCAACAGAGTGGTCATTCAGGCTCTTATGTTAATGCTATTAATCACAGCACTTAAGGGGTTAATGGCGGACATTGTCGTGCTCACCCATGTCCACAATTGACTGTGAGTGCTCAGGAAACAATCAGAGCTCAGCTTTTATTTCCGAATTGTTCTGGTAAAATAAAAGTTGAGCTGTGATTGGTTGCTATGTGTAACAAAGGCAAGTTTTGTCTTTAGATTGATACATCTGGGCTGATGTGTTACTATATGGATGTGATCAATTAAAAGGGAACCTGTCAGGAGGGGAATTAGAGTACCATGGGCATAAAGGGGTACTCCAGGAAAAAACTTTTTTTTTTTTTATATCAACTGGCTACAGAAAGTTAAACAGATTTGTAAATGACTTCTATTAAAAAATCTTAATCCTTTCAATAATTATCAGCTTCTGAAGGGTGTGGGGGGGGGGGGGGTCATAATGAAGTGCTCCGTCTTAATCTGGCCCTGCCACTGTCAAACATGGTGGTGGCAGCATCATGGTTTGGGCTTTTCTTCAGCAGGGACAGGGAAGATGGTTAAAACTGATGGGAAGATGGATGGAGCCAAACACAGGACCATTCTGGAAGAAAACCTGATGGAGTCTGCAAAACACCTGAGACTGGGACGGAGATTTGTCTTCCAACAAGACAATGATCCAAAACATGAAGCAAAATCTACAATGGAATGGTTCATAAATAAACATATCCAGGTGTTAGAATGGCCAAGTCAAAGTCCAGACCTGAATCCAATCGAGAATCTGTGGAAAGAACTGAAAACTGCTGTTCACAACCGCTCTCCATCCAACCTCACTGAGCTCCAGCTGTTTTGCAAGGAGGAATGGGCAAAAATTTCAGTCTCTCGATGTGCAAAACTGAGACATACCCCAAGTGACTTACAGCTGTAATCGCAGCAAAAGGTGGCGCTACAAAGTATTAACTTAAGGGGGCTGAATAATTTTGCACACCCAATTTTTCAGTTTTTTATTTGTTAAAAAAGTTTGAAATATCCAATGAATTTCGTTCCAATTTATCCAATATCCAATGAATTTCGTTCCAACTTGTTGATTCGTCACAAAAAATTAGTTTTATATCTTTATGTTTGAAGCCTGAAATGTGGCAAAAGGTCGAAAAGTTCAAGGGGGCCGAATACTTTCACTATGCACTGTATGTACATTGTGATTGTTAACCAGGAGGTACTAGTGACCAGCTGACACCAAAGGTGACCTATGGGCTCCCTGCTAGTCTCCCCCATGTAAACCCTGGGTGATGCTAGCTTCTCTCTCTTGTTCATGAGGTCCAGTGCAGTCAAGTCGTCTTAGGGTGGGTTCACACTACGTTTTGTACCATACGGGAGCGCATACGGCAGGAGGGAGCTAAAAGCTCGCGCTCCCGTATGTAACCGTATGCGCTCCCGTATGCCATTCACTTCAATGAGCCGACCGGAGTGAAACGTTCGGTCCGGTCGGCTCATTTTTGCGCCGTATGCGCTTTTACAACCGGACCTAAAACCGTGGTTGACCACGGTTTTAGGTTAAAAGCGCATACGGTGCAAAAATGAGCCGACCGGACCGAACGTTTCACTCCGGTCGGCTCATTGAAGTGAATGGCATACGGGAGCGCATACGGTCACATACGGGAGCGCAAGGTTTTAGCTCCCTCCTGCCGTATGCGCTCCCGTATGGGACAAAACATAGTGTGAACCCACCCTAAGTGTGTGTCCAGAACATTCAAGGCCTTAAGTCAAGTCCTGTAGCCTCAAGACAAGTCCTGCATTCACAAGTCAAGTGCAAAGTAAGCTAAAGTCACAGTCCTGTCAGTCAAGTCAAATCTTCTGTTTACTCAGCATGGCCTGCACGTAATTCTCCTATCTACTACAAGTCCCAGCAAACCTGCAAGGAACCTAGCTGTACTGTATAGACTGTAACAACTGTCTACCCTCAGTAAAGCTACCGTTGTCTGTAACTTGGCATTGGAGTCTTTCTTGCCACCGTGCTTAGCCCAGACCTTTGGGTGGTTTAGATTAAACCACGCCCTGGCGTCACAAACACAAGGGGTTAATACCATCTGCCCCTAGGGCAACAACATCTGCCCTGCACCACACACCCCGCCATTACCACAGAGGCATACCAAGTTTTTTTCTAGTCACTTATACCCCCCACGATCTGAAACTTATCTCCTATCCTTAGGATACGTTTTTCACCACTGGACTACCCCTTTAATCCTTCTAGTACTTATCAGCTGCTAAATGCTCCACAGGAAGTTCTTTTCTTTTTGAATTTCCTTTCTGTCTGACCACAGTGCTCTTTGCTGACACCTCTCTCCATTTTAGGAACTGTCCGGAGCAGGATACATTTACTATGGGAATTTTATCCTGCTCTGGACAGTTCCTGAAATGGACAGAGGTGTCAGCAGAGAGCACTGTGGTCAGACAGAAAGGAAATTCCAAAAAGAAAAGAACTCCCTCTGGAACCTACAGCAGCTGATAAGTACTGGAAAGATTACGATTTGTTAATAGAAGTAATTTACAAATCTGTTTAACTTTCTGGCACCAGTTGATTTAAAAAAAATGCTTTCCAGTAGAGAACCCCTTAAAATCAACTGGTGCCAGAAAGTTAAACAGATTTGTAAATTACTTCTATTTAAAAATCTTAATCCTTCCAGTACTTATAATCTGCTGTATGCTCCACAGGAAGTTCTTTTTTCTTTTTGAATTTCTTTCTGTCTGACCAGAGTGCTCTCTGCTGACACCTCTGTCCATGTCAGGAACTGTCCGGAGCAGGATAAGTTTACTATGGGAATTTAGTCCAGATTTACTCCTGCTCCAGACAGTTCCTGACACAGACAGATGTGGTCAGAAAAGAACTACACTTCCCCTGGAACATTCAGCAGATGATAAGTACTGGAAGGATTAAGAGTAAATAGAAGTAATTTACAAATCTGTATAACTTTCTGGCACCAGTTGATTTAAAAAAAAAAAAATGTAATGTTTGCTTGGACTTACTTGCACAAGACATATTTTAAGAGATGGATTTTCAAAAAAAGGAAAAGGAAAAGGACGTCCTTAATTAATAAGTATGGGAGACATCCTTTATGTTTTCCTGTGCTAAAACAATATATATCTTAGTACATTTTGCAGATCACAAATCCCTCATCTATATTTATTATGGGATTTACCTATCTGAGCAGAGTGCAGAGTCCATTTATTGCAGTCTCTGATCTGTGTCTGGTCATGAGATGATGACTGTCATTTGTTCCATGCAGAAAGTTTGTAATGGTGACAGTATATAGTGGCCATGGCTTATTGTTTGGCCAGGATTCATTTTGGCTTACTGTTTGGCCAGGATGCTCCACTGGAAAACATTTTTATTTTTTTAAATCAACTGGTGCCAGAAAGTTAAACAGATTTGTAAATTACTTCTATTAAAAAATCTTAATCCTTCCAGTACTTAGCAGCTGCTTTATGTTCCAGAGGGAGTTCTTTTATTTCTTTTTGAATTTCCTTTCTGTCTGACCACAGTGCTCTCTGCTGACACCTCTGTCCATTTAAGGAACTGTCCAGAGCAGGAGAAAATTCCCACAGTAAACCTATCCTGCTCCGGACAGTTCCTAAAATGGACAGAGGTGTCAGCAGAGAGCACTGTGGTCAGACAGAAAGGAAATTCAAAAAGAAAAGAACTCCCTCTGGAACATAAAGCAGCTGATAAGTACTGGAAGGATTAAGATTTTTTAATAGAAGAAATTTACAAATCTGTTTAACTTTCTGGCACCAGTTGATAAAAAAAAAAAAAAAACATGTTTTCCAGTAAAGCATCCTGGCCAAACAGTAAGCCAAAATGAATCCTGGCCAAACAGTAAGGCATGGCCACTATATACTGTCACCATTACAAACTTTCTGCATGATCAGAGACTGCAATAAATGGACTCTGCACTCTGCTCAGATACTTCCTGTGGAGCATATAGCAGCTGATAAGTACTAGAAGGATTAAGATTTTTTAATAGAAGTGACTTACAAATATGTTTACCTTTCTGGCATCAGTTGTTTAAAAAAAAAAAAAAAAAAAAAATGTTTTCCAGGGGAGTACCCCTTTAAGGTTTCCCATGGGTTAAAAGACAACTTTAGAACACAATTTAACATATAGGTATGTTGTCCAACAGTATCTGTTTCCCATTGACTTGCATAATAAAAAAGACAGAATGACAAAAAAAAATATGATTACAGCTAAATTAAATTACTAGATTCCTCAGCCTAGAGTTACATAGAATATTTATCCATGAAACTATTTATCAATCTGCTCCTGCCCTATAACATGCTGCCTGCAGTTCGGATTGAGTTTCATAGTGACAGGTTTTCTTTATATGTTTGTGGTTGCGCTACAGACATACTAGCCAGCTGCAGACTACAGCAGTATTTTCCAAACATTGTGCCTCAAGCTGTTGCAAAACTACAACTCCCAGCATGCCCGGACAGCCTAGATATTGCGGTAATAAACTTAAAGGGGTATTCCAGGAAAAAACTTTTTTTTTTTAATATCAACTGGCTCCAGAAAGTTAAACAGATTTGTAAATTACTTCTATTAAAAAATCTTAATCCTTTCAATAATTATCAGCTGCTGAAGTTGAGTTGTTGTTTTCTGTCTGGCAACAGTGCTCTCTGCTGACATCTCTGCTAGTCTCGGGAACTGCACAGAGTAGAAGAGGTTTGCTATGGGGATTTGCTTCTACTCTGGACAGTTCTCGAGGCACGTGTCATCAGAGAGCACTTAGACAGAAAAGAACAACTCAACTTCAGCAACTCATAAGTACTGAAAGGATTAATATTTTTTAATAGAAGTAATTTACAAATCTGTTTAACTTTCTGGAGGCAAAAAAAAAAAGTTTTTTTTCCTGGATAACCGCTTTAACCCCTTAAGGACCAGGCCATTTTACACCTTAGGACCGGAGCGTTTTTTGAACATCTGACCACTGTCACTTTAAACATTAATAACTCTGGAATGCTTTTACATATCATTCTGATTCCGAGATTGCTTTTTCGTGACATATTCTACTTTATGTTATTGGTAAAATTTTGTCGATACTTGCATCGTTTCTTAGTGAAAAATTCCAAAATTTGCTGAAAAAATTGAAAATGTTGCATTTTTCTAACTTTGAAGCTCTCTGCTTGTAAGGAAAATGGATATTCCAAATAAAAAAAAAATTTATTCACAAATACAATATGTCTACTTTATATTTGCATCATAAAATTGACGTGATTTTACTTTTGGAAGACATCAGAGGGCTTCAAAGTTCAGCAGCAATTTTCCAATTTTTACAAAATTTTCAAACTCACTATTTTTCAGGGACCAGTTCAGGTTTGAAGTGGATTTGAAGGGTCTTCATATTAGAAATACCCCACAAATGACCCCATTATAAAAACTGCACCCCCCAAAGTATTCAAAATGACATTCAGTCAGCGTTTTAACCCTTTAGGTGTTTCACAGGAATAGCAGCAAAGTGAAGGAGAAAATTCACCATCTTCATTTTTTACACTCGCATGTTTTTGTAGACCCAATTTTTGAATTTTTACAAGGGGTAAAAGGAGAAAATTTATACTTATATTTGTAGCCCAATTTCTCTCGAGTAAGGACATACCTCATATGTCTATGTAAAGTGTTCAGCGGGCGCATTAGAGGGGGGCATGTTGCATTTAGGAAGCCCCTATGGTACCAAAGCAGCAAGAAATCCCCACATGGCATACCATTTTGGAAACTAGACCCCTTGGGGAACGTAACAAGGGGCAAAGTGAACCTTAATACCCCACAGGTGTTTGACGACTTTTGCATATGTAAAAAAAAAAAATTTTTTTTTCACTAAAATGTGTGTTTCCCCCCAAATTTCACATTTTTGCAAGGGTTAATAGCAGAAAATACCCCCCAAAATTTGTAACCCCATCTCTTCTGAGTATGAAGGTACCCCATAAGTGAACTTGAAGTGCACTACGGGCGAACTACAATGCTCAGAAGAGAAGGAGTCATATTTGGCTTTTGGAGAGCAAATTTTGGTCGGGGGGCATGTCGCATTTAGGAAGCCCCTATGGTGCCACAACAGCAAAAAACCCTCACATGGCATACCATTTTGGAAACTAGACCCCTTGAGGAACGTAACAAGGAATAAAGTGAGCCTTAATACCCCACAGGGGTTTCACGACTTTTGCATATGTAAAAAAATATATATATTTTTTCACTAAAATGTGTGTTTCCCCCCAAATTTCACATTTTTATAAGGGTTAATAGCAGAAAATACCCCCCGAAATTTGTAACCCCATCTCTTCTGAGTATGAAGGTATGCCATAAGTGGACCTGAAGTGCACTACGGGCGAACTACAATGCTCAGAAGAGAAGGAGTCATATTTGGCTTTTGGAGAGCAAATTTTGCTCGGGGGGGCATGTTGCATTTAGGAAGCCCCTATGGTGCCAGGACAGCAAAATAACCCCAACATGGCATACCATTTTGGAAACTAGACCCCTTGAGGAACGCAACAAGGGGTACAGTGAGCATTTGCTCCCACTGGTGTCCCACTGGTGTCTGTCAGAACTTTGGAACAGTGGGCTGTACAATTTTTTTTATTTGCACAGCCCACTGTTCCAAAGATCTGTCAGACACCAGTGGGGTGTAAATCCTCACTGCACCCCTCATTACATTCCGTGAGGGGTGTAGTTTCCGAAATGGGGTCACATGTGTTTGTTTTTTTTTGCGTTTGTCAAAACCGCTGTAACAATCAGCCACCCCTGTGCAAATCATCTCAAATGTACATGGTGCACTCTCCCTTCTGGGCCTTGTTGTGCGCCCCCAGAGCACTTTGCGCCCACTTATGGGGTATCTCCGTAGTCGGGAGAAATTGCATTACAAATTTTGGGGGGCGTTTTTCCCTTTTACCTCTTGTCAAAATGAACAGTATAGGGCAACACCAGCGTGTTAGTGTAAAAAATTTATTTTTTTACACTAACATGCTGTTGTAGACCCCACTTCACCTTTTCATAAGGGGTTAAAGGAGAAAAAGCCCCCAAAATTTGTAACACAATTTCTTCCGAGTACGGCGATACCCCATATGTGACCCTAAACTGTTGCCTTGAAATACGACAGGGCTCCAAAGTAAGAGCGCCATGCGCATTTGAGGCCTGAATTAGGGATTTGCATAGGGGTGGACATAGGGGTATTCTACGCCAGTGATTCCCAAACAGGGTGCCTCCAGCTGTTGCAAAACTCCCAGCATGCTTGGACAGTCAACGGCTGTCCGGCAATACTGGGAGTTGTTGTTTTGCAACAGCTGGAGGCTCCATTTTGGAAACAGTGGCGTACCGGACGTTTTTCATTTTTATTGGGAGGGGAGGGGGGCTGTGTAGGGGTATGTGTATATGTAGTGTTTTTTACTTTTTATTTTATTTTGTGTTAGTGTAGTGTAGTGTTTTTAGGGTACAGTCACACGGGCGGGGGATTACAGCGAGTTTCCCGCTGCGAGTTTGAGCTGCCGCGCAAAATTTGCTGCATCGCAAACTTGCAGCCTGAAACTCACTGTAAGCCCCCTGCCCATGTGAATGTACCCTGTACATTCACAGGGGGGGGGGGGGGCTCCAGCTGTTACAAAACTACAACTCCCAGCATGCACAGTTTATCAGTGCATGCTGGTAGTTATAGTTTTGCAACAGCTGGAGGCACACGGTTGGGAAACACTGAGTTAGGAAACAGACAATGTTTCCCAACCAGTGTGCCTCCAGTTGTTGCAAAACCACAACTCCCAGCATTCTCAGGCATGCTGGGAGTAGTAGTTCAGCAACATCTTTAGAGACAGATGTTGCCGAACTACAACTCCCAGCATGCTGGGAGTTGTAGTTTTGCAACATCTGGAGGACTACAGTTTGCAGACCACTAATACAGTGGTTCCCAATCTGTGCCCTTCCAGATATTGCAAAACTACAACTCCCAGTATGCCAAAACTGTCCAGGCATGCTGAGAGTTGTAGTTCTGCAACATCTGAAGGGCCAGATGTTACAGAACTACAACTCCCAGCATGCCTGGACAGTAAGGGCATGCTGAGGATGTGTAGTTTTGCAACATCTGGAAGGGCACAGTGGTCTCCAAACTGTGGACCTCCAGATTTTGCAAAACTGCAACTCCCAGCATGCCCAGACGCCAAGGGCTGTCTGGGCATGCTGGGAGTTGTAGTTTACAGGGTCCCATTACAGCAATGCATGTCGCTTTACGGCGACGTGCATTGCTGTAAAGGGCCCGACCGCGGCTGAAGATCTACTCACTTGTCGCCGCCGCCGCCATCTTCCTCGCCGGTATCCGGGTCTTCAGGGACGAGGTAAGTACCGGGGCCGGTCTCCAGCACTCCCCCGTCCCCCGCCGCGTCCTCCGGTCTTCCTCCCATCCTCTCTGGACTTCAAGGGGCCGGGCAGGAAGGGAGGAAGTAACCGCCCCCCCCCCCCCCTTGCGATTAGTCGGTTAGTTAACCGACGGATCGCAGGGGATCGGAGGAGGTGGCAGGCTTGCCACCTCGCTCCTAGTCTTCAGCATGGTCCTGGCTGTCTGTGACAGCCGTGATCATGCGAAATTACCGGGCGGTCGGGTCCCAGAGACCCGATCAGCCCGGTATCGCCGCAGATCGCAAGGCCCCCCTCGGCGTTTGCCCTGGATGCCTGCTGAAGGATTTCAGCAGGCATCCAGTTCCGATCTCTGCCCGGTGAGCGGCAGAGATCGGAAATACAACAGGACATTCTCTAACGTCCTTGGGCATTAAAGCCCAAGTAGTGGGGACGTTAGAGAACGTCCTATGACGTTAACAGGTTAACAGTACCATTTTTGTTTTGATGTGACTTTTTGATCGCTTTCTTTAAATAAATTTTGGAGTTGCAGTTAGTTACTAACTACAACTCCCAGCATGCCCTGATAAAGCCTGTGGCTCAGTAGCTGCCCCAAAGGAAAACTACAACTCTCAGCATGTTGGACTATATAGTGGTATATAGTATATGTCAGTGTTTCCCAACCAGGGGTGCCTCCAGCTGTTGCAAAACTACAACTCCCAGCATGTTGGACTATATAGTAGTATATAGTATAGGTTGCCCAGCTTTTGCCGTTGGCTGTCCGGGCATGCTGGGACTTGTAGTTTTGCAACAGCTGGAGGTGCTCTGGCTGGGAAACACTGGTATAGTAAATGGTACAACATTCCAGGAGTTGGAGTATTGGTTGGATAAATACCGGCCATTGCATTGCCGATATTTTTAATGTAAAAATATCAAAATACCGGCAGTTTGGCCAAAATACCGGTTGTGCCTGTAAATTACCGGCCAGGTGGCAACCCTACCTGTACTGCACTGTGAACGGCCGCTTCCCTCACCTAAGTTTTCCTTCAGCTTACTTTGTGGATTGTAAGCCATTGCAGGCGAGCTCCTCTCTCCCTCTGTACCAGTCTGTCTTTTACTTCAGTTATGTCTATTATACTTGATTTTATGTTATGATAAGTATTTTAATCCCTTATCATATGTACAGCTCCATGGAACTAAGGGTGCTTTAAAAATGAATAATAATAACAATAATGTTGTAAGTTTCTTTTGAGGGATCTTTTCTGTATACAGTATACTTACTATGCACTGACATACATAACTACATGTATACATTCAAACCTTAAAGGGGTATTCCAGGCAAAACCTTTTTTTTATATATCAATTGGCTCCGGAAAGTTAAACAGATTTGTAAATTACTTCTATTAAAAAATCTTAATCCTTCCAATAGTTATTAGCTTCTGAAGTTTTCTGTCTAACTGCTCAATGATGATGTCACGTCCCGGGAGCTGTGCATGATGGGAGAATATCCCCATAGGAACTGCACAGCTCCCGGGACGCGAGTCATCAGAGAGCAGTTAGACAGAAAACTTCAGAAGCTAATAACTATTGGAAGGATTAATATTTTTTAATAGAAGTAATTTACAAATCTGTTTAACTTTCCGGAGCCAGTTGATATATATAAAAAAAGGTTTTGGCCTGGAATACCCCTTTAATTCCCTCTTGTCCTGACTAAACCTGTAGTGTGTGAGTTCTGAATAAAAGATGTTTCATGCAAATCCCGAGCACACCCTATGTCTGCGATTCAGGTTTTTTCCCTGTGAACATCTGCAGGTTAGTTCTGGCCCTATATGCTCCTGTACAGATTGCTCCTATACTAAAGAATAGGAGGAACAGCCCACAAGGGACAGAAAGTGTTTGACTTAACTCTTCATGCTTGTCACCCATATTTGTCATCTAGAAATAAAAGTCCTTGACATGTTTTAATCTGCAGATTTGCATTTCATAAGTATACGCGCTTAGTTTTACCAGAACTTGATATCATTATTTTTATTGAATTATTTTTTGTTTTGAAATAATCAGATCAGATGAAGACATTGTAAAGATGCTTATAAAGGTATGTACCTGTGGATTGTAAAGGATTATTCTCATCAAAGTGATTATATTTTGTCGGGGTATGTGATCACAAAGATCTGATCCTGGGAATGAAGGGAGCGTAGTGCTGACTGAGTGATGCAACCCAATACAGTCTTTCCTTGCACATCGGCCACCCAGTCCCTCGCTGTGCTAAGGGAACTGCAGCTTCTCTGCACAGTCAGGTGGCCGTGCGCGCCAATGTGAAAGGGCTACAGTGGTAGGAGCCTGCCTGATCATAAAGTGATGGTACCGTGTATCCTAACTGTGGTTTCCCGGTACAGGACCTGTCCTGTACCATCCTTAAGTCCCGTCAGGAAGAGTCCCTTAGGTCCATAGGGCTCTCCTGCAGGGCTCATATAAATGCAATGTATATTTGTTGTGTATCTATTGTTCATATGTGTAAAGTTGTACAGTTTGTATAAAATGTATAGGACCTTCCTTGGTCATGTGACCTATTGTCATGTGATATACCCAGAGTTCCATGGGCACAGGAATCCCAGGCATTAGCAACCAATGGGCTTTAGTCCAGCCCCCTAGTATGTAAGGGGCTGTAGTCTCAGTTAGGTCTCTTAGAAAGTACAAAGTCATGTATACTGCAAATTCATCTCATCTAGGCCAAAGCCTAAGGAAACGCAGCCACTTCTAAAACGTAAGTTACAATTCTCTCTACAAATCAAGTGACTACTACTCAGCTAAAGGAATATATTTGTAGCACAGTGGCCTGCCTAAATATCTCAATAACTACAAATCCAAGCAAGCCTGCGAGGTATCCTGTGTCCCGATTGCCTCTGAAGGAACTGCATAATTGTAACGACTGTTCCCTAAACATTTCAAGTAAAAGTTCCAGTTCATTCAGAATCCTTGCTGGGGACATTCCTTTATTACAAAACCGTTTTTGGGTTGGTTGACGGCGGTTACCATACTGGAATAAATACATCCTGGCATCAAGAACACTAAGGGGTTAACAACATCTTGCCCCCAGGGTTAATACCACCAGACCCTGCTACATACTGCAACACCCCAGTCACCACATAACAATATGCATTGGACTACCCCTTTCAGAGCAGCCACTACACGGAATCTATATTCGATTGGGCTGCATACCGTGTTTGATTTCCAGCTAAAAGGGACATATGGAAGAAAGATTATAAGGACAGCTCTGTCTATCAGGTGTTCTTTGCTAGCAATGTTTTTAGCAGTGTTGGTACTGGTGGAGGACAGCTGACAAACAGACTGAAGAGTGTGTTATATATTCCTAACCCTGTGCTGAGCTCCGTCCCGCTCCTTTGTTTGGCACCAAACAACTTCTTTGCACAACGGACACTGCCTGGTGCTGACAGATCCCATTGACTTAAATGGATACTCCACCGCTGGACATCCTATCCCCCATCCTATCCCCTATGCAAAGGATAGGGGATAAGATGTCTGATTGCTGGGGTCCCACGGTGTTCGTTTAGCGCATCGGGTGCAGCACCAGAGGCTCGTGACGTCACGGTCGTGCCCCGCTTGTGACGTCACGGCCACGCCCCTCAATGCAAGTCTTTGGGATGCGGCGTGACAGCCGCCACGCCCCTTCCCATATACTTGCATTGAGGGGGCGTGGTCGGGACATCACGAGTAGGGCATGAACGTGACATCATGAGCCTCCGCCCCACATCGCTAGTCATCTGCTGTTCGCACCGGATGTCTAGGGTGCCGCAGCTGAGATTGTGGGGGTCCCCAGTAGTTGGACCCCCATGATCAGACATCTTATCCCCTATCCTTTGGATAGGGGATTAGATGTCTAGGGGCGGAGTACAACATTTTTTGTTGCTCCACTATGCGTACGAGAGAGTGAGAGGGCTATGGTCTCACCTAATGTCACATCATTATGTACGCTCTTGGGGATCTTTTCACTTTTCACTTTCCCCCAGATGCTCATTTAAAATGTTCTTTGCCACAAAAAAAACATGCATAGAGTGCAAACTTGCGCGGGAGTTGAGTGTTGACTCACAAGCTGTGCAGATGACATTGACGACACACAGGGGCAGTTGCAGGTCAGGTTAAAAACTGCTGCATCATGTCTCAAGTACCTGTCAATGAGATTGTCTGTCCAGCCCTTATCCGAGTCCCTTACCAATGGCCTCTAAGCCAGTTTAGCCATCTTGCTGTGTCTGAGAGAACTCTGATTAAAGTGTAGCTATCATGTCACAGAAAAAATAATGCTTCTATATGTTTCATACTAGGTCATGCAGGTGGTTTATAGGTCTTTTATGTGTCTTGCTTATGTATTAAGCTCACAATTCCCTTTGATCTGGTGCATACTGATTCTGACATCCACTGCACTGAGCCCCCCCCCCCTTCACTCACCATACATTCACTTCCTCCCTGAGTCTGCTGTGCTGCACAGAGAAGTGCTAGTCCCATCTTCACTTCCTGGACTTGGTCCCTGCCTGTGCTTTAGTTGAGACAAAGATGATTCTGCAGCCGGACCGGATTATGTTCTGAATGGTATGGGGACCCCTGGTGGTCTGTTTTATATGCCATGATTTCTATAAAAAGGAGTCCTGTAGATAGGAGATAACTTTTGGAGATTAAATTGGAATCTTCAGTCATTGGGTAAGGTCACAGGTAGCATTTCACGCTGCGGATGCACCCACTGAAGTCACAACAGCGAGCTCCCTGCCAGGTAGCTTTGTATGCACACTCATAGCAACAGATTTCCCACTGAGCATCTGCTACAAGCTCGTACTGTGTCTACAGTGAGAAATCCGCCGCTATGAGCAGACACACAGAGCTACCTGGCAGCAGCAGGAAGCTCACTTCTGTGACTGTCATCAGCGCATCCACAGCGTAATAAGAGTGTGCTCTGTATAACCCTACCCTCAATGGGTATCTTCATTCCTGGTCATGTGATGATCACACAGGTGCACGGAACATTGCGGCTCCGATAACCGTACTGTAACAAGCCATGCTCCTGTGTGTCTATAACATGACCAGGACAAATATTTTAACCCCTTTATTGAATGACTGCAAGCAGAGCTCTTGAGAACAACCAGAAATTGGTGTAGAACATATATTGGGAAATTGTGTCCTGTTTCCTTATACCAAAATATTGTTTATTTCCTGAAACTGTAATATGCCTTTAATGTGAAAACAAAACAATTTCCTGGAAGTAATGTCAGCATTCCGTGCTTTTGTTTCCATAGAAAAAAACATATGTTATTCCTTCTTCGCTCACAAGGGGTGGATTGCATAACTTAAGAAGCAATAGATTTGTTATGCAATTCCAAAATAGAGTATGTTAGTGTGAGAGATGGGTCACTGAGATAGAAAGGACAACAACACTTGTTACGCATAAATCTGGTGCATGAGCCCTTCTATTCATAATACGCTGATAAACACAACAGTGACAGAGGCTCTTTAAGACATAAAGGCGCAGACGTATAAAAGCAAGTTAATCTGGAGCAGCTACAGTACCTATCTCTGACAATCAGATCATGTAGTTGGGGAATAAAAAGCAGAAACATGTTAGTTATTACTTGTTTCCTCCCTAGGGTGCTTTGTTTAGGTAGTTGGATAGACAATACAAGTTTATTGGAAGCTTTACTGAACATTCTCATCCAGCATTAGACACAGGCTGTCAGACCGGTTGTATTGCTGAAATAGTCATATCTATAATAATCTGTTCAGTTATTGTGCACGTCTGTTGTTTGTTATAGTCCTAAAGAAAATGACATATCCTCCAGGCTCTCATTTGCCTAAGAACGGTTGAAAGGGCCTGACACATGCAAATGAATAGCACAAAAGCTGACATATATGAGACTTATATTTTCTATAGTACCTAAATGGACAGGGGTTTTTCATAGAGCAATTTATAGTAATGTTTGTTAGCAGGGCCGGCTCTGCTTATAGGCAAAATTGGCAGCTGCCTAGAGCGCCCTCTTGATGGGGGGCGCAGCCCTGCCTGCCGCAAGAAAGTTAGATATCCAGCATCCGAACCACTCGCTCAGCCAGCAGTATGGGGAGGAGGTTTGTTACAGTGTGTCACCCCAGTAGTAAGCTAATTACATGTGGATTGGGGCTTGTTACAGTAGTAATGTGGGGCATGTCAAAGGCCGTGCCAATGGGTGGAAAAATTAGCTTTTGTCTAGGGTGGCAAAAATCCTTTTACCAGCCCTGTTTGTTAGTCCAATGGAAGTTGAATCTGGTCTGTCATATTCACTTGCAGCAGCCATTACAAACATACGGCTTTCTATCTAATGTACAGATGTTCCTAGTTGTGTAGGAGACAGTCCTCTAGATTAGCTTTCCTTCATGGCTCCTAGATGTTAATCCCAAACATGGCACTGAGAATTCGGGTAGAAAAACAGACATGGTGCACATCTACAATCTTGTATAATGATCTGATTGCTTCTCAGCATAATATCAAAAACTAACAGGTTGTTAGTATACATTTTTGATCAAAAAGTACAAGCCCACTCGCCACATCAAGGCCACCTATTTAGAGTGGGTCCCTAATGTCCCTAGCATAAAATGGCGCAGCACCGGGCGGCGACCACCACTGCCGCGACACCAGTGCCCACAGGGGGGGAACGACCCACTGGCAGAGCGGCCCCAATGCCACTCAAACCAGTCTATGGGCCGCACCTCCCCGCAAACACGGCGTCACGGCAGCAACGGACGCCGCACAGCACCACATCAGTGTGAACAAGGTGTAATAGCTCACTTACCATGCTCTCCCAGTCAGACTGGGAGGCTGCTAGGAAAGAAATGGCCCATGTGTAGCTAACTTCTACTTATATAGGGTTGGGCTGAGGGGGTGGGGAAAAGTGCAGCACATGTTAAAACAAAGAAAAAGGAGGGGATAGAAATCACAGTGTGAATTCGGGTAGAAAAACAGACAGTCTGACTGGGAGAGCATGGTAAGTGAGCTGTAGCACCCTGTTCACACTGGTGTGGTGCTGTGCGGCATCTGGTGCTGCCGTGGCGCCGTGTCTGTGGGGAGGTGCGACCCATGGACTGGTTTGAGTGGCATTGGGGCCGCTCTGCCAGCGGGTCGTTCCCCCTGCGGGCACTGGTGTCGCGGCGGTGGTGGTCGCTGCCCAGTGCTACGCCATTTTATGCTAGGGACGTTAGGGACCCACTCTAAATAGGTGGCCTTGACGTGGCGAGTGGGCTTTGTACTTTTTGATCAAAACGTATATACTAACAACCTGTTAGTTTTTGAAATTATGCTGAGAAGCAATTAGATCATTGTGCAAGATTGTAGATGTGCGCCATGTCTGTTTTCTACCTGAATTCACATTGTGTTTTCTATCCCCTCTTTTTTTTTTTTTTACATGTTGTCTGCACTCTTCCCCACCCCCTCAGCCCAACCCTATATAAGTAGTAGTTAGCTACACATGGGTCTTTTCTTTCCTGGCAGCCTCCCAGTCTGACTGGGAGAGCATGGTAAGTGAGCTGTAGCATCCTGTTCACACTGGTGTGGTGCTGTGCGGCGTCTGGTGCTGCCGTGGCACCGTGTCTGCGGGGAGGTGCGACCCATGTCCTGGTTTGAGTGCCATTGGGGCCGCTCTGCCAGTGGGTCGTTCCCCCTGTGGGCACTGGTGCCGTGGCGGTGGTGGTCGCCGCCCAGTGCTACGCCATTTTATGCTAGGGACGTTAGGGACCCACTCTAAATAGGTGGCCTTGACGTGGCGAGTGGGCTTTGTACTTTTTGATCAAAACGTATATACTAACAACCTGTTAGTTTTTTAAATTATGCTGAGAAGCAATTAGATCATTGTGCAAGATTGTAGATGTGCACCATGTCTGTCTTCTACCTGAATGCAAACATGGCAATACTTTTAGGCTGGTTCCACATAGCTAAGTATTTTGCACCAGTATATGCAAGCCAAAACCAGAAGTGGAACCTACAGAGAAACAAAGGTAAGGGACAGATTTGTACTTGCTCCATGTTTTGGAACAGGGCCGGAATGGCCATCGGGCATACCAGGGCTTTCTGGTCCGGGATGCATTTAGCTATAAGCATGTCTTAATAACACTTACAGTTAAATGTGGTGCTCGGCTGTTTGACAGAGCAAGGAGCCATTGGCTCCTCACCCTGTTAATCACTTTTGTGGTTGTTCGTGTTATGCAGGCAGCCACAAGAGGCCTAACATCCTTTCCTCCAGTACATTGTAACATAGTTCATAAGGTTCAAAAAAGACCAAAGTCCATCAAGTTCAACCTATATCCCTAATGAGTCCCTAAGGGGGGTTGCTACTTTATAAAGGGGGGCTTCTTTATACATTGGGTGATACTTTATACATGGGGGCTGAAATTACCTTACTGGGGTTGCTACTTTATAAAGGGGGGGTTACTTTATACATGGGGGTGATACTTTAGACAGGGGGCTTCAACTACCAGATAGAGGGGCTGCTCATACAGTATATACAGGTGATGCTACTTTATACAGGGAAGTGCTATTTTATACAGAAGGTAATACTTTTTACAGGGGACTGCAACTATCTGAAGGGTGGCTGATACTTTATATACTTTATAAAGGAGGTAATACTTTATACAGGGGGGCTGCACCTTCCTGAAGGAGGCTGCTACTTTATAAAGGGGGGGGGGGGTTACTTTATACAAGGGGGTGATACTTTAGATAGGGGGCTTCAACTACCAGATAGAGGGGCTGCTCATACAGTATATACAGTTGATGCTACTTTATACAGGGTGGTCCTATTTTTCTATTCAGAAGGTAATACTTTATACAGGGGGACTGCAACTACCTGAAGGGTGGCTGATACTTTATAAACGGGGGCTACATTGTAGATGGAGCTGCCATGTTATACAGAGGGCTGCTACTTTATACAGGGGGCTACTTTGTACAGGGAGCTGCTACTTTATACAAGGGGGAGGGGCTGCTACATTAGATAGGGGTTTTTACTTTATTCCAAGGATAGAACAGGATATCCGGCTTCCAATGGAAAATTTGAAAAATCCAACTTTATTGCAAAATCATTAAAAAATATCAAGGTAGGTGAAAAATAAGAAGTTAAAAACACAAACGAAACACCGACGCGTTTCGACTTAACAGTAAGTCTTAGTAATGGCAAGTTGTAGACATACACTGTACGGTATATATACACGGGCAAGCAACACGTGACATGACATCACATGCCGAAACGCCCCTTTCTCATCTGGCTCATTATGCAAAAGACGCACCTGTATTGTCAGATTATCATAATATTATTCAATACACCAAATGTAGATCATAATTTCAGTATATGTATCCTAACATATAAATAAACTATATCAGTATGCATAATAGACATTTAGATAATAGGTGCGGACAGATAGTAAATACATTGCATCTGACGCACCTCCCAGACGTTATTGTATCAGTGGGCGGACACAACAAGGGCACATCACCGGAACAAAACATAAAAAAACATTAAATTAATAAATGTAACAGTATTATAACCAGGACATGATTAACCAGAATGACATGTTATTAATAAATATAAGATAGATCATATCTGTGGTTTAGACCTGATGGATAGCGTGTTTCTAAATTCAATATCCAAAAGGCTTCTCATTTGAACACCTGTTGGCCCCAATCCCCTCCTCTTTTATACAGGGGGCTGCTACTTTATACAGGGGCACTACTTTATACAGGTGTGGTGTCCCGGTACTGGACCTGGTCCCGTACCTTAGTCGTGGGTCCCCATAATCAGATTTCCTCCATGCTGATAGGGCTCTCTTGGTGGATTAACCCCTAGTCGCCTTCTAATGTCATTAAAATGTATATATTTGATATATTTTATTATAGTGTAATTAATGTACAGGACCTTAGGTCATGTGATAATTAATAATTATGTTAAGGTTAAGGACCTTTGGGTCATGTGATAGGTCATGTGATGTACCATAATTCTTTGTACTAGGACTGACAGGTTTGGGGAACCAATAAGCTTTGATACTGCCCCTTCTGTATATAAGGGCGCTGTATCCAATAATCTCTCTCTTAGTTCCGAACTACCAGACTGAGCAGATCTGTTATGGCAGTGACAAGACAATCTAGGCCTGAAGCCTTCCACTTCAGCCGCATTCTAAACCGTGAGTTAATCCAACTCCATCCTACCAAATCCTACGTGACTACTTAACCTAAACATACCCCTAAATTCAGTGGAACAGCGTACAAAAGGAATCAAAGCTTATTTCCTACAAATTCCCAGCCTTCCTGTGAGGAGCCTAAATCCCGGTCCTCTTGTAAAGGCTGTTATTAATTGCATCCTGCATAAAATCTGCAGTAAAGTTATTTCAAGTTTATTACAAATCCAGCTGTGGACAATCCTTTATTCCTCCCTATCGCTCTTGAGACGCATGGCAGTAGGACATATATAGCTAGAGGAAGCCCTCACACTGGCGTCACGACTATCAAGAGTTAATCCTATACCCAGCAACGCTACCTTGCAACACCCCTGTTCAACCCTACACCCCCAAGCTCACCACATAGCGGGCTGGTTATTTATACAGAGGGGCTGCTACTTTATACAGGGGGACTGCTACTTTTTACAGAGGACTAGTATCTACAGGAGGGACCTCCCTACAGAGGGAGAAACTATCTACTAATTATAGGGGGCTACATTTAATCTACAGGGGACAACTAACTACTACCTATAGGGGGCAGCTATCTAATACGGGACCTACTTACTTGGGGCACCTGCATAATGGGGGAGACTACGTGAAGGAACCTGTCTACATATGGAAGCATCCTAATTACTTAATGGAACCTCCCTACTGTTCCCTAACAATACTTATCTACCCACTTAGCTACTGTGTGGGACACCAAGAGTAGGGGGGACAATATTATTGGTTGGGGGTACTATAGGTACTGGAAAAGTGGAGGGCCTAAAATGTTTGTCAGGTAGGTTCTGTGGAGACAAGTTGTGGCTAGAAGTAATTATCATGACGGTCTGGGCTGGATAGAGAAGAAAAAGGAAAGTGAATGACTTCAATCAGAGAAGACGTCACTTGCGAGTCACCAGATGTAACTGTATGTAATCACTTATATGGTCTTCAGAGTCTGTATAAAGCTGATATCTACCACTATATGGTCCCTGTATGGTAATAATATTCCTCCTTGTATACTGGTATTATTGGTAATATTGTTCTGAGTATACAAGATTTGGCCAGGAACAGTATGATGGTAATATGTAAGGTGATGATATTTCCTTCTTGCATACTGGTATTATTGGTAATATTGGTCTTAGTATACATGATTTGGTCAGTAACAGTATGATGGTAATATGTATGGTGATAATATTCCTTCTTGTATACTGGTATTATTGGTAATATTGGTCTCAGTATACAGGATTTGGTCGGTAACAGTATGATGGCAATATGTATGGTGATAATATTTCCTTCTTGTATACTAGTATTATTGGTAATATTACTCTCAATAAACAAGATTTGTCCAGTAACAGTATGATGGCAATATGTATGGTGATAATGTTTCCTTCTTGTATACTAGTATTATTGGTAATATTGGTCAGTATACAGGATTCGGTGAGTAACAGTATGTAATATGTATGGTGATAATATTTCCTTCTTGTATACTGGTATAATTGGTAATATTACTCTCAGTAAACAAGATTTGTCCAGTAACAGTATGATGGCAATATGTATGGTGATAGTATTTCCTTCTTGTATACTAGTATTATTGGTAATATTGGTCAGTGTCACGATGCCGGCTGGCAGGTAGTGGATCCTCTGTGCCAGAGAGGGATTGGCGTGGACCGTGCTAGTGGATCGGTTCTAAGTCACTACTGGTTTTCACCAGAGCCCGCCGCAAAGCGGGATGGTCTTGCTGCGGCGGTAGTGACCAGGTCGTATCCACTAGCAACGGCTCAACCTCTCTGACTGCTGAAGATAGGCGCGGTACAAGGGAGTAGACAGAAGCAAGGTCGGACGTAGCAGAAGGTCGGGGCAGGCAGCAAGGATCGTAGTCGGGGGCAACGGCAGGAGGTCTGGAACACAGGCTAGGAACACACAAGGAAACGCTTTCACTGGCACAATGGCAACAAGATCCGGCGAGGGAGTGAAGGGGAAGTGAGGTATAAATAGGGAGTGCACAGGTGAACACACTAATTGGAACCACTGCGCCAATCAGCGGCGCAGTGGCCCTTTAAATCGCAGAGACCCGGCGCGCGCGCGCCCTAGGGAGCGGGGCCGCGCGCGCCGGGACAGGACAGACGGAGAGCGAGTCAGGTACGGGAGCCGGGATGTGCATCGCGAGCGGGCGCTACCCGCATCGCGGATCGCATCCCGGCTGGAGACGGTATCGCAGCGCACCGGGTCAGTGGAGCTGCCCGGAGCGCTGCGGTAGCGAGAGAGAAGCGAGCGCTCCGGGGAGGAGCGGGGACCCGGAGCGCTCGGCGTAACAGTACCCCCCCCCTTGGGTCTCCCCCTCTTCTTAGAGCCTGAGAACCTGAGGAGCAGACTTTTGTCTAGGATGTTGTCCTCAGGTTCCCAGGATCTCTCTTCAGGTCCACAGCCCTCCCAATCCACCAAAAAAGAACCTTTTTCCTCTGACCGTCTTGGAGGCCAGTATCTCTTTCACTGAGAAGACGTCAGAAGAACCGGAGACAGGAGTGGGAGAAACTAACTTGGGAGAGAAACGGTTGATGATGAGTGGTTTAAGAAGAGAGACATGAAAGGCATTAGGAATACGGAGAGAAGGAGGAAGAAGAAGTTTGTAAGAGACAGGATTAATTTGGCACAAGACTTTGAAAGGACCAAGATAGCGTGGACCCAGTTTGTAACTGGGGACACAAAAGCGGACATATTTAGCGGAGAGCCATACCTTGTCTCCGGGAGCAAAAATGGGAGGAGCTCTTCTTTCCTTATCGGCAAACTTTTTCATGCGAGATGAAGCCTGTAAAAGAGAATCTTGGGTCTCTTTCCATATGGTGGAAAGATCACGAGTCACTTCATCTACAGCGGGCAAACCAGAGGGCAAGGGAGTAGGGAGGGGGGGAAGAGGGTGACGGCCGTACACCATGAAAAATGGGGATTTGGAGGAAGATTCAGAGACTCTAAAGTTATACGAGAATTCGGCCCATGGTAGAAGATCTGCCCAATCATCCTGGCGGGAGGAAACAAAATGTCGTAAATAATCACCCAAGACCTGGTTAATTCTTTCTACTTGTCCATTGGATTGAGGATGATATGCAGAAGAAAAGTTTAATTTAATCTTGAGTTGTTTACAGAGAGCCCTCCAGAATTTTGACACGAATTGGACGCCTCTATCCGAGACTATCTGTGTGGGCAACCCGTGAAGACGAAAAATGTGTACAAAAAATTGTTTAGCCAACTGAGGCGCTGAAGGAAGACCAGGAAGAGGGATGAAATGTGCCATCTTGGAGAATCGATCAACGACCACCCAAACAACAGTGTTGCCACGGGATGGGGGTAGGTCTGTAATAAAATCCATACCAATCAGAGACCAAGGCTGTTCGGGGACAGGCAGAGGATGAAGAAAACCAGCGGGCTTCTGGCGAGGAGTCTTATCCCGGGCACAGACAGTGCAGGCTCGCACAAAGTCCACGACATCCGTCTCCAGAGTCGGCCACCAATAGAAGCGAGAGATGAGTTGCACAGATTTCTTGATGCCTGCATGACCTGCGAGATGGGAGGAGTGACCCCATTTGAGGATTCCGAGGCGTTGGCGTGGAGAGACGAAGGTCTTTCCTGGAGGAGTTTGCCTGATGGAGGCTGGAGAAGTGGAAATCAGGCAGTCAGGAGGAATGATGTGTTGCGGAGAGAGTTCAACTTCCGAGGAATCCGAGGAACGAGAGAGAGCATCGGCCCTAATGTTCTTATCGGCAGGCCGAAAGTGAATTTCAAAATTAAATCGGGCAAAGAACAGAGACCACCTGGCCTGGCGAGGATTCAGCCGTTGGGCAGACTGGAGATAGGAGAGGTTCTTGTGATCGGTGTAAATAATAACTGGAAATCTTGATCCCTCCAGCAGATGCCTCCATTCCTCAAGTGCTAATTTAATGGCTAGAAGCTCTCGATCCCCGATGGAGTAGTTCCTCTCCGCCGGAGAGAAGGTCCTAGAAAAAAAACCACAAGTAACAGCATGCCCGGAAGAATTTTTTTGTAGAAGGACCGCTCCAGCTCCTACAGAGGAGGCATCAACCTCCAATAGGAAGGGTTTAGATGGGTCAGGTCTGGAGAGCACGGGAGCCGAAGAAAAGGCAGACTTGAGCCGTTTAAAGGCGTCTTCCGCTTGAGGAGGCCAAGACTTGGGATTGGCATCTTTTTTTGTTAAAGCCACGATAGGGGCCACAACGGTAGAAAAATGTGGAATAAATTGCCTGTAATAATTGGCGAACCCCAAAAAACGTTGGATAGCACGGAGTCCGGAGGGGCGTGGCCAATCTAAGACGGCAGAGAGTTTGTCTGGATCCATTTGTAGTCCCTGGCCAGAGACCAAGTATCCTAGGAAAGGAAGAGATTGGCATTCAAACAGACATTTCTCTATCTTGGCATAAAGTTGATTGTCACGAAGTCTCTGAAGAACCATACGGACATGCTGGCGGTGTTCTTCTAGATTGGCAGAAAAAATCAGGATATCGTCCAGATATACAACAACACAGGAGTATAAGAGATCACGAAAAATTTCATTAACAAAGTCTTGGAAGACGGCAGGGGCGTTGCACAGGCCAAAGGGCATGACCAGATACTCAAAGTGTCCATCTCTAGTGTTAAATGCCGTTTTCCATTCATCCCCCTCTCTGATGCGGATGAGATTATAAGCACCTCTTAAGTCCAGTTTGGTAAAGATGTGGGCACCTTGGAGGCGATCAAAGAGTTCAGAGATGAGGGGTAGGGGGTAGCGGTTCTTTACCGTGATTTTATTAAGACCGCGGTAGTCAATGCAAGGACGTAGAGAGCCATCTTTTTTGGACACAAAGAAAAATCCGGCTCCGGCAGGAGAGGAGGATTTACGGATAAAGCCTTTTTTTAAATTTTCCTGGATGTACTCCGACATAGCAAGAGTCTCTGGGGCGGACAGAGGATAGATTCTGCCCCGGGGTGGAGTAGTGCCCGGGAGGAGGTCAATAGGACAATCATAAGGCCTGTGAGGAGGTAGAGTCTCAGCTTGTTTTTTGCAAAAAACATCCGCAAAGTCCATATAGGCCTTAGGGAGACCGGTTACAGGGGGAACCACAGAGTCACGGCAAGGGGTACTGGGAACCGGTTTTAGGCAGTCCTTGAAACAAGAGGGCCCCCAACTCTTGATCTCCCCAGTGGACCAATCCAGGGTTGGGGAATGGAGTTGAAGCCAGGGTAGTCCAAGGAGGATTTCGGAAGTGCAATTGGGGAGGACCAAAAATTCAATCTTCTCGTGATGAGGTCCGATGCACATTAGAAGGGGCTCCGTGCGGAAACGTATGGTACAGTCCAATCTTTCATTGTTTACACAATTGATGTAGAGGGGTCTGGCGAGACTGGTCACTGGGATGTTGAACCTGTTGACGAGAGAGGCCAAAACAAAATTTCCTGCAGATCCGGAATCCAAGAAGGCCATAGTAGAGAAGGAGAAGGCAGAGGCAGATATCCGCACAGGCACAGTAAGACGTGGAGAAGCAGAGTAGACATCAAGGACTGTCTCACCTTTGTGCGGAGTCAGCGTACGTCTTTCCAGGCGGGGAGGACGGATAGGACAATCCTTCAGGAAGTGTTCGGTACTGGCACAGTACAGGCAGAGATTCTCCATGCGGCGTCGTGTCCTCTCTTGAGGTGTCAGGCGAGACCGGTCGACCTGCATAGCCTCCACGGCGGGAGGCACAGGAACGGATTGCAGGGGACCAGAGGAGAGAGGAGCCGGGGAGAAAAAACGCCTTGTGCGAACAAAGTCCATATCCTGGCGGAGCTCCTGACGCCTTTCGGAAAAACGCATGTCAATGCGAGTGGCAAGATGGATGAGTTCATGTAGGTTAGCAGGGATTTCTCGTGCGGCCAGAACATCTTTAATGTTGCTGGATAGGCCTTTTTTAAAGGTCGCGCAGAGGGCCTCATTATTCCAGGATAATTCTGAAGCAAGAGTACGGAATTGTACGGCGTACTCGCCAACGGAAGAATTACCCTGGACCAGGTTCAACAGGGCAGTCTCAGCAGAAGAGGCTCGGGCAGGTTCCTCAAAGGCACTTCGAATTTCCGAGAAGAAGGAGTGTATAGAGGCAGTGACGGGGTCATTGCGGTCCCAGAGCGGTGTGGCCCATGACAGAGCTTTTCCAGACAGAAGGCTGACTACGAAAGCCACCTTAGACCTTTCAGTAGGAAACTGGTCCGACATCATCTCCAAGTGCAGGGAACATTGGGAAAGAAAGCCACTGCAGAATTTAGAGTCCCCATCAAATTTATCCGGCAAGGATAGTCGTAGACCAGAAGCGGCCACTCGCTGCGGAGGAGGTGCAGGAGCTGGCGGAGGAGATGATTGCTGAAGCTGTGGTAGTAGCTGCTGTAGCATCACGGTCAGTTGAGACAGCTGTTGGCCTTGTTGCGCTATCTGTTGTGACTGCTGGGCGACCACCGTGGTGAGGTCAGCGACAACGGGCAGAGGAACTTCAGCGGGATCCATGGCCGGATCTACTGTCACGATGCCGGCTGGCAGGTAGTGGATCCTCTGTGCCAGAGAGGGATTGGCGTGGACCGTGCTAGTGGATCGGTTCTAAGTCACTACTGGTTTTCACCAGAGCCCGCCGCAAAGCGGGATGGTCTTGCTGCGGCGGTAGTGACCAGGTCGTATCCACTAGCAACGGCTCAACCTCTCTGACTGCTGAAGATAGGCGCGGTACAAGGGAGTAGACAGAAGCAAGGTCGGACGTAGCAGAAGGTCGGGGCAGGCAGCAAGGATCGTAGTCGGGGGCAACGGCAGGAGGTCTGGAACACAGGCTAGGAACACACAAGGAAACGCTTTCACTGGCACAATGGCAACAAGATCCGGCGAGGGAGTGAAGGGGAAGTGAGGTATAAATAGGGAGTGCACAGGTGAACACACTAATTGGAACCACTGCGCCAATCAGCGGCGCAGTGGCCCTTTAAATCGCAGAGACCCGGCGCGCGCGCGCCCTAGGGAGCGGGGCCGCGCGCGCCGGGACAGGACAGACGGAGAGCGAGTCAGGTACGGGAGCCGGGATGCGCATCGCGAGCGGGCGCTACCCGCATCGCGGATCGCATCCCGGCTGGAGACGGTATCGCAGCGCACCGGGTCAGTGGAGCTGCCCGGAGCGCTGCGGTAGCGAGAGAGAAGCGAGCGCTCCGGGGAGGAGCGGGGACCCGGAGCGCTCGGCGTAACAGTCAGTATACAGGATTCGGTGAGTAACAGTATGTAATATGTATGGTGATAATATTTACTTCTTGTATACTAGTATTATTGGTAATTTTGATCTCAGTATACATGATTTGGTCAGTAACAGTATGATGGTATTATGTATGGTGATAATATTCCTACTTGTATACTAGTATTATTGGTAATATTGGCCTCAGTATGCAGGATTTGGTCAGTAACAGTATGATGTTAATATGTATGGTGATAATATTCTTACTTGTATACTGGCATTATTGATAATATTGGTCTCACTATACAGTATTTGGTCAATAACAGTATAATGATGATATGTATGGATATACCATTTTTTATTTATTTATTATGTAACCTAAAATATCCAACTATGATTAACCTTTTGCCCCTTCTCTTTGTGGCTCCGTCTTCACATAGTTACATGCATGACCAAAATGAGCTGCGTAGTCTAAAATGCCGGGGCCTATTTTTTTCCTTCTTTTTAAAGGGGTACTCCACTGGAAAATGTTTTCTTTTTAAGCAAATGGTGCCAGAATGTTAAACAGATTTGTAAATTACTTCTATTAAAAATTCCCAATCCTTCCAGTGCTTATCAACTGCTGTATAATACACAGGAAGTTCTTTTCTTTTTGAATTTCCTTACTGTCTGACCACAGTGCTCTCTGCTGACACCACTGTCCATGTCAGGAACTGTCCAGAGCAGGAGCAAATACCCATAGCAAACCTCTTTTGCTCAGGACAATTCCTGATGTGGACAGAGGTGTCAGCAGAGAGCACTGTGGTCAAGGAGAAAGGAAATTGAAAAAGAAAAGAAGTTCCTGTGTATTATAAAGCAGCTAAGAAGTACTGGAAGGATTGGGATTTTTTAATAGAAGTCATTTGCAAATCTGTTAAACTTTCTGGCACCAGTTGATTTAAAAGAAAATGCTTTCCAGTGGAGTACCCCTTTAACTTTCCTTTTGTCATTGACCATAATCTTTAAAGGGGTACTCTGGTGGAAATTTTTTTTTTCCCAAAATGAACTAGTGTCAGAAAGTTCAACAGATTTGTAAATTACTTATGTTTAAAAATCTTAATCCTTGCAGTACTTATCAGCTGCTGTATACTACAGAGGAAGTTCTTTTTTTTCAGTCTGACCACAGTGTTCTCTGCTGACACCTCTGTCCATGTCAGGAACTGTCCAGAGCAGATTTGTTTCTACTCTGGACAGTTCCTGACATGGACAGAGGTGTCAGCAGAGAGCACTGTGGTCAGGCAGAAAGAACTACACAACTTCCTGTAGATTTTTAAATAGAAGTAATTTACAAATCTGTTTAACTTTCTGGCACCAGTTGATTTTGAAAAAAATAGTTTTCCACCGGAGTACCCCTTTAAAGATTATGGTCATTGACAAGAAGCAAAAAAAAAAAAAAAAAAACTAACAAAATAAATATATAACATATATTTTGTTCTTGTATCTTTAGAGTATTGGTAATTTCAGATTACAAATCCTATTCTTACAGTCCCACACAGTACTTTTTGCTGCAAAACAATGTTATTCAGCGTAGCTATCACTAGGGGTCACTTGCTGCAAGCTGCTGTCCGGTGACCATTATTATTAACCGTTATTGTAATTTTTAAATCCAGCATAAAAACAGGCGACCTTATTTAGCTTGGATTCTTAAAGGAGCTACAACAGCTATGACAGACCTGATTTCAAGGGGATCCCAGCAGATTGCATCAGCTGTTATTTATTTATTTTTAATTTACTTTTACTGTTTATATTTTAGTTTTTTATACATTGTGTTTTATTTTGTTTACATTGTGCCCCTTTAAGACATGAAAGACCTTTGGGGGGCATTTTACCATTACATTTTTTTGTGTCTGAAAAAGAGTCAATTCTGGAGAGACAGCTGGGGCTGAAGGGAAGCTGAGAAAGCTTGGATTATGGAAGGCCTCAGGGACTTTGTGAGGCTGTGTTTGAGGACAGTCTGAGGAGAAATTTAGGTCCTGCATATAGTGGGGCATTTTCTGCCCTTAAGCTTAAAGGGGTACTCTGCCCCTAGACATATTATCCCCTATCAAAAGGGAATAGGGGATAAGATGTCTGATGGCGGGGGTCCCGCCACTGGGGACCCCAGCGATCTCCTTGCTGCACCCAGCTTTCATTTAGAGCATCAGGTGCAGCACCGAAGCGTCGGAGGCTCGTGACGGCCGTGCCCCACTTGTGACGTCATGGCCATGCCCCCTTGATGCAAGTTTATGGGAGGGGGCGTGACGTCATGAGCCTCCGCCCCGCATCGCCAGTCATACGGCACAGATGTCTAGGGATAAGATGTCTAGGGGTGCAGTACCCCTTTAAGGTGTGGCCTGGACAGTTGGGGCTATAGTGTAGTGGACAGGATGAGGGTTGTTGGAGGGGAATGTAAAGTAAGTGTGGTATGGCGGGGTGTGAAGTGCAGGGCAGTTGTTGTTACCCTAGGGGCAGATGGCATTAACCCCTTTTATTTGTGATGTCAGGGCGTGGTTTAGCCTATAACCACCCAAAGGTATTCTGCTGGATCCTGGGCTAGGCACAGGGGCAATGAAGACATCCATGCCAAGTTACAGACAACGGTAGCTTTACTAAGGGTAGACAGTTGGTACAGTCTATGCAGTACAGCCAGGGCCCAAGGAGGAGACCAGTGACACAGAGACCTTGCAGGCTTGTTTGGCCATGCTGGGTAGACAGATGGCTTGACTTGACTGACTTTTAGCTGACAGGATGGGAACTTTAGCTTACTTGTACTTGACTTGTGGCTGCAGGACTTGACTTGAGGCCTCCAATGCTCCGGACACACACACTGAGACAGCTTTACTGAACTGGACCTCAGCACAAAGAGCTCTAAGCTCCAAAAGAGAGAAGTTAGCTCCACCCAGGGCATATATGGGGGAGACTAGCAGGGAGCCCATAGGTCACTCTTGGGGTCAGCTGGTCACTGGTACCTCCTGGGTAATAATCACATGGTATAACTTGTTAAAGGTACAATACACAGCATAAGAAATAACATATTTACAATGGAAACACTGCAGGGGGCCCTTTGGACACTGCCTGACAGGGCAGGGAAGGTACGGGGTAACACCATCCCATACTGGGCCACCACAAACTTCCCTTCTTAAGTGAAGTCGCCATCGACGCCCAGTCCTGGAGCGGAGGATCAAGGTGGCCCATGGGGCCAATGACAGTTCCTGGGGAATTAGTACTCAACGTCCATTCCAGGTCTGATAAAATGGAATAAAAAGGAGTCCATATGGCATGGGGAATGTCCATACATGCTCTTAAACATATGCAGGGAATTATGACCTTGTAATCGCTCTCTTGACATACTCCAACAACAATATGCATAACAATTACATACGACTTCTCGGATTGGGCTGCCGGAGGCTATCTACCCAATGCCTTGGCCACTGGGATCCCTTGGTTTTACACACTTCCCCCCCAGAACGCTATACATATTATTCTGACATTAGTGTTACTTTCAGAAAAAAGGAGAGAAGTTCTCCGGATGTGCCTAAAATTAAACTTTTACTTAGATCAATTAAAATGTTTATAATCATTAGGTGTATGGTTAATGAAGTTGCCCGGTGGCAAAATTAAGCAATAGAAATAGAGAATGTGCTGATAGTTAGGAGATGGCTGAGCCCAGCCAATCCTCCACTAGCGCAATCACTGATAAAATACAATACAAATACTGCCAGCGCAATCACTGGAAGAAGAAAATCAAAATAGAATACCGCTAAAATACAAAACATACCACCAACGCGTTTCTGTCACCTGTCACGGTGATTTCATCAGGGAGGTATGCTATATGTATTAAACAAGTATCATAATAGGTACCATAGTAGCATATGCAAGGAATATAATTCATAACATTGCACTCAAATTAAAGGTAGTGGATTCAAACATGTAACAAATGCCCCAGGTATATTTAACATGGCCTGTAGGGAAAAAATGGCAAGCATCCACTGTCCGTTTAACATATCCTGCGATCCACCTAAAAAAGAAAGCAAGAAACATTTCTCTCACTATGATGTCCTGTGAAGAGAAAACATCTATAGAGCTGTTCTCACAGAAAAGGAGGCAATCTAGGTGAATTTTAACAAAAAATTATAATCTTTATTTCACAGTAGGTTAAAAGTACATACACATTAAAATCATGAGAGGCAAGATATGGTGGTCAGAAAAAACACACACTGAAAAGCAGAGTGAGACTGTTCCAAATATTCAACTTAGGAATAAATACAAATAGATAGGCAATAATAATACTATCTGTATATACAATAGTATCCTCCAACATGCAATGAAATAGCTAACTAAAGACAATTTTTTAAAAATGTAAATGGATGGAGGTAATAGTATATCAGATGATGTAATCAGGATGAATAAGAAAAGGGGAGACTGAAAATGAAAGCAAAGCAAATATAATCAACAGTACCAGTCATGCACCCTATGGAGGAACATCTCACCTACCCCGAACGCGTTTTCGCTATTCGCTTCGTCTGGGGGCGTGTCTCAGGTTAGAAAGGAAGGAGTATAAATAGCCAGAACCTACCTATCATAAGACGCCATGTCTAATAACTAAAGTAACACACCTGCTAAGTTAGTGTAGTCATAACCCTGCGCTCCGGAAGAGACTATCTGGTGTAGCACACACCAGGGAGGCGGATGCCGGAACATCGTCGGCATCTGAGTGACGTAGATCGTCACGTGACTCGGCGGCGTCACATGATACAAAGCGCTCTTAGTATCGCGCGACTTGCGCGCAAGTCAGGAACTGAATGGGAGAATGGGCGTGCGGCTACGGCGTCTCACGTGATACTAATCACGTGATGCGCCGGCGCCGAGCGTCAAGGCAACAGTTGCTAAGCGCTGTGTACACAATACATAGAGACATGCAAAAAGAAAGAAAACACCATGGTGAGAAAGAGTGCAGAGTGATTGGAGAAGCAACTTACCAGCCAAGAAGTGTGAATGTGCCACCATCACCAAAAGAGTGAATTAGAACCTAGTTAAAGCAAAAGCAAAATTTTTCAATACATTGACAACTTTAAACTGGAAAAGAGAATGACCTAATATACGAATGTTTATTATTGATAGCATAATACTTATAAATATATAGGGGTATATAAAAATGTGAATGTGAGAGAAATATAGTGCATGTATATATATATATGTATACCCGGAAACTGAGGAATTGAGTGAAAAATAAATAAAAAAATTGTGAATAATTGTACGTGTAATTAGTATTGAACTAAAAATAGGATAAAATCTAATATAATCTTGATAATACTGATGAGGTGACAATGGTGAAGTGCAAGTGCGCCCCTACTTAGGGACAATTAGGGGTAGCATAGGTTCCCTAGAGCCTATACTCCCCTCCCTCTATTCAAATAGTCCATACCCCCTCCCCTAGTGTGGGACCATTGGGAATAAATTGTGGACCCCTTTATGACACAATATCATGAAGGGGTTATTGCTATTTATTATCTAGTTTTATAACTACTGATGAATTTGTTATATCTTTTAGTTAACATTCCCCAACAATTATTACTAACAACATTTATGATCCCCAGTGTGCTCTTATTAAGTCGCACTTTATTCTACCGTTGATTCTGGTGGTTACTAATAGTCCCATCTTACTCTGTTTATTTTCACTTTATTTATCTATATTTGATAATGTTACTGGAGCCTCTGGTGCTAACAAAATATAAAATAAAATAATTATGTACAATCTATGTGGTGATGATTTACATCCCACTACATATATCCACATTCTTATTGGTAATGATGGGGTTAACCCGCCTCATCTGACTGCGGGAATTTCTTTAACATAGTGTATTACAGATCCAGTTGCTTATAATGGTCCAAGGTTAGACTTACCTGCCAGTATGCCTTCTATTTATATAATTCTAGCCGTAATTACTATGCGCTGGCATCTGCACATCAAAGCGCACGCCCCCTGTGATGGCGTCTTTTAGGGGGCGTGGTTAGGCACGCTTATAATCGGCAACGAGCAGACATGATGTCAGACGCCATCGCCTCGCTGGAACCCGCGAGTGAGCCGGTAATCCGGTAATCCTCGGTTCCCTGCTACTTGCAGGTGTCTCACGTCGGGACTTTATCCGCGGAAACCGTGAGTACTATGGACTGTCTCTGTACAGCTCTATAGATGTTTTCTCTTCACAGGACATCATAGTGAGAGAAATGTTTCTTGCTTTCTTTTTTAGGTGGATCGCAGGATATGTTAAACGGACAGTGGATACTTGACATTTTTTCCCTACAGGCCATGTTAAATATACCTGGGGCATTTGTTACATGTTTGAATCCACTACCTTTAATTTGAGTGCAATGTTATGAATTATATCCCTTGCACATGCTACTATGGTACCTATTATGATACTTGTTTAATACATATAGCATACCTCCCTGATGAAATCACCGTGACAGGTGACAGAAACGCTTTGGCGGTATATGTTTTGTATTTTAGCGGTATTCTATTTTGATTTTTTTCTTCCACTGATTGCGCTGGCAGTATTTGTATTGTATTTTATCAGTGATTGTGCTAGTGGAGGATTGGCTGGGCTCAGCCATCTCTTAACTATCAGCACATTCTCTATTTCTATTGTTAATTTTGCCACCGGGCAACTTCATTAACCGTACACCTAATGATTATAAACATTTTAATTGATCTAAGTAAAAGTAAAATTTTAGGCACATCCGGAGAACTTCTCTCCTTTTTTCTGATACTTTCCTGCTGGATGACTATATAATAAATAGTGGTCTATGTAGAACCACCTTACTATATTCTACGTTCTAGTATATATTAGTGTTACTTTGACATTTGGTTATCTCTTTCACGGTATATGTTTTGTAAAGCTATCGGGAATACCTTCTGGCCAGTAAAGTATCTTGGACACATGGACATGAGAAAAACATTAGACATATTTACTATAGACATTTGAATCTGTGGACTGGTACAACAGTTGATGCTACAGCCCTTATTTAATTATGTACATGTATATAGACTGTTTAATTTGGTTTTTCTATTATTGTCCATTCTTTAAAAAAATAAAAAATAAAAAAAGGTTTTAAACAAAATCGGTATGCTTAAAATTTCCCTATTCTGACCCCTATGACTTTATTCTTTTTCTCTATACAGTGCTGTATGTTTTTTTTTGGCACCATGATCTGTATTTTATATTGGTACCATTTTTGTTTAGATGAGACTTTTGATTAGTTTTTATTCATGTTTTTCTGATATAAAATGGGACCAAAACATTTTTTTAAATTAATTATTTCTGGCGTATGGTATTTTGTTACATTCATACTGTTCACTGTGTGGGCTGCACCGAGATCGCGGGGGTCCCCAGCATCAAGACCCCTGCGATCATACATCTTATCCCCTATCCTTCGGATAGGGGATAAGATGTATAAAGCCAGAATAACACTTTAAGAACACTGTTTCGATTTTCGATTTTCACAATCTGCACATTTTCACACTGACGCATCCATTGTTATTACTATTTATATTGTGCTTCATTCCTTTGCTTTTGCGTATTTTCCACTTATTTATCCAAGTCTTTACAGTAATCATGTAATGTTTGTGTTCTGTCTTCTTCCTCCTTGTTTTTAGTGCAGAGGATATCAAGTGTCAAGAAACTTTGGAAAACAACATTGTTTTTTATGTGTTTTGTTTAACCCCTTAAGGACCCAACCAATTTTCAGTGTAGGACACGGCCATTTTTTGCACATCTGACCACTGTCACTTCAAACATTAATAACTCTGGGATGCTTTTACCTTTCATTCTGATTCCAAGATAGTTTTTTCATGACATATTCTACTTTATGATAGCGGTAAAATTTTGTCGATACTTGCATCATTTCTTGGTGAAAAATTCCAAAATTTGATGAAAAAATTGAATATTTTGCATTTTTTTTAAACTTTGAAGCTCTCTGCTTATAAGGAAAATGAATATTCCAAATAAATGATATATTGATTCACATATACAATATGTCTACTTTATATTTGCATCATAAAGTTGACATGTTATTACTTTTGGAAGACACCAGAGGGCTTCAAAGTATAGCAGCAATTTTCCAATTTTTCACAACATTTTCAAAATCGACATTTTTCAGGGACCAGTTCTGTTTTGAAGTGGATTTGAAGGGCCTTCATATTAGAAATACCCCATAAATGACCCCATTATAAAAACTGCACCCCTCAAAGTTTTCAAAATGACATTGAAAAAGGTTTGTTAACCCTTTAAGTGTTTCTCAGGAATAGCAGCAAAGTGAAGGAGAAAATTCAAAATCTTTATTTTTTAAGGGTGCATTCCCACATGGCGTATTTTGCTGCGTATTTGCTGCGTATTTGCTGCGTATTTGGTGCTGCGTATTTTCCTACCCATTGACTTCAACAGGGAAAATAAAATATGCAGCAGCAAATACGCAGCAAATACGCCGTGTGGGAACGTACCCTAAACTGGCATGTTCTTGTAGACCCAGTTTTTGAATTTTTACAAGGGGTAAAAGGAGAGAAATCTTCCTAAAATGTGTAACCCAATTTCTCTCGAGTAAGGAAATACATCATATGTGTATGTCAAGTGTTCGGCGGGTGCAGTAGAGGGCTCAGAAGGGAATGAGCAACAGTGGGATTTTGGAGAGTGAGTTTTTCTGAAATAGTTTTTGGGGGGCATGACACATTTAGGAAGCCCCTATGGTGCCAGAACAGCAATAAAACAAAAAAACAAACAAAAACAAACCCCCATGGCATACTATTTTGGAAACTAGACCCCTCAAGGCACATAACAAGGGGTCCAGTGAGTCTTAACACACCACAGGTGTTTCACAACTTTTTGTTAAAGTTGGATGTGTAAATGATTTTTTTTCCACTAAAATGCTAGTTTTCCCCCAAATTTTAAATTTTTACAAGGGTTAATAGGAAAGAATGCCCCCCAAAATGTGTTACCCCATCTCTTATGAGTATGGAAATACCTCATATGTGCATTTACTTTTGCAAAGTAAATTTTGCTGCAATGGTTTTTGGGGGGCATGTGCCATTTAGGAAGTCCCTATGGTGCCAGGATAGCAAAAAAAAAAAAAAAAACACATGGCATACTATTTTGGAAACGACACCCCTCAAGGAACGTGACAAGGGGTACAGTGAGCCTTAACACCCCACAGGTGTTTGACGACTTTTCGTTAAAGTTGGATGTGTAAATGATTTTTTTATTTTTCACAAAAAATTGTACTAGTGCCGGCCACTGGGCCACTATCATGGGGGAAGCGTGGCCTCGCCTGGCGGCCTCTCCGCCGCCGTACAGGGGACTCATCATCACTGCTAGATGATGAAGAGGATGATAAAGAACACAGGAATATTGGATCTTCATCGTCCTCACTGGCAGATTCGGAATCGGAGTCAAGAAAAGCATATGCCTCCGCTGCCGAAAATGCCTGGCGAGCCATCGCCTTTTTCTACGGTGGCGTGGGGTGGTGGTGTGGTGGCTGTGTCGGGGGGGGGGGGGGGTGGGGGTGTGTTGGGGGGGGAGTATGTACTGTGTGTGATTGGTGTAACTATAAACTGTATCGGGGGTGGGGGGAAGCACTGCGGCCAAAAAAAAAACATGGGGGGCCAAATGCAGCGCCCTGAACCCCTAATAGGGCCCGGGTCACACTGAAAAATTGCGGCGGACCCTTGGGGATCTATTAGGGGGTCGGGGGGGGGGGGGGAATTTTTTTAAACTTTTTTTTAACTTTTATTTGACTTTTTACCCTACCTTTCCCTGGATTGTATTCTTTCCCTGATCTATGGGGGGGGGGGGGGGGGGCTTCTTATCTTCTGTGGGGGCTCCGATCTCAGCAGAGGGGGGGGGGTCCCGGTCTTCCTCCAGCAGCTCTAACCGCTGACTGAACCAAGCCAGCTGCGGGAGCTGCAGGAGGATTCGGTTAACCCCTCCCCTGGGCGTTTGCACGGGATGCCTGCTGAATGATTTCAGCAGGCATCCCGGTCCGATCCCAGTCCGGCACCCGGCAGGGACCGGAATTGTCCATGACGTACGCGTACGTCATGGGTCCTTAAGTACCAGGGTGTCATGACGTACGTGTACAACAAGGTTCCTTAAGGGGTTAAAATAAGGCTCATTCCATGGACTGGCCTCCTCATGTGTCAGGGAACCTGCCAGGAATTCTGATTTGCTGACGGGACAAGAACAGAGAAGTCCCTCACTATCTTTTCTTCTGTCATTCATCCAAGCTCACTCTGGAAACACAGATGAGGTGCAAGGAAGGATCAGTGGTCATCTGCTAAGTTATAGATTCCTATTCACAGCCTTCCAGTTTATGACTAAGTTCACATAGGGACAATTGTAGAGAAGCACTAACTATTGAATATAAAGGGCAGCACAACAATACACAACGTAGTACAATGTCGGAGATTAATCAATACCCGTGAGAAGAACAGTTGCCCAGAGCAACCAATCAGATCGCTTCTTTCATCTTTAAAAAGGCCTCTGAAAAGTGAAAGAAGCAATCTGATTGGTTACTATGTACAACTGGGCAACTTTTCCTCTGCACAGGTTTTAATAAATCTCCCCCAATGAGTTTTAGTGCAGATGATTTGTAATGATGCTGAAGACAAATAACATGTAGGAAATGCATATGCCATTTTTGCATTTTATTTCAGAACTTTATTGCAAAGTTTACAATGTGACTTTCTTTGACATATCCAGGCTAAAAGAATACCTGTCATGATCTTGATAAATGTAATGCTCCCAGTCCACTGCCCCCATCATGATAAACCACCCCCTGCCTTTAATTTTTTTTTTTTTTTTAGTTTTCTACCTTGATATTGCTCTGTATTTTCTGCTCAGTCTCACTGTGCTCCAGAGTCTGGGAAGGGGCGTTTCTCAGCAGGCGTGACATCATCTGAAGGTTTACAGGGGAGAACTTTCTCCCTCACTCTGCTACACACAGCTGAGAGCAGTTCAGTGTGAGATGAGCTATGATTGGCTGAGACCGCAGCCCCTCCCCCTTCCAAACTCTGAACTCTTCTGTACACTCTATACACTGTGCTGAGCTGAGGTCCTGTCTGCATTTCCTGACTTTTATCTCTGCAAGCCTGCTGCAGGAGATAATCTGCAAGTAGGACTGCAGCCAGGACCAGAAGAAGGACCCCTGGAGCTCACACCAGGGGGTTAATTTATTACATAAAGTTACAAAATTTTATTAAGAAGTATAATGGCAAAGTCATTCAAATAAGTTAATTATAACATAATTATGTTTTATTATTAATTACAGGTAACATATAAAAGCCAACCATGTTTGTCCTGAAGTCTAGTGTTGCTCGCAATGCGAATTTTATTCGCGAATATCGCATATTCGCGAATTCGTGAATATTTGCGAATATAGCACTATATGTTCGTAATTACGAATATTTTTTTTTTCCACAGTACACATCACAGTGATCATCCCTCTCTGCTTCCAGCTTGTGTGGTGTAAAGAAGGCTCTAATACAGCGGTCTTCAAACTGTGGCCCTCCAGATGTTGCAAAACTACAACTCCCAGCATGCCCGGACAGCCAACGGCTGTCCGGGCATGCTGGGAATTGTAGTTTTGCAACATCTGGAGGGCCACAGTTTGAAGACCACTGCTCTAATACTACTGTGTGAGACTGGCGTGCGAATTTTCGCATATGCGAAAATTTGCATATGCAAATGTTCGCATATGTGAAAATTTGCATATGCTAATTTTCACATCTGCGAATTTTCGCTTATGCTAATTTTACTATATGCTAATAAAACGAGAATATTACGAATATGCGAATTTAGCTAATATATGACGAATATTCATCCATATATTCGCGAATTCGAATATGGCCTATGCCGCTCAACACTACTGAAGTCCATCAGGTGTCCTGAAATAAACAGGTCACAGCCAACCAAGAAAACCCCACCACCTGCTGTTTTCCTGTGAGAGAAACTGTAATGACAGCAGGCATTTGAGTGGCATGTCCCATGACTTATATTATGGCTTGAATTTTCAGTCTGGCATCCATGCCCAACCCAGCAATGCGTGGCAGGTTTGACCCTGTATCCCTTTCTCCTTCTGTATTCCACTTCTGTGAATAGTTATCAGCAAACGAAGTCTATCGCTGGCCATAAACATTATAGAGCCGACAGCTATCTCTCCAGAGTCCCCTCATACACATTTCAGTTCTCAGCTTGGCCAAATGAATGTGCTTTCTATGGAAAAATGCATCTCTCAGGTCAAGAGATGAGAACAAGGAGGCAGGTATAAGGTCCTCTGTCCCTATCTGTAATAAGTGTTATCCCCAGCCCCTGACAGTGGTGGCCAGTCATTCACAATCAGAAAGCTGATGCCATAAGTATAATCCTCATTTGTACTTATATTTGTAATTAAAGGGGTATTCCAGGAAAAAACTTTTTTTCATATATCAACTGGCTCCAGAAAGTTAAACAGATTTGTAAATTACTTCTATTAAAAAAAATCTTAATCCTTTCAGTACTTATGAGCTTCTGAAGTTAAGGTTGTTCTTTTCTGTCTAAGTCCTCTCTGATGACACGTGTCTCGGGAAACGCCCAGTTTAGAAGCAAATCCCCATAGCAAACCTCTTCTAAACTGGGCGTTTCCCGAGACACGTGTCATCAGAGACGATTTAGACAGAAAAGAACAACCTTAAATTCAGAAGCTCATAAGTACTAAAAGGATAAAGATTTTTTATTAGAAGTAATTTACAAATCTGTTTAACTTTCTGGAGCCAGTTGATATACATAAAAAAGTTTTTCCTGGAATACCCCTTTAAGTCACCGTGATAATCTCTGGTACAAGCTGGAAGGAACTTAATAGTCGGGCTCCTCAGGACCCCCAGCGCACATCTCTTACAGGCTGTATAAGTCACGCCTAAAATGACAACCAGATCATCATCCAGCGTCTTCCTCTTTTAGTAGCCTTCACGCTCTCTAGCAGCTCTCACCTTTCAGTCTGTTCCTACTTTCTCAGCCTCCCTAGCCTTTTGCATGACTTACATGCCAAGCGCCCAGCCGCAGCACTGCCTGTTACACACTGCTTGGAGCAGTCATGTGCACTCTCTCACTTTTGCCCATTTAGCCTATGTGCCACCACCTGGAAGAAGTGGGAAAACCGTCATCTCCTCCCAAGCACACCAAGCACACGTTTACCCCATTAACTTTAGGTATTCACATGACCTGGGCATGAACACCACGTGCCATGTCTATCAACCCCAGAGAGTAAGGTAAGGCAGCAGTATAAAGATGACATTGGGTTAACATAAAGGTAGTATTCCCTATATACAGTGTATAAATAATATAAGCATACAGTATATATACAACATACATAAAACAGTAAGAGATATGAAAAATCTTCAACATACACTAAGTTAAAGGCTCAGTATATTTATGGGAATGCCAACAATGTTCTTAGGACCCCCAAACTTTGCCATCTCCACAGTGTGCCTGCAATACACTGTATATTTGTGCATATTATCCAATAGAAATCTGCAACAAATATGTTGTGTGTGAACTGTGGCCCAATGAAATCAAGTCGTATTGAATGTGTCTTTGCTAGCTCCCTGGCCGGGATTTTGGAGGATTAGCATTCTAGCAGTGTTGTTTGAAGTGGCATTAATAGTATTTGAAATAGAGTTCTGCCTAGCAGAGAACACCATGTGAACTGTTTGGTTCTATTTATATTCTGGTAATATGAGCTTTTACAAGCTGTGGCACTTACAAATGTGAAATAGGGTTACATGGGAGATTTAGGTAAAGACTGTTGCAGCCAGTAAAACACAAATGTCTTTGTTATATGAGCTTTGTGTATAAATCCACCCATTTCAACAATAGAATCAAAAGCTGTTACAAACTATTTTAACCCCTAAGTTCCTTCAGACTTATAATAAGATTTTAAGATGATTACCTATGCATAGCAATTAATGTGTAACTAACTGGCAGAAGGAGGAAGCCATATCTAGTGCCGCTCTGGCATATACAGCTGTGTCTGGTACTGCAGATTAGACCCAGCTAAGTCCCCTGAGCTACAAGGCCATATCTGCAATGAAGAGAGATAAGTGTTGCGCCTCAGGCTACAAATATTAGTGTTCCTGGGGGGGTGGGGGGGGGGGGGTGCGGGGCAGGTCCACACTCCAAGAAGTGACTGTTTATCATACTGCCTAGCAACTTGTTACACCCCATTCCTCTCTCTTTCCTTCTATACTGTTGGCTCATTGACACATTGACCTGCAAAAATCATCGGGACACTATCATGAATGGGCGACAGTGAGAAGTGAGATCTAAAGCTGTCCCCAAGACCACTTTCCCTGCCTACTTGCCCATCCACCCTAAATGATGGATCAACAACTTAAAGCCAGTCCCTTCCTTGCACTAAAGTGCATAGGCGTCAGAGTCAACAAAACAAACGGAACTGTACAAAGTTGGGAAACAAGTCAGGAACATAACAGAACCAACAAACATATATAAATACAAACAAGGCAGGATTTAGCATACTAACATACAGTTCAGAAACTGGGATCAAGATAAATGGCAGATATGATAATATGAACAAGACTAGATATGAGAATAAGTTTACAGCAGACAAAACCAGGAGATGTAAGGGATTAACAGGTTAACTGAATGTCAGAACACTAAACAGGTCAGGAAATCAAGAGCACTGTTTACACTGGACTCAGAACAAGGAACACACTAGACAACACACTCAAATCATGGAGGTACATCAATACCAAAGCCAAATAGGCTCCTAGCCAGTGGGCACTCTCTCCAAGTGATCAGGATACTGGCCTAGGAGGAAACAAAAATTCTAAATACAAGCAAACATGGAACATACACTCACTGCTAGATAGATGGAATAGCACAAGGCCCAGAACAGGATTCTATCCTAGGAGATCCAGGATCAAACAAGGTCGAAATTGGACTGACATAACGCACAGTGTGAATACAGACTAAGGCAACACAAAGCAAATGCATAACGAACATACAAAAATACTAAAACCTGACAAATGTACTAAAACAAAGCAAGTTAAAATCTATATATCAAACTGGACTTATAACCATAGTTATAACTCAGGATATGTGTTCAGACAAACATAGCTAAGGTGCATCGTAAACAAGACATGGTCAGAGTACAGGTCTAATTACCAGCAGAGAGTTCCAAAAGAGCTAGGGTCTAAATAACCCCACCCGGATCCCATAGGCTGGAAGCAATAGCTTTTCCCAAACCAGGGAGAATTAACACAGAAACTGTTCAGACAAAAACATGTCTGAACAGGACCCAAAGCAGAAAATACAGCACACAAATAAATGGACATTACAGACAAAGAGGCAGAATGCAAGGCAGACAGCCCCTTTATTCCTCTATCGCTTAAAACAAAAGACAGACAGCGCTCCATAGTGTGATACCGTTGTTGCACAGAGGAATTAATGCGGGTGGATATTGCTCTTACCAAAATGGGTTACACTCCACCAAGTGCAACAATGGATCAGGGTGTAGAATATGAATAAGGTGTCAGCAGCCACTCCTCGTCTCGTCAAATATAGCCAAAAAGAACTGTAGAATTCAAAGGTGTGGACAGGATACACGGGTGCTCTGCAGGATAAAATAGCAGGATAAAATGTTTATTCACCCATAATGGATAAAATGTTTATTCACCCATAATGCACCCATAATGCAATGCGTTTCACAGCACAGCTGCCTGATGAAGCAGATGTGCTGTGAAACGCGTTGCATTATGGGTGAATAGACATTTTATCCTGCTACCTGGTTGTTGAGCGCCCGTGTATCCTGTCGACGCATTGGAGTTCTACTGTTTTTTTTTTGTCTAATTATTGCTTGGATCCCCAAGGATCACACATGGATATCTGTGGTAGCCCAGTACGGGAGCTGTTACCCCTTACCCTTGCTGCCCTGTCTGGCAGCCTCCCTTTAGTGTCCTCTAGGCCCCTTGTGCTTGTTTCCCCCCTGTATATATGTTTTGCTATGTATTATAATATATAATGTGTTGTTGCTTTAAGAAATGTACCATGTGATTGTTACCCAGGAGGTACCAGTGACCAGGTGATCCCAGGGGTGACCTATGGGCTCCCTGCTAGTCTCCCCAATATAAGCACTGAGAGGAGCTAGCTCACTCTCTTTGAGCTCTGCTCAAGCGGAGGTCCAGTCAAGTCGAGTCCTAGTGTGTGTGTCCAGAGTCATTAGAGGCCTCAAATCAAGTCTGAAGCCACAGTCAGTTGCAAGTAAGCTACAGTCATAGCTTTGTCAGTCATTAGTCAAGTCAAGTCAGTCCCTGCCAGCAACTGTCAAGTCAGAGTGGTCTGCATTAAATTGTCCAGTCCTACTACAAGTCCCAGCAAGCCCTTAAAGGTCTCTGAGTCACTGGTCATCTCCGTGCATGGGCCCTGGCTGAACTGTATAGACTGTACCATCTGCCTACCCTCAGTAAAGCTACCATTATCCGTAACTTGGCGTCGGAGTCATTATTGCCCCGGTGCCTAACCCAGGATTTAGCGGTATACCTTCAGGTGGTATCGAGGATAAACCACGCGCTGGCGTCACGAATACAAGGGGTTAATGCCATCTGCCCCTAGGGTAACAACATCTGCCCTCGTCACACCCTGTTACCACATATCCTCTCCTAAGTCATAAATATAAAAAAAAAAAAAAAAACACACAATTAGCTGCATTATGTACAGTAGGTATATTCAGCAACTTGTGCTCCCATTTGGAAAAGATATGGCCCAGCTGAGCTGTGATTGGTTGCTGTAGGAAAATCACTCTATTTTTCTCTCACACAGTTTGATAAATCTGGGCCATAGTTATTGTGGGGGTCAATAGAGGCAATGGCACTTCTGCTTCCTCTCATTCCATATACTGAGCTCTATGTACAATATAATATGATTGACGTGATAAAAATGAGGAAACATGATTCTTCTTTTCCTTTCCATGCAGCCACTCTAGGCTGCTGTACAAATGTGCTGCTCCAGAATAAAGCCCCTTGTGTGTAGTGGTTAGAGTAATCCTTAAAGGGGTACTCCGGTGGTCAACGTGTTTTTCCGTTTTTGACATACCCTATTAGTTTTGTTTCATTTCTATTCTTGTTGTTTAGGCGACTCTATTTCCGTTCTATGTTGTCTTTTTATCCTCCACTTTGTTTTCCTATCTTTACTTCTATTTCCTGTTTTTTGCTGTGCTGAAAACTACAAATCCCAGCATGCCACATGCCTTACTGGTTTGCGGCGGCTCCTTTATTTACATTTTTTTTGTTTGTTCCACCCTTTACCCATCCTACTATTTTCCTGGATCGGCCCCCTTATACACAGTACACTAATATAATCAGCCCTGGTTGGGATATACTGGCATACACACACAAAAGGGACAACTCCCAGCATGTGTCATTCAGGAGTCCCCCCCCCCTTCCCCTTCACATATAGAGATCATTCCCAGTAGGAGATTTATTCCCCTGCAGTCCATACATCCCCAGCCCGTGCACCTTGTCATCCTCCCCTTCAGATAACACTTATCTTATCTGTGTTCCTTCTCCTGTGCAGACCTGTGTCTTCAGAAGACAGAGCAGGGGGAGGGGAGGGGAGGAGCTGTGTACTCTGGCTTCTCATGCAGAGATGAGGGGGCGAGGCTTATTTCTCTTATGCAGACAGAGGAAAAAAAAAAAGCTATGACATCTTGTCCACAACAGACTCAGAACATGGCCGCGTTGGACAAGAGTAAAAGAAAGCCCTCTGAACTACAGAAGTTCCTGCCCAACAAACAGGTAAGCAAAACACACACATGCTGCCAAAACATATAACACATGTATATTGCAAAAAAACAAAACATACAAAGAAGATGCCATATAGTAAAAAAAATTTACCATCGGAGTACCCCTTTAATTAACCCTAACCTGCTGACATATAGATGCTCATTCACAACAAAAGAAAATCACCCACCCAGAACAGTTCTCAATGCAGCATATGTGGATTATATTTTACGGTGAACCTGTGGGCTGGAATCCAGCAGTGTGCATGCATTTTAACTTTCTGTGGGTTGGTGCATCAACAAATAAGCCAGACAGTGCAAAGCAAATCCATAGAAGCAAAGAAACGGAGCACTCACCCATGCTGATTTTGCAAGTTACCTCCGGATTGGGTGATTCTTTGTTTCTATGGATTTGCTTGTCATATAGATGCATTGTTGGGGGTCAATGAGCTTGGTTCTCAGAAATGATTAACCCCTTAAGGACTCTTGACAGCCTGGTACTTAAGGACCCATGACGTACGCGTACGTCATGGACAATTCCGGTCCCCGCCGGGCGGGGATCGGACCGGGATGCCTGCTGAAATCCTTCAGCAGGCATCCCGTGTAAACGCCCAGGGGGGTCATTAGGCCATGTCGGCGATCGCAAAAAAACGCAAGCGAATTCACACTTGTGAATCGCTGCGATTCCGGTGATGCGGGTCACTGGTGACCCGCTGACCCAGAGATACATGGTGATCGGGGGTGTAGGATACACCCCCGATCACCTCCTGTATCTATGGGGAGGTGGCGATTTCGTCACCCCCCAAGGATCGCTGCTATTGGCTGTCCAGCCAATATCAGCCGGCAGGGAAGGGGTTAACCGCATCTTCCTGCAGCTCCCGCGGCTGGCTGGGTTCAGTCAGCGGTCAGAGCTGCTGGAGGAAGACCGGGACCCCCCTCTACTGAGATCGGAGCCCCCACAGAAGGAAAGAAGCCCCCCATAGATCAGGGAAAGAATACAGCCCAGGGAAAGGTAGGGTAAAAAGTAAAATAAAAGTTAAAAAAAGGAAAAAAGATTCCCCCCCCCCCTGACCCCCTAATAGGTCCCCAAGGGTCCGCCGCAATTTTTCAGTGTGACCCGGGCCCTATTAGGGGTTCAGGGCGCTGCATTTGGCCCCCCCATTTTTGTTTTGGCCGCAGTGCTTCCCCCCCCCATACAGTTTATAGTTACACCAATCACACACAATACATACTCCCCCCCCAACACCCCCCCCCCAACACCGCCACCCCCCGCCACCGTAGAAAAAGGTGGTGGCTCGCCAGGCATTTTTGGCAGCGGAGGCATACACTTTTCTTACCTCCGATTCCGAATCTGCCAGTGAGGACGATGAAGATCCAACATTCCTGTGTTCTTCATCGTCCTCCTCATCATCTAGTACTGATGATGAGTCCCCTGTACGGCGGCGGAGACGCCGCCAGGCGAGGCCACGCACCCCCATGATAGTGGCCCAGTGGCCGGCACTAGTACAAGCGACAATGCCGCTGGTACTAGGAGTCCGACCCCCCAGACAAGTTTACCGGAGCCCCCTTCCGGTGAACCTGTCTGGAGACCCACAGAGGGTTATCAGCCATGGGTTCCGGAGTTTGTTGGCGACTCCGGAATCCGGATTGATACGGCCGGGTTGACTGAAATTGACTATTTGAGTTATTTTTTCAGTGACGGCCTGGTCAATCTAATGGTGGAGCAGACGAATCTGTACGCCAGGCAGTTCATCGCCCACCACCCAGATTCCTTTTTGGCCAGGCCCACTGAATGGCGCGCCATTGATGCAGCAGAGATGAGGAAATTTTGGGGCCTCTTGCTGCATATGGGCCTGGACAAAAAGCCTAGTGTCAGGCACTACAGGAGTGGGGCCGTCCTATACAAGACCCCGCTTTTCAGTATGGCCATGACACGGAAGCGGTTCGAGGCCATTCGGAAAGGCCTTCATTATGCAGATAATGAGGCATGTCCACCCCGAAGTGATCCCGCCCTTGACCGGCTTTACAAAGTGAGGCCGGTCATCGATCACTTTGGGGCCAAATTTTTGGAGACCTACGTACCGCTCAGGGACCTCTCGGTTGATGAGTCTCTTATCAGTTTTAAGGGGACACTCATCTTCCACCAGTATATTCCCTCGAAGCGGGCGCGATATGGCGTGAAGCTCTATAAACTTTGTGAGAGTACCTCCGGGTACACTTACAAGTTTAGAGTGTATGAGGGACGAGATTCCCGTATTGAATTGAACCCCCAGATTGTTCCCCCACTCTGGGTGTTAGCAGGAAACTCGTTTGGGAGCTTGCGCACCCATTGCTGGATAAGGGTTACCTCGTGTATGTGGACAAGTTTTATACCAGCCTCCCTCTCTTCACATCCCTTGCCGTCAAATCGACGTCCGCTTGTGGGACCGTGCGGAAAAACCAGAGAGGCCTCCTTCTAAATTTTGTTAAGACACCTATTCCCAAGGGTGAGTCCCGTGCCCTTGCCCATGAAAACCTGTTGTTGGTCAAGTATAAGGATAAGAGGGATGTCCTTATGCTGACCACTATTCATGGCAATGGCAGCTCACCTGTCCTGTGTGAGGTACCACAACACCGATCCTCAAGCCCGATTGTATTCTGGACTACAATCGGTATATGGGGGGAGTTGATCTTTCTGATCAAGTCCTCAAGCCATACATGGCCATGCGCAAAACACGGGTATGGTACAAAAAAGTTGCGGTCTACATGGTACAGGTTGCCATGTACAACGCTTTTGTACTGTCCCAGCACGCTGGCAACACAGGGAAATTCCTCCAGTTCCAAGAAGTAGTCCTAAAGGTCCTGATCTTTGGCGACCGGGAAAGAGCAGGCCAGACTTCCCAAGGAACTGGAGTAATAGGTGCCAGGATCATCCCAGGCCAACACTTTCCAGGTGAAGTCCCCCACACTGGAAAGAAGGGACGAACCCAGAAAAGATGCAGAGTGTGTTACAAGAGGGGGATAGGGAAGGATACCACCACTCAATGTGACACTTGCCCCGATCATCCGGGCCTCTGCATTAGGGATTGCTTCAGGGAGTATGACACTTCCATGGAGTACAAAATTTTCCCTTCTCATTTTAATTTTCCATAATTTGACCCCAATGTACCAAGTCCAGAGTACATTCCAAGTTTTAACCCCATAAACCACTAAATTGCCCAAAATAATGTTTCATCTGAAAAAAAAAATGGATAAGACCTCTGGGGGTATTTTTTACAAAAAATGGATCATGGGTCACTGAGTCACTATTATCGGGGACTTTTTATGTTGCCTCAAATGTGCAGCACTCTCTCTCCACCTGAGTGGGTGCGCATTTGAGGCAACAGGTTAGGGACGGCCACACACATCACATTCCCAGAATGATGATTCAGATTACAGGGTTTGGGGTGGGCATATTTTTTAGTTTTGACTATGCTCTGGGTCATCATTCTGGGAACATAATTTATAATTTTATGTCCCACTGTACCCCATTTCAGTTATTTAGTGTACCCCAGTTATTTACCCCATGTAATGCCACTGTTCTGGCTCCATAGGAGAAAGCCAAAGCTCAAGGACCCTGACTGATCTCCGGCACCTCTGAAACCGGTGTGCATGCTGTTTCCGCCAAGATATGAGGTATGTCCTTACTCCTAAGAAATGTATTTACACATTTACAATGAAATTTTCTCCTTTTACCACTTGTGAAAATGAAAAATTTGGGGTAACCCCAGCATTTTAGTGTAAAAAAATCAAATTTTTCATTTTCACATCCCACTTCATTAATATTTATCAAACACCTGTGGGGTGTTAAGGCTCACTGTACCCCTTGTTACGTTCCTTGAGGGGTGTAGTTTCTAAAATAGTATGCCATGTGTTTTTCTTTTTTTTTTTGCTGTCCTGGCACCATAGGGGCTTCCGAAATGCGATATGCCCCCCCCATTTCAGCAAAATTTGCAAATGTAACTCCTTCTCTTCTGAGCATTGTAGTGCGCCCGCAGTGCACTTGACGACCACACATGGGGTATTTCCATACTCAGAAAAGATGGGGTTACACATTTTGGGGGGCATTTCTCTTATTACCCCTTGTAAAAATGTAAAATTTTGGAAAAAAACAGCATTTTAGTGGAAAATAAGAATAAAAAAACATATACACATCCAAAGTCGTCAAACACCTGTGGGGTGTTAAGGCTCACTGTACCCCTTGTTACGTTCCTTGAGGGGTGTAGTTTCCAAAATTGTTTGCCATGTGGTTTTTTTTTGCTGTCCTGGCACCATAGGGACTTCCTAAATGGGACATGCCCCCAAAAAACCATTTCAGCAAAATGTACTTTGCAAAAGCCAAATGTGACTCCTTCTCTTCTGAGCATTGTAGTACGCCAACAGAGCACTTGGCGTGCACATATGAAGTATTTCCATACTCAGAAGAGATGGGATTACAAATTTTGGGGGTCATTTTCTCCTATTACCCCTTGTAAATATGTAAATTTGGGGGGAAAACCAGCATTTTAGTGATTTTTTTTTTTTTTTTAGAATTTACACGTCCAACTTTGACGAAAAGTCGTCAAACACCTGTGAGGTGTTGAGGCTCACTGTACCCCTTATTGGAGTTCCTTGAGGGGTGTCGTTTCCAAAATAGTATGCCATGTGGGTTTTTGTGCTGTCCTGGCACCATAGGAACTTCCTAAATGGGACATGCCCCCAAAAAACCATTTCAGCAAAATTTACTTTGCAAAAGCCAAATGTGACTCCTTCTCTTCTGAGCCTTGTAGTGCGCCAACAGAGCACTTGACGTGCACATATGAGGTATTTCCATACTCAGAAGAGATGGGGTAACAAATTTTGGGGGGCATTCTTTCCTATTAACCCTTGTAAAAATTTTAAATTTGGGGGAAAACTAGCATTTTTGTGGAAAAAAAAAAACCTTTACACATCCAACTTTAACAAAAAGTTGTGAAACACTGGTGGGGTGTTAAGACTCACTGGACCCCTTGTTACATGCCTTGAGGGGTCTACTTTCCAAAATGTTATGCCATGTGTTTTTTTTTTTGCTGTTCTGGCACCATAGGGGCTTCCTAAATGTGACATGCCCCCCAAAAACTATTTCAGAAAAACTCACTCTCCAAAATCCCACTGTTGCTCATTCCCTTCTGAGCCTTCTACTGCGCCCGCTGAACACTTAAAATACACATATGAGGTATTTCCTTACTTGAGAGAAATTGGGTTACACATTTTAGTAAGATTTCTCTCCTTTTACCCCTTGTAAAAATTCAAAAACTGTGTCTACAAGAACATGCCAGTTTAAAAAATGAAGATTTTGAATTTTCTCCTTCACTTTGCTGTTATTCCTGTGAAACACCTAAAGGGTTAACAAACTTTTTGAATATCATTTTGAATACTTTGAGGGGTGTAGTTTTTATAATGGGGTCATTGGTGGGGTATTTCTAATATGAAGACCCTTCAAATCCACTTCAAAACAGAACTGGTCCCTGAAAAATTTCGATTTTGAAAATTTTGTGAAAAATTTGAAAATTGCTGCTATACTTTGAAGCTCTCTGATGTCTTCCAAAAGTAAAAACATGTCAACTTTATGATGCAATCATAAAGTAGACATATTGTATATGTGAATCAAGATATAATTTATTTGGAATATTCATTTTCCTTATAAGCAGAGAGCTTCAAAGTTAAAAAATGCAAAATTTTCAATTTTTTTCATCAAATTTTGGAATTTTTCACCAAGAAATGATGCAAGTATTGACAAAATTTTACCGCTAACATAAAGTACAATATGTCACGAAAAAACAATCTCGGAATCAGAATGAAAGGTAAAAGCATCCCAGAGTTATTAATGTTTAAAGTGACAGTGGTCAGATGTGCACAAAATGGCCGTGTCTTAGAGTGAAAATTGGCTGGGTCCGTAAGAAGTTAAGTCATGTTGTCAAGCACCTACATATCCTTACCTCTGGTAAAAGATTTCTCCGAATTTTGTTCCAGGGACATTTTCTATTTGCAAATGTAGTTACATGTAGTTTATTAATATTTTAATCTTGCAGTGATGGAAACAAGGAAAGCAGACTGCCGTGACTAACAATTTGGGAAAGGGAACGGGAAAACATGAGGAAAAATAACATTTGCATGAGAATAAAATAATAAAAACAAACAACAACAATAATTCTTTTGTAGGTGGGGTAGGCCACTATTTTGTTTTAGCTTACAAGAATTGGACACACAGCGTTATATAACCCCAAGCCCGGGGTTCAAGTCAGCCTACGTGTCGACAAATATTGACAATATTTACGCCGTGGCTTAATAGATAAAAGGTCTTAGAAAACAGGGAGGGAGGGAGGGAGGGAAAATGATCTGAGAAGAGGAAAAACCCTTGAAAAGACAGGGATATATAATCTGGGGTGAATCCTCATTGGTTAAGAATCCCTATATTTTATAGGTTGAGGACATTATCAAAATGTAATTGGAAGGGGTGCCTGTCACAATGAACTTGTTAATTGTCCATGCAAATTGGTTGATACAAAAAAAAAAAAAAAAATGCAGGGGGGGGGGGGGGGGGGGTAGGAGTCAATACAGCAGTACAGCAGTCAAAGGCACTTGCCCTATACAGTATGGTGCCTGCCAGACTGCCATGACTAACAATTTGGGAAAGGGAACAGGGCAACATGAGGAAAAAAACATTTGCATGAGAATTAAATAATAAAAACAAACAACAACAATAATCATTTTGTGGGTGGGGTAGGCCACGGTTTTATTTTAACTTATAAGAATAGTTGTTACATCACAACATTGGATACGCAGTGTTATGTAACCCTGAGTCTGGGGTACAAGTCAGCCTACGTGTTGTAACACTCACGTTTCAGAAGACAGGAACACCGGGAGGATGTGGATCTGCTGGACCTGTGTGGCAGATGACTCGGACCATACCAGGGAGCGGAGTCTAAGGTGCCGCTGGTTTTCACCAGAGCCTGCCGCAAAGCGGGATGGACTTGCTGCGGCAGGTGGCACACAGGTAGCTACCTCTGGCACGGCTCAACCACACTGAGGAGATGCGAGGCACAGGAGGGATTAAGCCGCTCGTAGTCTGGATAGCAGAAGGTCAGGGCAGGCGGCACAGTTGCATAGTCAGGACGTAGCAGGAGGTCAATAGGCAGGCGGCAGAGAAGCAAGGTTGGGTCAAAAAGTGAAGGATCAGATACACGGCAAGGCAGAAACAAGAATGCTTTCTCTCAGGCTCAAGACAACAAAGATCCAGCAGGGGAGTGAGGAGGGTGGAGGAATATATAAATGAGCCACAGGTGAATCACACTAATGAGCACACTGGCCCTTTAAATCTTTAAATCTTAAAGCAGTGAGGCAGAGGCTGGGGCAGGAGAAGCACCAGGTGAGTGATGGACTGGGGCTTGCATGCGGGCGTGTCCCGCGATACGAGTCCCAGCCCCGCCGGCAGCAGCAGGTAACGGGACCATTCACTCATGGCCAGCATGTGCGGCCGGAGCGCATAACATAACAGTACCCCCCCCCCCCCCCTTTGGTCTCCCCCTCCTTTTTCAACTCAGAAAACTTCTGCAAAGGTCACGGTCCAGGATATTCTCCTCAGGCTCCCAATATCTCTCCTCAGGACAGTAACCCTCCCAGTTGACCCAAAAAAAATAGTTTACCTCTCAAAGTCTTTGTAGCAAGTTCCTTTAACCTTGAACATGTCAGAAGTGCCAGAGACAGGTGTGGGGACAAGATTCTTCGGAGAAAACTGGTTTATGACAAGAGGCTTGAGGAGAGAGACGTGGACGGAATCAGGAATACGTAACGTAGCAGGTAGACGGAGTTTGTAGGAGACAGGGTTGATTTTTTTGTAGAATCTGGAAGGGACCAAGGTAGCTAGTACTGAGCTTGTAACAGGGGATCTTGAAGCGGATGTACTTGGATGAAAGCCACACCATGTCACCAGGAAAGAAGGACGGAGGAGGTCTTCTACTTTTATCCACTTGTGCCTTCATGCGTGAAGAAGCCTGAGATAACGACTGTTGGGTCTGTTGCCAGATGGTAGAGAAGTCATGGACCAGCTCATCAACAGTAGGCACACCGGAGGAGACTGGGAGAGGAAGAGGAGGACGGGGATGGAGTCCGTAGACAACAAAAAAGGGAGACAACCTCATGGACTCGGAATCCTTATGATTATATGAGAGTTCAGCCCAGGGAAGAAGGTTGACCCAGTCGTCTTGGTGAGCTGAAACAAAATGCCGAAGAAAAGTCTATAGGATTTGATTAACCCTCTCCACCTGTCCATTGGATTGAGGGTGGTAGGCCGAGGAGAAGTCCAGATTGATGTGCAGACGGTTACAAGGGCTCACCAGAACTTAAAGACAAACTGCACACCTCGGTCTGAAACGATATGCTGAGGAAGACCATGTAAACGAAAGACATGCAACAAGAAGACCTGGTAGAGGAATGAAATGAGCCATCTTGGAAAACCAATCTACAACGACCCAGATGACAGTGTTATTATGAGATGGTTACAAATCGGTGATGAAATTCATGGCGATATGGGACCAGGGAGTCTCTAGAATGGGTAAAGGCTGTAAGAGTCCTTCAGGTCTCTGTCGAGGAGTTTTGTCGAAGGCACAAGTTTCACAGGAACGAACAAAATCAGAAACATCACGTTCAAGATGGGGCCACCAGTAATGCCAGGAGATAAGGAGTAGAGTCTTACGTATTCCAGGATGTCCTGCTGTCAAGGAAGAATGACCCCATTTCAGGACCTTGCATCTCAATCTGGCAGGCACAAAGGATTTTCCCGGGGGAACTTGCTGAATCTCGGCAGGAGCTGCAGGAATCAAATGGTCAGGAGGAATAATATGGTGGAATCCACCAATGATGTCAGCGGACCTGGAAAGAGCATCAGCCCTGATGTTCTTGTCTGCTGGACGAAAGTGAATAAAGAAGTTGAACCTAGAAAACAATAGTGACCACCTTGCCTGGCAGAGGTTCAAACGCTGAGCAGACTGAAGGTATAGAAGATTTTTATTGTCGGAGTAGATGCTGACCGTATGAGAAGAACCTACCAAGAAATGTCGCCATTCCTACAAAGCTAGCTTGATAGCGAGGAGTTCACGATCTCCAATGGAGTAATTCCTCTCAACAGGAGAGAAGGTCTTGGAGAAGAACCCACAAGTAACCGTCTTGCCCTTGGCATTTTTCTGAGTAAGAACGGCACTCGTTCCAATAGATGAGGCATCACCCTCCAAAGCAAAGGGCTTCTCCGGATCAGGTCTTGTAAGCACGGAAGCAGAGGCAAATGCAGACTTTAAATGGGAGAAGGCATCTTCAGCCTTTTGTGGCCAAGACTCATTATTAGATGCCTTCTTAGTGAGAGCCACAATTGGAGCAACCAAGGATGAAAAATTTCGGATAAATTGACGATAATAGTTAGCAAACTCCAGAAAGCATTGAATAGCCCTTAGGCCCGAAGGATGAGGCCAATCCAATACTGCAGACAATTTATCTTGATCCATCTGCAGGCCCTGGTGAGAGACAATGTAGCCAAGAAATGGAAGGCTAGATTTCTCGAACAGGCATTTCTCCAGTTTGGTGTAGAGATGATTCTTCTGTAGTCGCTGAAGAACCAAATGAACATAAGTTCGATGAGAAGTTGGAAGAGAAGTTCAGGATGTCATCTAGGTATACGACAACATAGGTGTAGAGAAGATCATGGAAGATATCATTGACAAACTCTTGAAAAACGTCTGGAGCATTGCAGAGACCAAATGGCATTACGAGATACTCAAAATGTGCGCCACGAGTATTGAAGGCCATTTTCCACTCATCTCCCTTGCTGATACGGATGAGGTTTACGCTCCACGTAAGTCCAATTTGGAGAAGACCTTGGCACCACAAAGACGGTCAAAAAGTTCGGAGATAAGAGGTAGAGGGTAATGGTTATTTACCGTGATTTTGTTAAGTCCCCTGTAGTCAATGCATGGACGGAGTGAGCCATCCTTCTTCCCTACAAAGCAGAAACCAGCTCCAGCAGGAGAAGAGGACTTACGGATAAATCCCTTTTGGAGATTCTCTGGGATATACTCAGCCATGGCTTTTGTCTCAGAAATCGATAGAAGGTATTTTCTCCCATGAGGAGGAGTGGTATCAGGCAGAAGATCAATAGGGCAATCGTAAGGACGATGTGGAGGCAGAGACTGTTTCTTGCAGAAAACATCAGCGAAATCTTGGTAAGGTGGTGGCAGGCCAGGTAAAAGAGGAAGGCGAGAAACAACTTTACGCAGAACTGGTTGGAGGCATAGATTATGACAGGATTGTCCTCAACGAATAATCTCTCCAGTTTGGAGCCAAGGAAGGCCAAGAAGAATCTCTGAAGTACAGTGTGGCAAAACATAGAATTCAATCTTTTCTTTATGCAATACACCCACTTGCATGATAAGAGATTCAGTACGGAAGTGAACCATACAGTCCAGATTTTGTCCATTAACAGGGAGATTAACAAGGGCTTGGCAAGGCGAGCGACAGAAAGTTGATACTTGTGGACCAAAGAAGCATCAATAAAGTCATCTGCTGATCCTGAATCCAAAAATGCTGTAGCTCTGAAGCGTAGACTTGTACTGAAATAGTTAAGCAAGGAGAGGTGGTATTCACACTTATGGATGCCTCTCCTTCGTGCCCTAGGTGCAAGCATTTTCCCGGATATTGTGGACGAACAGAATAGTCTTTGAGGAAGTGTTTGGGGCTAGCACAATACAAGCACAAATTCTCACTGAGTCGTCATGATCTCTCCTGTTGCGTAAGACGGAAACGACAAACTTGCAAAGCCTCTTCGGCATGAGGCGCAGGAAACTGTAGAGGTGAACGTTGAAACACGGGTGCCAGGTGAGGATATCTCCTTGTTCGGGCAGGTGCCATCTCTAAGCGCAATTCTTCCTGCCTCTCAGCAAAATGCACATCAATACGTGTGGCCAGGTGAATAAGCTCAGTCAGAGAAGGAGGAGGATCATGTGCAGCAAGGGCATCTTTAATTTGAATGTGGCACACAAGGCCTCATCATTCCATGCCAGTTCTGTGGCTAGAGTGCGGAATTGAACCGCGTAGTCACCAACGGAAGAATTCCCTTGATATAGGTTCAGCAAAGCGACTCAGCAGAAGAGGCACGTGCGGGTTCCTCAAAGACACTTCAAAATTCTGCCAGAAAAGCCGTAAAGTTGGAAGCTACTCGATCAACGCGGTCCCAAAGGCGTGTAGCCCAGGCCAGGGGCTTTGCCGGACAGTAGGCTAATGACAAAAGCCACCTTCGCATGTTCTGTCGGAAACAGTTCCGACATGAGCTCCAAGTGCATGGAGCCCTGTGTAATGAAGCCTCAGCATGACTTGAAATTCCCATCATACTTGGAAGGTAAAGGCAGGCATAGCTGGGAGCCAGAAGACACTACAGGAGCTGGTGGTGGGAGTGGGCCAGGTTGCGGTACCTGCTGCTGTTGCAAGGCCAAAAGCTGTTGCATCATGGCTGAAAGTTGAGAAAGTTGCTGCGCCTGTCGGGAAAACTGCTGTGACTGACGTACCACAACGGAGGGAAGATCCGCGACTTCATGCAGGAGTACCTCAGCGGGATCCATGGCCGGATCTTACTGTAACACTAACGTTTCAGAAGACAGGAACACCGGAGGATGTGGATCCGCTGGACCTGTGTGGCAGATGACTCAGACCGTACCAGGGAGCTGAGTCTAAGGTGCCACTGGTTTTCACCATAGCCCTCCGCAAAGCGAGATGGACTTGCTGCGGCAGGTGGCACCCAGGTCGCTACCCCTGGCACAGCTCGACCACACAGGCGGCTGAGCTGGCACGATTGGCGGCATAGCGGATGTAGGAGTCACCAACCACCCAGACCATCGGCTGTGAGGAACCTGAAATCAGAAAGAAGGCAATAAATCAGGGCAAATATACCTGGTGTAGCAATTAGAGCACCACCTGCCTATACGCTGGACATCTGCCTCCAGAAGGCCTGCACGGGCCGCCTCAGTCGCTGCGCCAATGCGGAACGAATGGGTTCCAAAATCCCCTGGATGCAAATCGTTAGCCATCAAGCAACAATGGAAAAGGGCTTGGTATTGAAAACGGGTGAGGGAGAACCCGTCATTGTGAGCGAGAAAATTTTTACCCCCGAGCGGATGGATGCAAAATTTCCGACGACCGAGACCGGACACACTGCACCAGAGACCGGATAGATAGACAACCACACACCCCGTGCCCCTTGGTCCGTTTTAGATTTGCATACCTGTATTCTCACTAGGGAAGGGCTGCAAAAAACATCCTCGACTGACAAGCCGCCTGTGGCCCGGCAGGAAGCCGGAACCAGCTAACTAACCCAAAGAGCCCAGAAAAAAAAGCAAGACAAAAAGCCGCCGACAGAAGGGACACCTCGTATGGTGAGGAACAGACCGACGACGAAACGTTGACGAGCTGGCAAAGCAAGGCAAATGACACCGGGCGCCTGGTGTCGCGTGGAACCCTTTTGCGCTTCCAGCCTTTGAGGGCCTGAAGGACTATAAAAAACGTTGTGACGTCCCGCCAACCTACCATTTGAAAATGAAAAGAAACCCCCCGCCAAGCAAAGCTGCACCAAGCAAACCCGAAAAGCATCTCTCAGGGACAAAAGATAGTCCATGGGAATGCCGTTGTTGATGGACATGCCTTTTGGGTGGAACAAATGCTGTGTCAGTCCGAAAGGGCCAGGTTCCTTTTTTTGAAATGACACCAAGAGGAGAAACTCTCAAATTCTGGAAAGGTGGCGAATGGAAAGGGCCTTTGACCTTGGCCACCTCCGACATCATTTTATCCCATAGAACCCTGGGATAGGCCCTGGCCGAAGTTCGCCATACGATTTGTAGGAACTAAAAATTGTGTCAAAATAAATAAACAACTCGGATGCTTCTGTCCCATTACGCACCCGAGGACTACAAAAGCCTGCTTCCAATTATTCATAGTCTTAGCAACCTTAGGCCGCCGGTCATAGGGCCTGGCCTCCGCCAGATGGCAGTATGTTGATCCGCTGAAATCAATGACCATATATCCACATAGTCATTATTCCATATTTTAGCTTTCAATTCCTCATCCAGATGAGCACCCAAAGGGCCACAGTATACCGCTTCTTTATGAACACCCGCCAGCAACTTAGGATCTTTCGTTTTAGGGGAGGGAGGGGGAATGAGACATTCAACTAGGGCCTGCAAGGCCGCCCCTATATCCATATCCGCCCCCAAACCCCCCCCCCCCCGCACAAGAGGACTCACCTCCATCCTTATGAGCGATCAACAAGATAGACGACCTGGCTGCCAGAGCTGGGGCAGGCAGAGGAGTCGGAGCAACCGCCGTTGCTGTGGACACCATTGAAGCAGAAGAGACTGCGTTCCCTGCGGCAACCAAGGGAGAAGGAAGGGCCACAAGCTGGGAAACCACAGGGGCTGAGGAGACCACTGGAGCAGACGACACAGGTGGACACTTCAACTGCTCTGAGGCAGGGGGAACCCTTGAAGGTACTGCGGACTTCCACGCGGTCCCCGAGGTCTGATGCCGGGATCACCTCTGGCCACGGCCATGGTCATTCACGTCGGACATCCTAGAGATGGCAGAGGACCCAGAAGATGAGGACGGGGAACACCACCTATAATACCTAGATCTGCAGGGATGTCAGGAGGAGCGTGATCAGTGTCTGCTATCCGGGAAGCGGGACCAGCAAACAACTGCTGGGGGACCGGTATCTCCTATGGTGAGACCGGGAATGCCTCCTGTGTCTGCCGGACAACGTGTGGCGGGAAGGCCGTCGCGCCGCCGGAGAGACAGAGGGAGATGAACGAACACTACAGTAAGTGTTACTACGGGAACGCCCATGCCCTCTAACGGGCAGAGCGAGGGGGACATTGGAAGGAGGGTCACCTGACCCAGTAAGACCCAGGTTATCCCTAACATTTATTAGAGCTGGGGTGGGCTGTGCTGCCTCATCGTGCAGCACACCCGTGGAGTTCTGAGGTACAGTAGTTATGGGGACATGGGACAAAGCTGGAGCCTGCATGAGGGAGGGGCATGAGGGGTTAACAGTTGTGGCAGTGCCGACAGCCACGGGCAATGCAGGCCAGCCTTGTGCACCGTCATCAGCCAGAGCGCGTGTGGAGGCAGAAGCTGCAGTCTCCTCACACACACCGGCCGACGCTGAAGGAGGGGGAGAAGACAGAGGCAGTGTGCGCAGGGACGCTTAAACAGCCAGTCCCCTGCGCACACCGCCAGCATCACTTGAAGACAACAAAGGAAGGAGAGGAAGGAGGACCGCCGGCTACAGGAGGGCTGGAACTGAGAGGTACAGGGAGGGGAATGGGGAGAGAATCAGCAGGAACCGAAAGGGGAATGGGAAGGGCAGTGGCAGGGGTCGCCGGCTGGCACCCGACGCTCCGGCCTGACTGGGACTAAGCTTGATAGGGGGACGTGACTGGCGAGTGGATCGCCGAGAAGCAGTTGAGGGGGGTGGCGGGGGAGAAGGGGGAACAGGAGCAGAGTTGGGTGACCCGATGGCATCAAGTAAACGCCTCAGCCCCCCTTCCCCCTCCTTCAGGGCAGGAAGTCTATGTGCATCAGACATACCTGCAGGCTAAATGTCTAATCAGTCTTAAAAATGATCTGTGAAGAGGAAAAACCTGGGAAAATACAGGGATATATAATCTGGGGTGAATCCTCATTGGTTTAGAATCCCTATATTTTATAGGTTGAGGACCATTAGCAAAATTTAATTGGAAGGGGTGTATGTCACAATGAACTTGACAACTGTCCATGAAAATTGTGTGATACCAAAAAACCCCAAATGCAGGGGTGTAGGGGGGTGGGAGGAGTCAACACAGCAGTCAGAGGCACCTTCCCTATACAGTATGGTGCCTGCCAAGAGTACAACAGCCGTACAGTGGTTGGTTGGAGATGAAGTGGATAACTGGCTGGCAAATGTCAAGTTTGAGACATCAGAAGTAGGGTTGTGAATGAAGACTGAGTGTATGATAAGGGTTGTAGTGTCTCATGGCAGGAGTGGTGCAATCCTTACCTTGGTGTAGAATCCCACAAACCACTACTTCAAATAAGCTGTAATCTGTACAGAAGGCTTTAGAAAAATAATACCTCAAAAGCCAGTGTTTACAGAAAACAACTTGTTCTTTACTTCTGGTGCAGATCTAATACAAGGAAGGATTCACTGTGGAATAATGCAAACTTACAATACAGTACTTTGAAGTTCTAAGAAGCCAGTCCAGTCCAGCACAGTGTTTAGAGTAGTAAAAGGTGTCTACACTCTGGGACACCACAGCACCTTATCAGGAGGAGGTGGCTGGAGACAAGATTAGCTTCTGCTCTTTTTTTGTTTAAATCTTCAGAGGCTGCCATCAGCTTCGTACAACCTCCTCCCTGGGTGTGGTACTAGTGACACTGTGACAGCCACCTGATGAGTTTAGGGCGGTACTTCTCTAGGAGGGGAGTGGCTTTACTGCAAGACAGAGCCACCTCATCCTCTCATATGAAGGATTCATAACAAGCTGAGCGTCACCGCCAGATCAACATCATGCAATGAGGAGGTAGACAGCTAACAATGGCTGATGCTGAGCTGGTGGTGATGCTCAAGTTGTTACAAATCCCATGTATGAAGGTGAGACGGCTCTCACCATTTACTAGGTTATATGCATTTAGAGGCCACCCACCTCCCAAAGTAGTGCTGCCCTGCATTTATGAGGAAGCTGCCCCTAGACTAGACAGACCTCTGCCTCGCACCACTCTCACTTTTTCAGGGGCACAATTATCATTATTATTATGTATGTTTTTTTTTAAGTTTGTCTTTTACAGCCATCATTGGACTAGCCCTACCCAGAACAGCCAATTAAAAAAAAAAATGAATTATGAAAATGATTTTGAAGGGAAAAGAGGGAACAGGGCAGTGAGCCAGTGAGGAGACAGACACATCCCGACTCTGACTCTTCACCCACCCTGACACAAAACAGCAAAATATACAAATAGGCACTCTGTATACATGTTTATTCCACAAGAGTAAAAGTTAGAGCCTAAAGAGGAAAGGATGAAGCAAAAGAGGTAATAATAAAATAAAGAGGGAAGGTGGTGCCAAAAGAGAAAGGGGTGCAGTTTACAGAGGAAGGGGCAGGTTGTAAACAGGAAAAGGTGTGGTCTTGATACAAAGGAGCATTTAGTTTATAGGGGTGTGTGGGTTTAGTCAGGCCTCGGGCAGCACAAAAATACACCACTAGCCTTTGGTAACATGGAAAGTGGATTTATTTTTCATGGATCATTTTTGCAAAGAGCATCTCTTCCTGCAGAGGCTTCAGTACAACATTGTGTTACATGATCATTACTTCATTTGAATGGGAGCCATTTAATGCTATATGTACCTTGCAGGGGAAAGTTATTGAAGCCGATCACAGTTGTGGTACTTAATGGATGGTAGGTATTGTATTGCTGGTCTTTTCAGCACAGAGCAGTATGTTACACGTTTAAGATAGATGAGTGAGAAGTTGGTCACTGTCCCTTTAACTCCTGCAAGTTGCAATGCAGTTGCAAACAGGATAATGTCCTATTATTTCAAACTGTGCTGTGAAAGGCCTACACAGGTTGGCTTACTGTGGTGCAAATACCTGTACTTTTTACTCACGGGTTTACAGCATGATACTCTATATACAGGGCATTCAGTGAAGAACTTCTGTGATGTGTTTAGCCACACAGCACTAACTCTGACCATAGGTTACCAAAGAGTTTAGTGTATATTTGGTGGAGTTATGGTGGCGTCCAGATGTAGACTGTGGGGTGATGTGACCATATGAATGTTCGATGCCAGGAGTATTAACCCAATGCCAAGCGCCGGGTAAAGGATACATCAAATGCAAGGTTATGGAACCACTTGTAAACTTTACTTCAGGAATTGCAGCAAGATGATACACACAGAGCATTTACATTTTACTGCAATTTCACTGAAGGATGCAGAAGGGAACCACAGTTGCTTAAATGGCCCTTTGGGACTTATAAGTCCTTTTCCACTGAAATGAGACTAGACTTGTCTAAACTTGACTTAGACAGACTTGACTTAGCTAGCCTTGACATGACTAGACTGGACTGAGGTAGACTTGACTTGACTTGGGAGCTGACTATAATGGACTTCTGCTGCTTCATTGTGTGGAATCCAATATGGGTGCTTACTTCCAGGGTGGACTGGTGCGGACAAGAGTAGCCGGAGGATCTTCACTCACTTTATCCTTTGGTTTGGCTATTGGGCCCAACAGCTCAGTGGCACTTGTCCCCAAAGCTAATTTGACTAGAGTGACGACCTGGTCAACGGGATCCCAGTGAATGGTGATGTAGCTCAGGGGCTGGAATTGAGGCAATTGCATCTTCCAGGCCTGTCCTCCTATGGTGAGGTACAGGTCATACAGCAGAGGCCTTGACAGGACCTCCACTTTCTCTTCTCTCCAAAGTCATACTAACTAACTAGATAGACCTGGGGGAGCAGGGCAGGAGGCCCTGGCTGGCCAATGTTCCCATGTCATACCCCATGTATCCTCCTTCAAAGATATGGTTAACTATTTCCATGACAATAAAATACCATTACATTAAGTAAATGATAATACATCAGAATAAATCACAAAATACATAACAATGTAACCTTGAGTTGTGGGCTAGAGCAGATAGCATAAAGTGACAGGTGGACAAGATTGTTCCGCACTGGGATACCACATATGCAGAAAACAAATCATACTTACCTATCCAGGTGGTCCACAGCTCCAGGTGGTGCTCTTATTGGTTACCTGCTGCTCGTCCCTTCTTGAGCTGGACACTGCGGCAGCCAGTGATTGGCTGAGCGGGCAGATCCTGCTCTGACGTGTCACCTTAGAAGCAGGGAGAAGATGAGCAGCAGGGAACTGGAATGAGCCACAAAAGGAGCTGAGGTGACTGGGGTAAGTAAGTATCACTTATTGGAATCCTGAAATGCTCCTGCCTCCAGCTTCATTTATTGGTCAAATTATAGGCATAAAAAAACACAGTAAAAGTTATTGCTTTGTTTAAGTGTGAAATAAGGACAAACCTGTAAGATTAGAAGATTAGTGAGTAATGTTCTGCCACGCATTAGGAGAACAACTTGCTTTGTCTTGAGTAGGAACCGCTCAAGTAAGATTACTTTTATTAACCAGCAGGGGGAGTAATCAGGCACAATGCAATACTAACAGAAGCAACTTTCTAAGAAATGTGTGTACTATGAAGGCTCCAGACCAGTGTTTCCCGATCAGGGTGCCTTGAGCTGTTGCAAAACTACAACTTTCAGCATGCCCGGACAGCTGAAGGGAGTTGTAGTTTTGAAACAGCTGGAGGCACCCTGGTTGGGAAACACTGCCCCAGACTATGAGGTCTAAATACCTGTTTACTAGTGGCAATACAGATTAGATAGTTTCTATATATATAAAAAAAAAAAAATGGAGATTATTTTTTGAATATATATTATCTTTCATATTTTGTCATGTTTGTATATACATAAGAATTGGCAATAATTGTAATTCAGTGGTAAGTGACGTGAGAAGAATGCATCTGATGTATTAACATCTTATTAAAGGAGTGCTCCGGGATATGAAAATGTATCCCCTATCCTAAGGATAGGGGATAAGTTTCAGATTGCAGGGGTTCCCATTGCTGGGGGCCCCCAGGATCGATCACGATCGAGCATGAGGCCTTAAAGGGGTATTCCAGGCAAAAACTTTTTTATATATATCAACTGGCTCCAGAAAGTTAAAGGGGTTGTGCGCTGCCCTGCCTTTCGGAGCTCCGCTCGCAGCGTCCTGAAGTTCATTACTCCGAACGCTGTGTGTGGGCTTCCGTGTTCGCGGCCGCCGGGCGTGACGTCATGCCCAGCCCCTCATGACGTCCCGCCCGCCCCCTCAATGAAAGTCTATGGGAAGGGCGCGCGACCGCTGTCACGCCCCCTCCCCATAGACTTTGGTAGAGAGGGCGGGCGTGACGTCACGAGGGGCCGGGCGTGACGTCACGCCAGGTGGCCGCGAACACGGAAGCCCACACACAGCGTTCGGAGTAATGAACTTTCGAATGCTACGAGCAGAGCTCCGAAAGGCAGGGCAGCGCACAACCCCTTTAAACAGATTTGTAAATTACTTCTATTAAAAATTCTTATTCCTTTCAGTAGAGCTTCTGAAGCTAAGGTTGTTCTTTTCTGTCTAAGTCCTCTCTGACACCTGTCTCGGGAGCCACCCAGTTTAGAAGCAAATCCCCATAGCAAACCTCTTCTAAACATGGCGTTTCCCGAGACAGGTGTCATCAGAGAGCACTTAGACAGAAAAGAACAACCTTAACTTCAGAAGCTCATAAGTACTGAAAGGATTAAGATTTTTTAATAGAAGTAATTTACAAATCTGTTTAACTTTCTGGAGCCAGTTGATATATATTAAAAAGTTTTTGCCTGGAATACCCCTTTAAGCATGAGGCAGTGGCCGACATGACCCCTCAATACATCTCTATGGCAGAGCTGGAGACTTCCAAATGTAGGGCTCCGACTCTCCCATAGAGAGGTATTGAGGGAGCATCGACTTCCGCATCATGTGGGAGTCAGCAAGGGAGATTGCAGGGGGCCCCAGCGGTCGGACCCCAGCCGATCTGAAACTTATCCACAAGCCTTAGGATAGGGGATAAGTTTTCATATCCCGGAGTACTCCTTTGATATCAACAGTGTTTCCGGAAAGTTATCAAGAGGGGTAGGAATCACAGGAGGATAGTCTGACGTACCATCATTGCCATGAAATAAATATAGGGTCTCCAATTCTCTTTCCTGTAAGCCCAGTAATACATAACAGGTGGCTGAAACTGGGGAATAGATTAATAAAAACATAATTCCCAGGGTTTCCCAACAATTGCGCCTACAGCTGTGGCCACAGTGGTCATAGCAATTCTTGCATTAGGACAACAATGGGTGTGTTACGCCGAGCGCTCCGGGTCCCCGCTCCTCCCCGGAGCGCTCGCAACATCCTCGCATTTGCAGCGCCCCGGTCAGACCTGCTGACCGGGTGCGCTGCAATACCGCTCTCAGCCGGGATGCGATTCGCGATGCGGGAGGCGCCCGCTCGCGATGCGCATCCCGGCTCCCGTACCTGACTCGCTCTCCGTCGGTCTTGTCCCGGCGCGCGCGGCCCCGCTCCTTAGGGCACGCGCGCGCCGGGTCTTTGCAATTTAAAGGGCCACTGCGCCACTGATTGGCGCAGCTGTCTTAATTAGTGTGTTCACCTGTGCACTCCCTATTTATACTTCACTTCCCCTGCACTCCCTCGCCGGATCTTGTTGCCATTGTGCCAGTGAAAGCGTTTCCTTGTGTGTTCCTAGCCTGTGTTCCAGACCTCCTGCCGTTGCCCCTGACTACGATCCTTGCTGCCTGCCCTGACCTTCTGCTACGTCCGACCTTGCTCTTGTCTACTCCCTTGTACCGCGCCTATCTTCAGCAGTCAGAGAGGTTGAGCCGTTGCTGGTGGATACGACCTGGTTGCTACCGCCGCTGCAAGACCATCCCGCTTTGCGGCGGGCTCTGGTGAATACCAGTAGCAACTTAGAACCGGTCCACCAACACGGTCCACGCCAATCCCTCTCTGGCACAGAGGATCCACCTCCAGCCAGCCGAATCGTGACAGTAGATCCGGCCATGGATCCCGCTGAAGTCCCACTGCCAGTTGTCGCCGACCTCACCACGGTGGTCGCCCAGCAGTCGCAACAGATAGCGCAACAAGGCCACCAGCTGTCTCAACTGACCGTGATGCTACAGCAGCTACTACCACAGCTTCAGCAATCATCTCCTCCGCCAGCTCCTGCACCTCCCCCGCAGCGAGTGGCCGCTTCCGGCCTACGATTATCCTTGCCGGATAAATTTGATGGGGACTCTAAGTTTTGCCGTGGCTTTCTTTCGCAATGTTCCCTGCACTTGGAGATGATGTCGGACCAGTTTCCTACTGAAAGGTCTAAGGTGGCTTTCGTAGTCAGCCTTCTGTCTGGGAAAGCTCTGTCATGGGCCACACCGCTCTGGGACCGCAATGACCCCATCACTGCCTCTGTTCACTCCTTCTTCACGGAGATTCGAAGTGTCTTTGAGGAACCTGCCCGAGCCTCTTCTGCTGAGACTGCCCTGCTGAACCTGGTCCAGGGTAATTCTTCTGTTGGCGAGTACGCCATCCAATTCCGTACTCTTGCCTCCGAATTATCCTGGAATAATGAGGCCCTCTGCGCGACCTTTAAAAAAGGCCTATCCAGCAACATTAAAGATGTGCTGGCCGCACGTGAAATTTCTGCTAACCTGCATGAACTTATTCATCTGGCCACCCGCATTGACATGCGTTTTTCCGAAAGGCGTCAGGAGCTCCGCCAGGATATGGACTTTGTTCGCACGAGGCGTTTTTTCTCCCCGGCTCCTCTCTCCTCTGGTCCTCTGCAATCCGTTCCTGTGCCTCCCGCCGTGGAGGCTATGCAAGTTGACCGGTCTCGCTTGACACCTCAAGAGAGGACACGACGCCGCATGGAGAATCTGTGCCTGTACTGTGTCGGTACCGAACACTTCTTGAAGGATTGTCCTATCCGTCCTCCCCGCCTGGAAAGACGTACGCTGACTCCGCACAAAGGTGAGACAGTTCTTGATGTCAACTCTGCTTCTCCACGCCTTACTGTGCCTGTGCGGATATCTTCCTCTACCTTCTCCTTCTCTACTATGGCCTTCTTGGATTCCGGATCTGCAGGAAATTTTATTTTGGCCTCTCTCATCAACAGGTTCAACATCCCGGTGACCAGTCTCGCCAGACCCCTCTACATCAATTCTGTTAACAATGAAAGATTGGACTGTACCGTGCGTTACCGCACGGAACCTCTCCTAATGTGCATCGGACCTCATCACGAAAAAATTGAATTTTTGGTCCTCTCCAACTGCACTTCCGAAATTCTTCTTGGATTACCGTGGCTTCAACGCCATTCCCCAACCCTTGATTGGTCCACAGGAGAAATCAAGAACTGAGGTACTTCTTGTTTCAAGGACTGTCTTAAACCGGTTCCCCGTACTCCCTGCCGTGACCCTGTGGTTCCCCCTGTAACTGGTCTTCCTAAGGCTTATATGGACTATGCTGACGTGTTTTGCAAAAAGCAAGCTGAGACTTTACCTCCTCACAGGCCTTATGACTGTCCTATTAACCTCCTCCCGGGTACTACTCCACCCCGGGGCAGAATTTATCCTCTGTCTGCTCCAGAGACTCTTGCCATGTCAGAGTACATCCGGGAAAATTTAAAAAAGGGGTTTATCCGCAAATCCTCCTCTCCAGCCGGAGCTGGATTTTTTTTTGTGTCCAAAAAAGATGGCTCCCTACGTCCTTGCATTGATTACCGCGGACTTAATAAAATCCCGGTAAAGAACCGCTACCCCCTACCTATTATCTCGGAACTCTTTGATCGCCTACAAGGTGCCCACATCTTTACCAAACTGGACTTAAGAGGTGCTTATAATCTCATCCGCATCAGGGAGGGGGACGAATGGAAGACTGCATTTAACACCAGAGATGGACACTTTGAGTATCTGGTCATGCCCTTTGGCCTGTGCAACGCCCCTGCCGTCTTCCAAGACTTTGTTAATGAAAATTTTCGTGATCTCTTATATTCCTGTGTTGTGGTTTATCTGGACGATATTCTGATTTTTTCTGCCAACTTAGAAGAACACCGCCAGCATGTCCGCATGGTTCTTCAGAGACTTCGAGACAATCAACTTTATGCCAAAATGGAGAAATGTCTGTTTGAATGTCAATCTCTTCCTTTCCTAGGATACTTGGTCTCTGGCCAGGGACTACAAATGGACCCAGATAAACTCTCTGCCGTCTTAGATTGGCCACGCCCCTCCGGACTCCGTGCTATCCAACGTTTTTTGGGGTTCGCCAATTATTACAGACAATTTATTCCACACTTTTCCACTATTGTGGCTCCTATCATGGCTTTAACCAAGAAAAATGCCAATCCCAAGTCCTGGTCTCCCCAAGCGGAAGACGCATTTAAACATCTCAAGTCTGCCTTTTCTTCTGCTCCCGTGCTCTCCAGACCTGACCCATCTAAACCCTTCCTATTGGAGGTAGATGCCTCCTCAGTGGGAGCTGGAGCTGTCCTTCTACAAAAAAATTCTTCCGGGCATGCTGTTACTTGTGTTTTTTTTTCTAGGACCTTCTCTCCGGCGGAGAGAAACTACTCCATCGGGGATCGAGAACTACTGGCCATTAAATTGGCGCTTGAGGAATGGAGGCATCTGCTGGAGGGATCAAAATTTCCAGTTATCATATACACTGATCACAAGAATCTCTCCTATCTCCAGTCTGCCCAACGGCTGAACCCTCGCCAGGCCAGGTGGTCGTTGTTCTTTGCCCGTTTTAACTTTGAAATTCATTTTCGCCCTGCCGACAAGAACATTTGGGCCGATGCCCTCTCTCGTTCCTCGGATGCCTCGGAAGTAGAGCTCTCTCCGCAACACATCATTCCTCCTGACTGTCTGATCTCCACTTCTCCAGCCTCCATCAGGCAAACTCCTCCAGGGAAGACCTTCGTTTCTCCACGCCAGCGTCTCGGGATTCTCAAATGGGGACACTCCTCCCACCTCCCAGGCCATGCGGGCATCAAAAAATCCTTGCAACTCATCTCTCGTTTCTATTGGTGGCCGACTCTGGAGACAGATGTTGTTGATTTTGTGCGGGCCTGTACTGTCTGTGCCCGGGATAAGACTCCACGCCAGAAGCCTGCTGGTCTCCTTCATCCTCTGCCTGTCCCCGAACAGCCTTGGTCACTGATTGGTATGGACTTTATTACAGACTTACCCCCATCCCGTGGCAACACTGTTGTTTGGGTGGTCGTTGATCGATTTTCCAAGATGGCACATTTTATTCCTCTTCCTGGTCTTCCTTCAGCGCCTCAGTTGGCAAAACAATTTTTTGTACACATTTTTCGTCTTCACGGTTTGCCCACGCAGATCGTCTTGGATAGAGGCGTCCAATTCGTGTCTAAATTCTGGAGGGCCCTCTGTAAACAGCTCTAGATTAAATTAAACTTCTCTTCTTCTTATCATCCCCAATCCAATGGGCAAGTAGAAAGAATTAACCAGGTCCTGGGTGACTATTTACGGCATTTTGTTTCCTCCCGCCAGGATGACTGGGCAGATCTTCTACCATGGGCCGAATTCTCATACAACTTCAGAGTCTCCGAATCTTCTGCTAAGTCCCCATTTTTCGTGGTGTACGGCCATCACCCTCTTCCCCCCCTCCCTACTCCCTTGCCCTCTGGTTTGCCCGCTGTGGATGAAGTGACTCGTGATCTTTCCACCATATGGAAAGAGACCCAAAATTCTCTTTTACAGGCTTCATCCCGCATGAAAAGGTTTGCCGATAAGAAAAGAAGAACTCCCCCCATTTTTGCTCCCGGAGACAAGGTATGGCTCTCCGCTAAATATGTCCGCTTTCGTGTCCCCAGTTACAAACTGGGACCACGCTATCTTGGTCCTTTCAAAGTCTTGTGCCAGATTAACCCTGTCTCTTACAAACTCCTTCTTCCTCCTTCTCTTCGTATTCCCAATGCCTTCCATGTCTCTCTCCTTAAACCACTCATCATTAACCGCTTCTCTCCCAAACTTGTTTCTCCCACTCCTGTTTCCGGTTCTTCTGACGTCTTCTCCGTGAAGGAGATTCTGGCCTCCAAGACGGTCAGAGGGAAAAAAAATTTCTTGGTGGATTGGGAAGGCTGTGGTCCAGAAGAGAGATCCTGGGAACCTGAGGACAACATCCTAGACAAAAGTCTTGTCCTCAGGTTCTCAGGCTCCAAGAAGAGGGGGAGACCCAAGGGGGGGGGGTACTGTTACGCCTAGCGCTCCGGGTCCCCGCTCCTCCCCGAAGCGCTCGCAACATCCTCGCATTTGCAGCGCCCCGGTCAGACCTGCTAACCGGGTGCGCTGCAATACCTCTCTCAGCCGGGATGCGATTTGCGATGCGGGAGGCGCCCGCTCGCGATGCGCATCCCGGCTCCCGTACCTGACTCGCTCTCTGTCGGTCTTGTCCCGGCGCGCGCGGCCCCGCTCCTTAGGGCGCGCGCGCGCCGGGTCTCTGCAATTTAAAGGGCCACTGCGCCACTGATTGGCGCAGCTGGCTTAATTAGTGTGTTCACCTGTGCACTCCCTATTTATACTTCACTTCCCCTGCACTCCCTCGCCGGATCTTGTTGCCATTGTGCCAGTGAAAGCGTTTCCTTGTGTGTTCCTAGCCTGTGTTCCAGACCTCCTGCCGTTGCCCCTGACTACGATCCTTGCTGCCTGCCCTGACCTTCTGCTACGTCCGACCTTGCTCTTGTCTACTCCCTTGTACCGCGCCTATCTTCAGCAGTCAGAGAGGTTGAGCCGTTGCTGGTGGATACGACCTGGTTGCTACCGCCGCTGCAAGACCATCCCGCTTTGCGGCGGGCTCTGGTGAATACCAGTAGCAACTTAGAACCGGTCCACCAGCACGGTCCACGCCAATCCCTCTCTGGCACAGAGGATCCACCTCCAGCCAGCCGAATCGTGACAGGGTGTTAGTCTGCAAAAAAACTATTCTATAAAGAAAGAGAAGACTTAAAGGTGTACACCGCCCCAGGACATCTTATCCCCTATCCAAATGATAGGGGATAAGATGTCTGATTGCTGGGATTCTGCCGCTGGGGACCCCCGCGATCTCGGCTGCAGCACCCCGCTTTCATTACTGCTCAGAGCAAACTCGCTCTGTGCGTAATGATGGGCGATACAGGGGCCGGAGAATTGTGACTTCGCGGCTCCGCCCCGGCATGACATCATAGCCTGCCCCCCTGAATGCAAGTCTATGGGAGGGGGCGTGACGGCCGCCACGCTCCCTCCCATAGACTTGTATTGAGGGGGCGGGGCTCCGGCCCCTGTATCATCCGTCATTACGCACAGAGCGAGTTTGCTCTGTGCAGTAATGACAGCGGGGTGCTGCAGCCGAGATCCAGGGGGTCCCCAGCTGCGGGACCCCCTGAATCTGACATCTTATCCCCTATCCTTTGGATAGAGGATGAGATGTCCTGGGGCGGAGTACCCCATTAAGCCATGTTCACATGTTGGAATATGTGCGAAATGTTGGTATGGAAAACACAAGCAGACATTCTTGTTTAAAGAGTACCTATCATCAAAAAACTTGTAATATGCTCAATCAATTATAGAAAAGTTTCTAATTGCTTCCCATAAAAAATGTTCATTTCTTTTATATTTTTTTAAGGTTTGGAAAGATCACCACCAGGGGTCTCCATAGGAGTCCCTGGCCGCAAGGCTTTCTGTTGATTTCGAACTCACACCGGCCTGTGATGAGCTCAGCGCAGCTCCCCGCCTGTCAATCAGACAGGCGGGAGTGAGCGTTGTGCTCATAACACAGCAGGGAGCGCTCCTGACTCGCTCTCCCAGCCCCGAGTCAGTGGTGTGCTGCCCTGCAGTTTGTTAACATCGGGTCTGCCCAGGAAAAACACATCAGGAAGAAGGGCGGAAGCCAGCATGGCAGGCATCAGATGACGTTGTGCCTGCCAGGCCCCGCCCACATCCTCCGCTCACACATGGCAGGTAACTGAGCTGCCATAGATGAAAAGAAAAAGGTATTTATATAAGGATATGACTGAAATTAAGTACAGCCATAGCCTTAGTCAGAGTTAGGGATAGATAGGGAGGGGGATTAGGGAGAATGTAGTTGATGATAGTAGGTACTCTTTACTTTGGCAGCACTAGGACCGCTCAAAAATGTGCCATCTATATAGCTGGCAATGCATTTTCGAGCAGATTCTACAGAAACATTGAACGAATTCAATGTTTCTGTGGATGCCGGAATCTGGATTTCCACGGCAGAAACATTTCCAAACAGAATTCTTTTGTGGAATTCTTTAGTGGAAATTCTGTAGTGTGAACCTAGCCTTAAAACCAATGGTGGGGAATAAACTGTAGTCAGAGTTCTAATCTACTCCTGCCTCCAGCCTCATTAATTATAGGCACAAAACAAACAGTAAAAGTTATTGCTTTGCTTTAGTGTGAAATAAGGACAAACCCGTAAGATTAGAAGATTAGTGGGTAATGTTCTGCCACGCATTAGAAGAATAACTTGCTTTGTCTGAGTATGAACCGCTCAAGTAAGATGACTTTTATTAACCAGAAAGGGGAGTAATCAGGCACAATGCAATACCAGCAAAAGCAACTTTCTAGGGCTGGGTTCACATATGTCCGGCATCCAGCATAGGTGAACTCAGCCTAGATCTAGAAGCAGCTGATGCCACAACTTATGACAACTTGTCATCCGTTGTGTGGCATCTGGCATCAGTTGTTTCTGGGCAACAGACAGGGGAACGCAGCAAGCTGCATTCCCCTGTCCAGTGCCCTCTTGCATGTCCAACCATCCAGCGTCAAAATTAAGACGCTTGATGATTGTGAATGGAGTTGAGCGAATTTTTGAAAAATTCTATTCATCCGATCCGCTAAATTTTCCCCAAATAATTAGTTTTGGTACGAATTTATTCGTAGCGAATCGCTATTCTATTAAAAACGGCTATTTCTGGCCTACAGAGAACCTCAATAGGGGTGTAGAACACTTTGACTTGCTGTAACACGCAGAGTGTGTGCTGGGGTAGTGAAATAATACTGTTATTCAGTATGTCATGCAGATCATAGGCGTCGCTATTAGAATCACTGTCGCAGAGTGTCACAATGACAGAGCCTGGAGGTGGCATCAATAGGAGGAGAACATATTGTGGCTGAATGAAACAGTGTGGAGGTGGTGGCAGCATAAGGAGACCATATAGTGGCTGAAGGACATAATGTGGAGGTGGCGGCAGCATGAGGAGAACATATAGTGGCTGAATGACACAGCCTGGAGTTGGCAGCAGCATGAGGAGACCACTTAGTGGCTGAATGACACAGCGTGGAGTTTGCGGCAGCATGAGGAAAACATATAGTAGCTGAATGACACAACCTGGAGGTGGCGGAAGCATGAGGAGACCATATAGTGGCTGAATAACACATCCTGGAGTTGGCAGCAGCATGGGGAGACCATATAGTGGCTTAATGACACAGCCTGGAGTTGGTGGTAGCATGAGGAGACCATATAGTGCCTGAATGACACAGCGTGGAGGTGGCGGCAGCATGAGGAGACCATAAAGTGGCTTAATGACACAGCCTGGAGTTGGCGGCAGCATATAGCAGCTGAATGACACAGCCTGGAGTTTGCGGCAGCATGAGGAGACTATATAGTGGCTGAATGACACAGCCTGGAGGTGGCGGAAGCATGAGGAGACCATATAGTGGCTGAATGACACAGCCTGGAGTTGGCAGCAGCATGAGGAGACCATATAGTGGCTTAATGACACAGCCTGGAGTTGGCGGCTGCATGAGGAGAACATATGGTGGCTGAATGACACAGCCTGGAGGTGGTAGCAGCATGAGGAGACCATATAGTGTCTTAATGACACAGCCTGGAGATGGCGGAAGCATGAGGAGACCATATAGTGACTGAATGACACAGCCTGAAGTTGGTGGCAGCATGAGGAGACCATATAGTGGCTTAATGACACAGCCTGGAGTTGGCGGCAGCATGAGGAAAACACATAGTGGCTGAATGACACAGCGTGGAGGTGGCGGCAGCATGAGGAGACCATATAGTGGCTGAATGACACAGCGTGGAGGTGGTGGCAGCATGAGGAGACCATATAGTGGCTGAATAACAAAGCGTGGAGGTGGCGGAAGCATGAGGAGACCATGTAGTGGCTGAATGACACAGCGTGGAGGTGGCGGCAGCATGAGGAGACCATATAGTGGCTGAATGACACAGCGTGGAGGTGGCGGCAGCATGGGGAGACCATATAGTGGCTTAATGACACAGCCTGGAGTTGGTGGTAGCATGAGGAGACCATATAGTGCCTAAATGACACAGCGTGGAGGTGGCGGCAGCATGAGGAGACCATAAAGTGGCTGAATGACACAGCATGGAGGAGGTGGTAGCATGAGGAGACCACATAGTGGCTGAATGACACAGCCTGGAGTTGGCGGCAGCATATAGCAGCTGAATGACACAGCCTGGAGTTTGCGGCAGCATGAGGAGACCATATAGTGGCTGAATGACACAGCGTGGAGGTGGTGGCATCATGAGGAGACCATATAGTGGCTGAATGACAAAGCGTTGAGGTGGCGGCAGCATGAGGAGACCATGTAGTGGCTGAATGACGCAGCGTGGAGGTGGCGGCAGCATGAGGAGACCATATAGTGGCTGAATGACACAGCGTGGAGGTGGCGGCAGAATGAGGAGACCATATAGTGGCTGAATGACACAGCCTGGAGGTGGTGGAACCATATGGAGACCATATAGTGACTGAATGACACAGCGAGGAGGTGGCATCAGCATGAGGAAAACATATGGTGGCAGAAAGAGACCGCCTGGAGTTGGCGGCAGCATGAGGAGAACATATAGTGCCTGAATTACACAGCCTGGACGTGGCAGAAGCATGAAGAGACCATATAGTGGCTGAATGACACAGCGTGGAGGTGGCGGCAGCATGAGGAGACCATATAGTGGCTGAATGACAGCGTTGAGGTGGTGGCAGCATGAGGAGACCATATAGTGGCTGAATAACAAAGCGTGGAGGTGTTGGAAGCATGAGGTGACCATGTAGTGGCTGAATGACACAGCGTGGAGGTGGCGGCAGCATGAGGAGACCATATAGTGGCTGAATGACACAGCGTGGAGGTGGCGGCAGCATGGGGAGACCATATAGTGGCTTAATGACACAGCCTGGAGTTGGTGGTAGCATGAGGAGACCATATAGTGCCTAAATGACACAGCGTGGAGGTGGCGGCAGCATGAGGAGACCATAAAGTGGCTGAATGACACAGCATGGAGGAGGTGGTAGCATGAGGAGACCACATAGTGGCTGAATGACACAGCCTGGAGTTGGCGGCAGCATATAGCAGCTGAATTACACAGCCTGGACGTGGCAGAAGCATGAAGAGACCATATAGTGGCTGAATGACACAGCGTGGAGGTGGTGGCATCATGAGGAGACCATATAGTGGCTGAATGACAAAGCGTTGAGGTGGCGGCAGCATGAGGAGACCATATAGTGGCTGAATGACACAGCCTGGAGGTGGCAGAAGCATGAGGAGACCATATAGTGGCTGAATGACACAGCCTGAAGTTGGTGGAAGCATGAGGAGACCATATAGTGGCTTAATGACACAGCCTGGAGTTGGCGGCAGCATGAGGAGAACATATAGTGGCTGAATGACATAGCCTGGAGGTGGTGGAACCATGAGGAGACCATATAGTGTAATCAATGACACAGCATGGAGGTGGCAGCAGCATAAGGAGAACATATGGTGGCAGAATGAGACAGCCTGTAGGGGGCAGCAGCAGCATCAGGAATTCTGAAAGCGACCTGGTGACAGAGTGGTGCGGTGGGTGGCAATACCAGTACCCAGTGACGATGGTGGGTGAAAAAAGGAAAACTTGGCATAAGATGTGTGGCATCAGGCGGGTGGCAGGATCAGAATAGTAGCTGAGGCAGGTAGGCAGAAGAAAACGGTCTCTATTGTAAAAGTGATAGTGTGCACAAGCAAGTATTGAGCATATGCATTATGTAAAACTTAGCTTTTAATGATATGCTTAAGATAAAATATATGGACCCCAAATTTTTTTTTAAATCAAACAAAAGGAAAAGTGCACAAAAAACACCATGTGCAGCTTACCAAGTATTCATGTGATGCAAAGACCTCTAAAAGGGGAAAGGGAACAACGTATGGTCCATTGTAACCAGAGGGGGTAAAAACTTCCCCGGTAAGGACCTACTCTCGCATTATTAATTCCCTTCTTGGCAAAGGGCGGCCCCACACATTAACCTCTCCCTCTTTCCACCAGCAAACATTGCAAATTCCCAGAGTTTTAAGGTGGAAATTGGGATTGGTTCCTGTGTGGGGCAGCCCTTTTTAACCCCTTAACGACAAAGTACGTAAATGTACGTCCTGTGATGCGGTACTTAACGCACCAGGACGTACATTTACGTCCTAAGCATAACCGCGGGCATCGGAGCGATGCCCGGATCATGCGCGGCAGGCCCCGGATGTTGATCATAGCCAGGGACCCGCCGGTAATGGCAGACATCCGTGATACCACGGATGTCCGCCATTAACCCCTCAGATGCCGTGATCAATACCGATCACGGCATCTGCAGCATCGCAGTCACTTAATTGGATGATCGGATCGCCCGCAGCGCTGCCGCGGCGATCCGATTATCCAGCACGGCAGCCGGAGGTCCCCTCACCTGCCTCCGCTGAGCCTTCCGGGAGTCTTCTGCTCTGATCTGCCTTCCCGCAGACCAGAGCAGAAGATGACCGATAACCCTGATCAGTGCTATGTCCTATACATAGCACTGAACAGGATTAGCAATCGAGTGATTGCTTTAAATAGTCCCCTATGGGGACTATTAAAGTGTAAAAATAAAAGTTAAAAAAGTAAAAAAATTAAGTAAAAAAAATGTGGAAAAACCCCTTCCCCAATAAAAACTTAAATTGCCCCATTTTTCCTATTTCACCCCCAAAAAGTGTAAAACATTTTTTTATATACATATCTGGTATCGCTGCGTGCGTAAATATCTGAACTATTAAAATAAAATGTTAATGATACCGTACGACGAACGGTGTGAACGTAAAAAAAAAAGTCCAAAATAGCTGCTTTTTTATAACATTTTATTCAAAAAAATGACTAAAAAATGTATTAAAAGTTTTATATAAGCAAATATGGTATAAATAAAAAGTACAGATATCGGCGCAAAAAATGAGCCCTCATACCGCCGCTTATACGGGAAAATGAAAACGTTATAGGTCTTCAAAATAGGGGGATCTTAAACATACTCATTTGGTTAAAAAGATTGTGATTTATTTTAAGCGCAACAGTAATAGAAAAGTATGTTATCATGGGTATCATTTTAATCGTATTGACCCAAAGAATAAAGAACACGTCACTTTTACCATAAATTGTACGGCGTGAAAACGAAACCTTCCAAAATTAGCAACATTGTGGTATTCTTTTTCATTTCCCCACACAAATAGTATTTTTTTGGTTGCGCCATACATTTTATGGTAAAGTGAGTGATGTCATTACAACGGACAACTGGTCGCGCAAAAAACAAGCCCTCATACTAGTCTGTGGATGAAAATATAAAAGAGTTATGATTTTTTGAAAGCGAGGAGGAAAAAATGAAAACGTAAAAATAAAATTGTCTGCGTCCTTAAGGCCCAAATGGGCTGCGTCCTTAAGGGGTTAAAACGAGTAACACTTTCCTCAAAAAGGTGGAAGGGAACAACGTATTGTCCATTGTAGCAAGTGGGGGTAAAAAATTAGCCTGTAAGGACCTACTCTCACCCTATTAATTCCCTTCTTGGCAAGTGTTACTCTGCCCAAAGAAGGGCAGCCCCACACAGGAAACTCTCTCTATTTCCACCTAAAAACCCTGTGAAATGGCAGTGTTTGTAGGGGGGAAATAGGCAGAGGTTTATTTGTGGGGCAGTCCTTTTTAGGGCGAGTAACACTTGCCAATAAGGGAATTAATAATGCGAGAGTAGGGCCTTACAGGGGAAGTTTTTACCCCCACCGGTTACAATGGACCATATGTTGTTCCCTTCCACATTTTAGAGGTCTTTGCATCACATCAATACCTGGTGGTGTAGGTGGCACATGGTGTTTTTTTGCACACATTTCCTTTTGTTTGATTTAAAAAAAAAACTTTTGGGTACATATATTTAATTCTAAGAATATTATTAAAAGTTAACTTTTACATAATGCATATCCTCAATACTGGTCTGTTGCAGAGGAATGTTTGTAACTGGGGAGCAGCGCCCTAAATCTATTTTGCACTATCCATATTTGTGAAGTGTTGGTGTGACACCATGGTCAATCTACTCTCATGCATCAGGCATTGGTGTGTGGAAATTCTGGCTGATCCATGCCTGATTCATCTTCACAAAGGTCAGTCTCTCCACAATTTTTGTGGACAGACGAGTTCTCCTTGGGGAGACTATGGCCCCCGGCTGCACTAAACACCCGCTCTGATGGCACACTACTGGCTGGACAGGACAGCTTTTCCAGGGCAAATTCTGCTAGTTGTGGCCACAAATCAAGTTTGGCTGCCCAGAAGTCCAGCGGATCTTCCAGGTGTGTTGGCAGGGTCATGTCAAGGTATGCCACCTCCTGCTGGTTCAGGTCCTTCTCCAGGTCTACCTGCTGCTGATGAGTTGCTTCACTATGCGGGTGAAGAAAGCTACTCATCAGCGACTTTAGACTCAGGCTGTTGCTTATGGAGCTGGCACCCCACCCCAGCAGCCATGGCAGTGGAAGGTGAGCATAGAGGGGCTCCTGAGTCAGACATGCAAGAGGATGGACGATGGCACAGATATGCATCGGCCAACTGACTACGTAGGATGTCTCTGTAGTAGGTCAGTTTATCCTCTCTCAATGTGTGTAAAAAAGGCCCCCATTTTGTGCCGGTAGCGAGGGTCCAATAAGGTGCAGAGCAAGGAGTCATCCCACTGCATCGTGCCATTTGTACAAGTGACTCGGAGGGACTCCCTGCCTCCATCTCCACTGCATACTGCCACAGTGTGTCTGGGTCCTCTGTCTCGCCTTCCTCATAACCCTCTAGCTCCTCCTGCTCCTCCTCTCCTGTCAGATGACTATAAAAACCACCCATATCGCAAAACCTAAACTGTGTTCCACTATGCCCCTCCACCTCCTCCTCCAGTTGTGCCCCCACAGGGCTCATGTGGCCGTGAGATGTAGGTGCCACATTTCCACTGCCCTGACCAGATATTGTTTCCAACACGTGTTGTAGTAGATAAAGCAGTGGAATGATGTTGTTCATCCCATAATCCTGGCGACTGACTAATAATGTGGCTTCCTCAAAGGGCCTGAGCAAACGGCAGGTGTCACGTATGAGCTGCCACTGGTTGACATTGAAGTTACACAAGGAAGTCCCCCTATCCGCTTGGATCATTAAGAAATCGGTGATGGCTTTTCTCTCTTCGTATAGTCGGTCCAACATATGGAGGGTGGAATTCCAACGTGTTGGAAAGTCGCAAATCAGACTATGTTAACGGATACCGTTCTGATGCTGCAGCTCAAGGAGGGTGTGCTTTGCGGTGTACGAGTGGCTGAAGTGCATGCAAAGTTTCCTTCCCATTGTAAGGATGTCTTGCAGATGGGGGGAACACTTCAGGAACCACTTGACAACCAGATTGAACACGTGTGCCATGCAGGGCATATTTCTCAGGCTTTCTTGTCGCAGCCCAGACAAGATATTCTTCCCATTGTCAGTCACCATGGTTCCCGTTTCCAGTTTTCGTGGAGTAAGCCATGATTCGATTTCCTGATGAATGACTTTTAGCAGTTCCTCCCCTGTGTGACTCCGTTTGCCAAGGCAAACCATGTGAAGAACAGCGTGACACCACCGTGCCCTCCACACATGGTAGGGGCACTGAGACTTGTCCGTGCAGTGGAGGATGAGGATGAGGAGGCGGAGTCGCACACTGTCACAGGACCAATGGCCTGAGAGCGCGGAGGTGGAAGCGGCGTGACCTGTCCAAGTTGCTGTTGTGGCTGTGCAGGAACCACATTCACCCAGTGGGCCGTAAAGGACATATATTTTCCCTTACCAGAGTTAGAGCTCCACACTTCAGCGCTGCCGTGCATTTTGGTACACACCGACAGGCTCAAGGACTGGCCAACCTTTTGTTCCACAAAATTGTTCAGGGCTGGTACTGCCTTCTTCGCAAAGAAATGGCAGCTTGGCACTCTCCATCTTGGCTCGGCACAAGCCATCAGTTCTGTGAAAGGTGCACAGTCCATCACTTGAAGAGGGAGGGACTGCAGTCCCAGCAACTTGGACAGGAGCACATTCAGCTTCTGCTCCCCACATCGGAGCCACGGTTCTCCCAGGCGCTTTATGGCGATGCTGCATATGTTGACGCAGGGCCGTGGTGACAACATTGGGACCCTGGCCATTCTTCACCTTCTGCTGACACATCTTGTATGTGTAAACAACAATAAAAAACGTGGTCTCAAATGGCTGGAGGTGCTCAACCCCAAATGCAGTTGTGTATTTATACTGGGGGAGCAGATCCTGCCCTAGTAGTCCGTTGCTAGGGGCGATCCCCAGCATAAAAATGCATACAATGGAGGATGCCTGCAGTGGACTACAAGTGCCACAATAGAATCCTACACCAGATAAACGGTGTGGATGTGTAACAATTAGAATAATACAATACAGAAATTAAGGTGCACTACTGTGGTAGATGTATACAATGACATTGGCTATCCCTCAACACTGATGTTAAAATTGAGACATTCGCCAGTGTATCCTTATATGAAGGACACACCAGAGCCTGCACACCAACATCAAGGTTTCTCAAATGGCACTGGACCTAATGCTAACCTACCTGTGCGTGAAAAGCAAAAACCAGGGGCCAGTGGGCAATTACAGCAGCACTAGGCCGACATGCAGCCTGCTCCCAGTTACCTCCAGCATGACTGAGCACACATACAATGGGAGGAGGGAGAGAGGCTACAAGCCCCACCCATATGTTAATGCACCTTGAACATTTTCCAGGCCGCATTAAGGTTGCACCTGTGAGGCCATGCACCTATATCAGCCAACTTGGGTGAGGCTTGTAGCCTGTCTCTCCCTCCTCCCATTGTATGTGTGCTCAGTCATGCTGGAGGTAACTGGGAGCAGGCTGCATGTCGGCCTAGTGCTGCTGTAATTGCCCACTGGCCCATGGTTTTTGCTTTTCACGCACAGGTAGGTTAGCCTTAGGTCCCGTGCCATTTGAGAAACCTTGGCGTTGGTGTGCGGGCTCTGGTGTGTCCTTCATATAAGTATACACTGGCGAATGTCTAAATTTTAACATCAGTGTTGAGAGATAGCCAATGTCATTGTATACATCTACCACAGTAGTGCACCTTAATTTCTGTATTGTAGTATTCTAATTTTTACACATCCACACCGTTTATCTGGTGTAGGATTCTATTGTGGCACTTGTAGTCCACTGCAGGCATCCTCCATTGTATGCATTTTTATGCTGGGGATCGCCCCTAGCAACGGACTACAAGGGCAGGATCTGCTCCCCCAGTATAAATGCACAACTGCATTTGGGGTTGAGCACCTCCAGCCATTTGAGACCACGTTTTTTGTTGTTGTTTAAATTTATACTTGGAGGTGTGTAAAAACCATATGTTCATGCGCCTTGAACATTTTCCAGGCAGCATTAAGGTTGCACCTGTGAGGCCATGCACCTACAAGAAGGGCTCTAGGTCTTCGCCAGGCAATTATAGACCGGTAAGTCTAACGTGCATTGTGGGTAAATTGTTTGAAGGACTTATAAGGGATTACATACAGGAATACATAGGGGATAATTGTATTATAAGTGATAGCCAGCATGGGTTTACTAAGGATAGAAGTTGTCAAACCAATCTAATTTGCTTTTATGAAGAGGTGAGTAGAAGCCTTGACAGAGGAATGGCTGTGGATATAGTGTTTCTGGATTTTGCCAAAGCGTTTGATACTGTCCCTCATAGACGTCTGACAGGTAAGTTAAGGTCTTTGGGCTTGGAAACTTTAGTTTGTAACTGGATTGAACACTGGCTCATGGATCGTACCCAGAGAATGGTGGTCAATGATTCGGACTCTGATTGGTCCCCGGTTATTAGTGGTGTACCCCAAGGTTCAGTACTGGGCCCGTTGTTGTTTAATTTATTTATCAATGATATAGAGGATGGCATTAACAGCTCTGTTTCTATCTTTGCAGATGACACCAAGCTTTGTAGCACGGTACAGTCTATAGAGGATGTGTATAGGTTACAAGATGACTTGGATAGACTAAGTGTCTGGGCATCCACTTGGCAAATGAGGTTCAATCTGGATAAATGTAAAGTTATGCATCTGGGTACTAATAACATGCATGCATCGTATGTCTTAGGGGGGATTAAACTGGCAGAGTCACTGGTAGAGAAGGATCTGGGTGTACTTGTAGATCACAGACTACAGAATAGCATGCAATGTCAGGCTGCTGCTTCCAAAGCTGGCAGGATATTGTCATGTATAAAAAGAGGCATGGACTCAAGGGACAGGGACATAATACTCCCCCTTTATAAAGCATTGATACGGCCTCACCTGTAATACGCTGTTCAGTTTTGGTCGCCTGTTCATAAAAGGGACACTGCGGAGTTGGAAAGGGTGCAGAGACGCGCAACTAAACTAATATGGGGCATGGAACATCTTAGCTATGAGGAGCGATTAAAGGAGTTACAATTGTTTAGTCTTGAGAAGAGATGTTTAAGGGGGGATATGATAAACGTATATAAGTATATAAATGGCCCATACAAAAAATATGGAGAAAAACTGTTCCAGGTTAAACCCCCCCAAAGGACGAGGGGGCACTCCCTCCGTCTGGAGAAGAAAAGGTTTAGTCTAAAGGGGCGACACGCCTTCTTTACCGTGAGGACTGTGAATTTATGGAACGGTCTACCTCAGGAACTGGTCACAGCAGGAACAATTTACAGCTTTAAAACAGGGTTAGATACATTCCTGGAACAAAATAACATTAATGCTAATGCAGAATTATAAAACTACATCCCTTCCCCTTATCCCCTTACACCCTTCACTTCAATTCCCTGTTTGGACTTGATGGACGTATGTCTTTTTTCAACCATACTAACTATGTAACTATGTAACTATATCAGCCAACTTGGGTGGGGCTTGTAGCCTCTCTCCCTCCTCCCATTGTATGTGTGCTCAGTCACGCTCGAGGTAACTGGGAGCAGGCTGCATGTCGGCCTAGTGCTGCTGTAAATGCCCACTGGCCCCTGGTTTTTGCTTTTCACGCACAGGTAGGTTAGCGTTAGGTCCCGTGCCATTTGAGAAACCTTGGCGTTGGTGTGCGGGCTCTAGTGTGTCCTTCATATAAGGATACACTGGCGAATGTCTCAATTTTAACATCAGTGTTGAGGGATAGCCAATGTCATTGTATACATCTACCACAGTAGTGCACCTAAATTTCTGTATTGTATACATCTTGTATGTGGTCAGGTTAACATCCTCCGGATGCTTGATGAAAAACTGCCACACCGCCGAGTAGCTGATTTTCCCACCAACAGTCTGCACTGATTGACTGCTACTGCCGCCGACTCCAGGAACCCCTGTTCCATTACCTCCCGGAAAGGTAGTCTGCCGCGAAGCAGGTGGTCTACCCCGGGCACGTTTGGCTCCAGACTTTCCACTTCTGCCACCATGCTGACTGCCAATCATGCTACCATCTTGCTGGCTCAGCTGCTACCTCTCGGGCAACCTGCAACCCTCTTCTCCTAATGATGATGAAGCCCCTTCTGCATCCGGCTCCCAAGTGCAATTGGCTTCATCATTATTGAGTTTTGTTTGAGACACGACTGCTAGCTGATACCGGCAGCTCAGCCCTCTCACTGCGACTCCTGCTTCTACTCGCCCCTAGTCTGCTGCGACCCCTGCCTGATGAATTTATGCCTCTGCCACTCCTCTGTGCATGTCCTGGCACTTCTCTGCCTGACATACTTGGATATATTAAGGGAGTACAATACGCTCCACTATGCTTCAAACAGTATTTGTCTACAACACCAGCAGGTGTGTACATTTGCCTGGCCTTTCACAGTATCTAGGCCCTTAAGACTTTAACAGGAACAAAATGGTACACCACTTAGATGTACGTATGTGGTATGCACTTATGAGGGAAGGACAATGCGCTCCAGTATGCTTAAAACAGTATTTGTCTACAACACCAGCAAGTGTATACTTTTGCCTGGCCCTTCACAGTATCTAGGCCCTTAAGACTTTAACAGGAACAAAATGGTACACCACTTAGATGTAGGCACAGGTTACACTTAGAGGACAATGGGGGAGATTTATCAAAACCTGTCCAGAGGAAAAGTTGCCCAGTTGCCCATAGCAACCAATCAGATTGCTTCTTTCATTTTTAACAAGGCCTCTGCAAAATGAAAGAAGCTATCTGATTGGTTGCTATGGGCAACTGGACAACTTTTCCTTTGCACAGATTTTGATAAATCTCCCCCAATATGCTTTTAGTGCTCTGTTCACTAGTGTTGCTCGCGAATATTCGCAATTCGAATATTATTCGCGAATATCGCATATTCGCGAATTCGCGAATTTCGCGAATATAGCGCTATATATTCGTAATTACGAATATTCGTTTTTTTTTTTTTTTTTTTCTTCACAGTACACATCACAGTGATCACCCCTCTCTGCTTCCAGCTTGTGTGGTGTAAAGAAGGCTGTAATACTACTGTGTGAGACTGGCGTGCGAAAATTCGCATACGCGAAAATCCGCATATGCTAATTTTCGCATATGCGAATTTCCACATACGCTAATTTTCGCATGCGCGTATTTTCGCATACGCGAAAATAAAACGAGAATATAACGAATATGCGAATATTCGCGAATATATGACGAATATTCGTCCATATATTCGCGAATTCAAATATGGCCTATGCCGCTCAACACTACTGTTCACCCTAACAGGATGGCTACTATTAGCTTTTCAGTTGCTGTACACACTAGTGCTGCAGCACACAGTCGCTGTGTGCTACACCCAAAATTGCACTTTCTCTCTCAATCTCACTCCCTTCCTTCTATGCTGGATTTGGGCTGGATTTGGGCTTGAGGTCCTCTCTGTCCCTCTCTGCAATAGAACACTGATGTGACTGGGAGGTGAATCGCTGTTGTAAAAATGCTTTTCTGTGCAACACACACTGCTCTCTGTCCCTCTTTCTCTGCAATAGAACACTGATGTGACTGGGAGGTGAATCGTTGCTGTAAAAATGCTTTTCTGTGCAACAGACATTGCTGTCTGTCCCTCTCTTTCTCTCTGCAATAAAAGGCTGAAGTGACTGGCTGCAAGATGGCTGCCGATTATATAGGGCTGTGACATCACAAGGGTGGCTGGCTGCTGATAGGCTGCATGCTGCATGTGATTCAGGGTCATCCCACCGACCCTTGTTCCCTCCTTCCCAGCATTCCTTGCCCCATGTCCTCACATGTTAATCCGCCATTTTAGATGCCCTGGAGGCTGGACTGCACTAAATGGAGTTTAATGAAGCGTGTGATCGAATTTAATGATTTGTGTGATCGAATCGCTGCGATATTCGCATTCATTGCAAATCGAATTTTTCCTGAAATTTGTAATGAATTCGGATTCGTCAGATTTGATTCGCTCATCTCTAATTGTAAACTGTCCCATTCAAATGAATGTGATCAGTCCTAGCATCAGTTTCCCTCCAATGCACACACGTTTACAGTATGTGTGTGTGTATGTATGGGTGTATGTTCCAGCATAACTTCCAAACGGCTAAAGATATTAACATGAAATTGACAACAAACATAGAATAGGTAATTTAACCCTTACTCACCCCCCATTTGCGAAAGTCGGGGTTTTTATTTTAAGTCCCATACAAGTCTATGGGAAATATATGTTACTGCATAACTTCCAAACAGCTGGAGATATTTCAATAATACTTGGTCACATGTTACTTATATGTCCACTAAAAATGTAGGATATTTAATTTAACCCTAACCTATCCTCATTTGCGAGGGTTGGGGTTTTTGTATAAACTCCAATGCAAATCTATGGGAAATGTATGTTCCAGCATAACTTCCGTACTGCTGGAGATATTTCGATAATACTTGGTCACATGTTACTTATATGGCAAATAAAAATATATAAAAGTTAAATTAACCCCTAACCTACCCCCATATGTGAGGGATGGGGTTAATGTTTCAAGTCCCATGCAAGTATATAGGACTTCTGGTGCCTTTCTCCACAAACTCTGCTCTGCATCTCCTGGTGAATGCGTCAGTCCGGTTGACAAGCCACACCCACCTCGCATGCCATACCCCATCTTGCAAAGACACGTCCACCCTTTACCACCGCTGTAGAAGCACACGAGTTGTGTAAAACGGCGTTACCTGTGTTCACTGCATGAAGTATCGAAGCACTTATCTACTCCCGATTTCAGAAATGTCTGTTCCTGTTTGATGTGTCAAGAATAAAGAATTTACTGCTTGCACTTTACTGGAGAGCTTCCGCTTTTTCTGTCTTCAGCATTTAGTCTATGGGAAATGTGTGTTCCAGCATTACTTCCAAATGGCTGGATATATTTTGATGAAACTTAGTACACATGTTACTTTTATATCAATTAAAAATATATGATATTTAAATTAACCCTAACCTACCCCATCACTTGAAGGATGGGGTTTTTGTCTTAAGACACATGCAAGTATATAGAACAGAGGTCTCAAATTATGTGGGGGCCACTGGAGGTAGCGGCTGGGTGAGGCTGGGCCGCATGCGCCCCTCACATATAATGCTAGAGCGTAGCAGTTTCCCCACATTAGGAAGTTAGCAGTTTCCCAACATAAGGAAGGTTGCATGCTCCCCACATTAGGAAGGTAGCATGTTCTCCAGATCAAGAAGGTAGCGGTTTCCCCACATTAGGAAGGTTGCATGTTCCCCACATTAGGAAGGTAGCGGTTTCTCCATATTAGGAAGGTAGTGGTTTCCCCACATTAGGAAGGTAGCGGTTTCCCCACATCAGGAAGCTAGCAGTTTCCCCACATTAGGTAGCATTGTGCCCCCCCCCCCAGACACACACACACACACAGACAGACACACACACATGCACACACACATAGACACACTTACCTGTCCTGTGCTGCGCTTCTCCGCTCCGGTGGCAGCCTGATGAGTGACGTCACTGACGTCCTCCTGCGCGGGTCTGCGGAGGGACGTCACATGCCGGCCAACCGGAGACGGGGTGGAGGAGGGCTGGGTAAGTGAAGGTTATGGGCCCTATTGGACGGGGAGGGTGGTTTTGATCGTGAACGCAGATGATGCGCCCCCAAGTCTTGTGTGAAGTCTTCTGGCATTTAGCGCTGCTTGCCAGAAGCAGGGCTAAATGCATAAAGAAGTGACCTGCCCGGCGCCCGGAACTACATGTTCCAGGGTCAGGCAATACAAATTACACATCCCTGGTGCGGGCCGCAAAATTTTGTTACGGAAGTTTGAGACCCCTGATATAGAACTTCTAGTACCTTACTGCAAGCTCTGCTGTACATCCATCTCCTGGGTAGTGCATCAGGCCGGCCACACCCACCAGCATGCCACATACCATCTAGCAAAGTCACACCCAACATTTAAGCCACACCCCTTTTATTTTCTACCCCTTTTGTGTATTGGTCCGGCTTGCAAGTCATGCCCACTTCCATAAAGCCACGCCTCCTTCTGTTTTCTGCCTACAATCTCTTCATCACAACTCAGCCCCACCTGAGGACGGGATATGAGGATAAGATATGAGGACAGGATATAAGGGTGGGAGATGAGGATGGGATATGAGGTCAGGATATTAATTCAGGATATGAGGATGGGATATGAGGTCGGGATATAAGGACATGATATGAGGAAGGGATATGAGGACGGGATATGAGGTCGGGATATGAGTACGGAATATGAGAACAGGATATGAGAATAGGATGTGAGGATTGGATATAAGGTCTGGATATGAGGACAGATGCATCTCATTGTCACAGTGGTCATAGCAATTCTTGTATTAGGACAACAATGGGTGTTAGTCTGCAAGAAAACAATTTTGAAAAGAAAGAGGAAGACTTAAGCCATGTTCACATGGCGGAATATGTGCAAAATGTCGGCCCGGAAAACATGGGCAGACATACTTTTTTTATGTTATCCTTGTATTCTTATTCTGTTTGTTATGCCATGTCTGCCACATCACTGTGTAAATATCCTTGAATTCTGATGCTGTGTATTATACCATGTCTGTGACATCACTGTGTGCATTATTCAGATACTGTTAATAATACCATGTCTGTTACATCACTGTGTGCATTATCTGTGTATTCCGTAGCTGTTAAGCATGTGACATCATTGTGTGCAATATCTTTGTATTCTGATGCGGCGTTTGTTTTGCTAAATATGTGACATCACTGTGTGCAATAGCCTTGTATTCTGATGCTGTGTTTACTATGCTATACCTGTGACATCTCTGTGTGCATTAGCCTTGAATTATAATGCTATGTTTATTATCAGAGCTCTGTGCTATCACTGTGTGTATTACTCATGTATTGGGATGACTTACTATACATATACGGTGATATCACTATAATCCACTCTTTAACCTTTAGTTGTGACATCACAAAACATGACAACGTTTATTAACACTGTTTTGTGACTTGACAGTTTGGGGATAATGCACACAGTGATACAGCCATAGACTTTTCTATTTTTTCCTCATGTTTACTATACCTATACTGTTTACACACTATTTATATCCTGTGACAATGATTTTGGTATGGTGTCTGACAGTTACATCTATGACAATTTCAGTAAATGAATTACTTAATTTATGTTTTTCACATCGCCTGGCTGGATTATTTCCTATACATGTTATGAGGCCATGCTGTGCTTTGTACTTCAACACAAACTGCATTAACCAATAAGATTAATCTATTTCTGCTGTCAACTGAGAAAGTTTAAGATTTCCTGTTTTGCGTGTGGCAGTTTTAGATAAGTTTAGAGTCTTGGGCAGGAAATCCGCTTCACTTGTAAAGTGTGACCCAACTGCATCAGCAGCACAGAAGTAGACACTCTGCATTACCTACAGGTCACAAGTATGGGAGAATCCTTGGAAAACAGCACCGATGACTTTATCATATCCTTCAATAGAGAGTGCCCCAAAGAATTGGGGGAACTCATCGAAAATTCCAGTGGAGATGTCCGAAGATTTGATGACACCGGATTTACATTGTCTCTTCAGAATGGACTTGAAAACCTAAGGCTGGAAAATTCATTGACAGATGTAATGTTGTGTGTTGGCAATAGCGTATTCTCATGCCATCGGGTTGTACTTGCTGCCGCCAGCAATTATTTTAGGTAAGAGACACCTTCAACCAAAATATTGATGCCATTTCTCGTGTGTGATGAAAACAGAAGAAATACATTGTAACTATCAGTCATGTATCTCCATAATAATTCCCTTTTTAAAGATAATGTTAGTTTTTTTTTCTTATAAACAAAAACAATGGCAGAAAAGCTGAAAAATGACTTAAAAATTTAAGTAATAAGTACTGACTCACACAGAGTAGCATTGTGGCTTATGGTCATAACACAGCCACAATAGCTATGATGGATCCATTTATGGACATTCCTAAAGCAAAATAGTTCAAACAACTTACTCAAGTCATTTTGCATTCTCTACCTGCAGTGGTAACGCATATGTCCCATTATGTGTCGAAAACTTCTCAAAAACGCCCATATCTACACCAGAAATGAGGAGGAATCATACAATATGGCGTTCTGAAGCGATATTTTTTGTTTTTCTAACGTGCATCAAATGTATTTACCCCCTGTGATAGTATCATAAATATTTTGCTTGTAAGCAAAATCAAAGCGAAGTTGAATGACTTAAATACTCACTTTCTAAAGACAACAATGGTAAATCCCCCCCATAGAATCTGATCTTTTTCAACTAGTAACGTTTTCTCTTATCTGTCAGAATAATCTTAATTCCCTTTATCTTATTACTTCTTAGTTATTTACTAATGTACATAAAGAGCAGAGCCTTAGTATGAGTAAGCACTCTGGGTACCAATTAATTTTATTTTGTTAAAATCCACATAGTAATTTTCTTATCATCTGCTGCCAATAGTTTTATGTGGAAAAACAACTAATAAGAATCTTTGGCAGATTTGCACAACAAAAAGCTAAAGGCTTTGGACATACAAGGTCAGAGTGCTCCTCAGTATAAACTAGTTTGTCCTCCATGTCTTGTACTAAGATAACGTATTGATGACCATAGACAAAAATGAATCGCTGAGTTTTTAGTGACTCCTTATCTAACTTCACAACATTACACTTGTCTCTACAACAACTATATCTATTGTGCAGGTGACAATGATGTTAGCCCTTTCCCCATAGATTCATATGGTATCTATTTTCGATTAACCCCTTCAGGACCAAGCCCTTTTTGGCCTTAAGGACCGGAGTGTTTTTTGCACATCTGACCACTGTCACTTTAAACATTAATAACTCTGGAATGCTTTTAGTTGTCATTCTGATTCCGAGATTGTTTTTTCGTGACATATTCTACTTTAACATAGTGGTAAATTTTTGTCGATACTTGCATCCTTTCTTGGTGAAAAATCCGTAAATTTGATGAAAAATTTGAAAATTTTGCATTTTTCTAACTTTGAAGCTTTCTGCTTGTAAGGAAAATGGATATTACGAATACATTTTTTTTTGGTTCACACATACAATATGTCTACTTTATATTTGCATGATAAAATTGATGAGTTTTTACTTTTGGAAGACACCAGAGGGCTTCAAAGTTCAGCAGCAATTTTCCGATTTTTCACAACATTTTCAAACTCAATATTTTTCAGGGACCAGTTCAGGTTTGAAGTGGATTTGAAGGGTCTTCATATTAGAAATACCCCATAAATGACCCCATTATAAAAACTACACCCCCAAAGTATTCAAAATGACATTCAGTCAGTGTTCTAACTGAAGTGAAGGAGAAAATTCACAATCTTCATTTTTTACACCCACATGTTCTTGTAGACCCAATTTTTGATTTTTTACAAGGGGTAAAAGGAGAACATTTTTACTTGTATTTGTAGCCCAATTTCTCTCGAGTAAGCACATACCTCATATGTCTATGTAAAGTGTTCGGCGGGCGCAGTAGAGGGCTCAGAATGGAAGGAGCGACAAGGGGATTTTGGAGAGTACATTTTTCTGAAATTGTTTTTGGGGGGCATGTTGCATTTAGGAAGCCCTTATGGTGCCAGAACAGCAAAAATAAAAACCCACATGGTAGACCATTTTGGAAACTAGACCCCTTGGGGAATGTAACATGGAATAAAGTGAGCCTTTATACCCCACAGGTGTTTCACGACTTTTGCAAATGTAAAAAAAAAATAATAATTTTTACCTAAAATGCTTGTTTTCCCAAAAATGTAACATTTTTAAAAGGGTAATAGCAAAAAATACCCCTAAAAATTTGAAGCCCAATTTCTCCCGATTCAGAAAAGTGCTCTGCTGGCGCACTACAGGTCTCAGAAGAGAAAGCGTCACATTTGGCTTTTTGAAAGCAAATTTTGCTCTGGGGGCATGCCGCATTTAGGAAGCCCCTATGGTGCCAGGACAGCAAAAAAAACCCCACATGGCATACCATTTTGGAAACTAGACCCCTCGGGGAACGTAACAAGGGGTTAAGTGAACCTTTATACCCCACAGGTGTTTCACGACTTTTGCATATGTAAAAAAAAAAAAAATTTTTTTACCTAAAATGCTTCTTTTCCCAAAAATGTTACATTTAAAAAAAAGGTAAAAGCAGAAAATACCCCCCAAAATTTGTAACACAATTTCTCCCGAGTACGGCGATACCCCATATGTGACCCTAAACTGTTGCCTTGAAATAAGACAGGGCTCCTAAGTGAGAGCGCCATTCGCCTTTGAGGCCTAAATTAGGGACTTGCATAGGGGTGGACATAGGGGAATTCTACGCCAGTGATTCCCAAACAGGGTGCCTCCAGCTGTTGCAAAACTCCCAGGATGCCTGGACAGTCAACGGCTGTCCGACAATACTGGGAGTTGTTGTTTTGCAACAGCTGGAGGCTCCGTTTTGGAAACAGTGGCGTACCAAATGCTTTCATTTTCATTGGGGAGGGGAGGGGGGCTGTGTAGGGGTATGTGTATATGTAGTGTTTTTTACTTTTTATTTTATTTTTTGTTAGTGTAGTGCAGTGTTTTTAGGGTACAGTCGCACGGGCGGGGGTTCACAGTAGTTTCTCGCTGGCAGTTTGAGCTGCGGCAGAAAATTTGCCGCAGCTCAAACTTGCAGCCAGATACTTGCTGTAAACCTCCGCCCGTGTGAGTATACCCTGTACGTTCACATTGGGGGGGGGGGGGGGGGGGTAACATCCAGCTGTTGCAAAACTACAACTGTACATGCTGAGAGTTTTAGTTCTGCAACAGCTGTAGGCACACTGGTTATGTATCACTGAGTTTGTGACCTAACTCAGTGTTTCACAACCAGTGTGCCTCCAGCTGTTGCAAAACTACTCCAGCATGTACGGTGCATGGTGTACATTGACTGCTGAGAGTTGGAGTTTGCAACAGCTGGAGGCACACCGGTCGTGAAACACTGAGTTAGGTAAAAAAAAAAAACTCTGAGTTTCACAACCAGTGTGCCTTCACCTATTGCAAAACTACAACTCTCAGCAGTCACCGACAGCCAACGGGCATGCTGGGAGTTGTAGTTATGCAACCAGCAGATGCACCACTACAACTCCCAGCATGCACTTTAGCTGTTTGTGCAAGCTGGGAGTTGTAGTTATACAACAGCTGAAGGTACACTTTTCCATAGAAAAAATGTGCCTCCAGCTGTTGCAAAACCATAAGTCCCAGCATGCCCATAAGGGAATGCTGGGAGTTGTGGTGGTCTGCCTCCTGCTGTTGCATAACTACAGCTCCCAGCATGCCCTTTTTGCATGCTGGGAGCTGTTGCTAAGCAACAGCAGGAGGCTGTCACTCACCTCCTGCTGCCGCTGCTGCTCCTGGGGCCCCGATCCCAACATTGACGCCGGGGATCAGGGTCCCCAGCACCCGGGGTGCACGTCCCGCACCCGCTCACGTCCTCCGGAAGAGGGGCGAAGCGGGTTGCGGGAGTGACACCCGCAGCAGGCGCCCTGATTGGTCGGCCGGTAATCCGTCCGACGAATCAGGGCGATCGTGAGGTGGCACCAGTGCCACCTCACCCCTGCAGGCTATGGCTGTCCGGGGCCGTCAGAGACGGCCCCGATCAGCCAGTAATTCCGGGTCACTGGAGACCCGATTGACCGGGAATCGCCGCAGATCGCTGGACTGAATTGTCCAGCGATCTGCGGCCATCGCCGACATGGGGGGGCATAATGACCCCCCTGGGCGATATGCCGGGATGCCTGCTGAATGATTTCAGCAGGCATCCGGCTCCGATCCCCAACCGGCTAGCGGTGGGGACCGGAATTCCCACGGGCGTATGGATACGCCCTCGGTCCTTAAGGACTCGGAATGCAGGGCGTATCCATACGCCCTATGTCCTGAAGAGGTTAACAAATATGTCAGGTTGTCCGGTTGAAGCATTAATAGTAGAGAGGGATACAGTGCCTCACATAGGTATCATATTGTGCCACGCTCTGCATCCATTAGTTCACAATACAGTATGGACCTGTGTGAAACCTGTAAGTGGCTATATTGTACAGGGCCTAAACTCACACTTATTTACATTATTAAAGATGAGCGAATCAAAGCTGACAAATCATTACGAATTTCATGAAAAATTTGATTCACAACGAATGCGAATATTGCCGCAATTCTATCACGCAAATCGCTTCATTAAACTCCATTTAGTGCGGTCCAGGCTCCAGGGCATCCAAAATGGAGGATCCACATGTAAGGACATAGGGCAAGGAACTCTAGGAAGGCAGGAAGGCAAGGCGGGAAGGCGGGTAGGCGGGATGACCCTGAATCACATGCAGGATGCAGCCTAGCAGCAGTTACGCCTGTATAATCCTACAGCCCTATATAATCGTCAGCCATATTCCGGCTAGTCACTTCATTCATTACAATGCAGAGAGATAGGACGGACAACCTGAGTGTGTGTGTGTTACACAGAAAAGCTTTTTCCAGCAGCGTTTTACCTCCTAGTCACACCAGTGTTCTGGTGTACAGAGAGCACTACTTTTCACAGTTTTTTCACCGAAAAGGATTTTTACTGCTGCCATTAACCTCCCAGTCACTTTCTACAGCATTGCATTACAGAGAGGGGCAGAGAGCTGTGTGTTGCCTCATACATTTCAACAAGCTCAACTTCATAAACCTTAGCAGAGGAGGAATTATTTTTCAGCCCAATTCTGTGTCTTTGTTCCATAACAAATCATCTGCTGGTTATACTAGTCTGTAGACCTTATAATACCCAGCAGTCCATTTTGGGTTTAGTACACAGCTTTTGTGTACTGGAGCACTGTTGTGTACTGCTGGTGTTGTGTAAAAATACGATTTTTTAAGCATACAGTAGCGCATTTTTCTGCCCTCATAAGTGCATACCACATACCTACATCTAAGTAGTGTACTATTTTGTGCCTGTTAAACTCTTAAGGGCCTAGATACTGTGAAAGGCCGGGGAAAAGTAACAACCGTCTGGAGTTTGACTAAAATTATTTTTTTAAGCGCATTGTAGCACATTTTTCTGCCCTCATAAGTGCATACAACATACCTACATCTAAGTAGTGTACTATTTTGTACCTGTTAATCTGTCAAGGGCCTAGATACTGTGAAAGTCCAGGCAAAAGTAATCACTGGCTGGTGTTTTACTCCAATACGTTTTTTAAAGCGTACTATAGTGCATTTTTATGCCCTCTTTGTTCCACAACAAATGGTCCATTTCTAATAGTCTGTGAGAGAGTGCAATTTTTGGTTTAGTACACAGCGACTATGTGCTGCAGTAGTACTGTTGTGTACTGCTGGTGTTGTGCAAAAATAAGTGCATATCAAATACGTACATCTAAGTAGTGTGCTATTTTGTACCTGTTAATCTCTCAAGGGCCTATATACTGTCAAAGGACAGCCAATAGTACACACCTGCTGCTGTTCTAGACAAATACTGTTTTAAGCATAGTGAAGCATATTGTACTCCCCTCATATACGCAATAAGTATGTCAGGCAGAGTAGTGCCAGGACATGCACAGAGGAGTGGCAAAGGCCTAAATTCATCAGGCGCAGGCAGAGGTCGGAGCAGAGTAGGGGCGTGTGGCAGCCGTAGTCACAGCGAGAGGTCTGAGCTCCGTGTCAGCTAGTGTCAGCTAGCAGTCGTGTCTCGACCAGCAACCCAGCAACCGTGATTGATCGGTTCACTCGATCATCCACTTCATCCCAAGTGACATCCAACACCCCAGTCAACAGTCAGTAGGTTCCTCAGACTCAACCCTCAGTTGGCATGGCCCTCATTCTGCTGCTGCCACCTCCAGGCTCTGTCTTTGTGCTGCTCTATGGTCTCCTCATGCTAATGCTGACACCTCTAGGCTCTGTCATTGTGCCGCCATATGGTCTCCTCATGCTGATGCGGCCACCTCCAGGCTCCCTCATTGTGCCACCATATGTTCTCCTTATGCTGTTGCTACCACCTCCAGGCTCTGTCATTGTGCTGCCATATGGTCTCCTCATGCTGATGCGGCCACCTCCATTCTCTCTCATTATGCTGCTCTATGGTCTCCTCATGCTGATGCTACTGCCTCCAGGCACTGTCATTGTGCTGCCACATAGTCTCCTAATGCTGATGCCTCCACCTCCAGGCTTTCTAATTGTGCTGCTCTATGGTCTCCTCATGCTAATGCTGCCACATCAAGGCTCTCTTATTGTGCTGCTCTATGGTCTCCTCATGCTGATGCTGCCACCTTTAGGCTCTCTAATTGTGCTGCTCTATGATCTCCTCATGCTGATGCTATCACTTCAAGGCTCTCTCATTGTTCTGCCATGGATACTGAAAAACATAATTAAGGTGCTGGTGCCCAGTTTCAGAAATTCCTCTGCATTAGACCACAAGTAAGTAATGAGGATATGCATTACGTAAAACGTAACTTTTCTTAAGATAAAATATATGGGGTCCATATATTTTATCCTAAAAAAAAGTTAAGTTTTACGTAATGCATATCCTCAATACTTACTTGTGCACACCAATACTTTGACAAAAAAGACTGTTTTCTTCTGCCTACCTGCCTCAGCTACTATTCTGATCCTTCCACATGCCTGATGCCACACATCTGATGCCAAGCTCTCCTTCTTTCACCCACCTCTGTCACCGGGTACTGGTATTGTCACCCACCGCACCACTCTGTCACCGGGTCACTTTCAGGACTCCTGATACTGCTGCCACCTCCAGGCTGCCTCAATCAGCCACTATATGGTCTCCATGCTTCAGCCACCTCCAGGCTGGGCCATTCAGTCACTATATGGTCTCCTCATGCTTCAGCCACCTCCAGGCTGTCACAAATGCACCTTGATTTAATGCTTCTCAGCAACATTTATTAAACTAACAGGTCGTTAGTGTACTTTATGATCATGATGTGCAAGCCCACTAGCCACATCACAGCCACCTGTAAGTAATGGGTCCCTAGCATCCCTAGCATAAAATGGCTACATATATACCAACAACCACCCCATTATACCTCACTCTGTAAGGTTTCCTCATATACCTTCACCATGATCCATGGAGACCCCATCGGACTTTATCTGAACCGGAGCTTTCTTCTCTTTTTTTTTTGACTTTAAGAGATCGCGATCCCCAGAATACACAAGTGCATCCTCAGACAGGGATCACGTTCCTCATTGTGCACAAATGTATCTGCAAACAGCTTGTTACAATGAAACAAAACTCCAGCACTTTTCTCAATTTGATTTGAACTAAATATAGATCTGGTACAGCAGAGTGGGCTCCAGAAGGAAGGACTACAGCGCTGCATCCCCATACAATAAAATTCACATTCTCATTCATATTTTCCGCCCAGAATGGTGATTGACCAGATGGTTGCAGCCAATCACAGCTCTGAGGGAAATATGAATGAATGAGTGGCCTGCCGGAGTATAGTACAGAGATGTGAGCGCTGTATACAGCTTCTCCACATCTCTGCAATAGATAGGTGTCAGTAGTGATACCCGCTGTGATCTGTTCTTACATGCAGGTACTACTACTCCCAACATGGAGCACACTCTGCTCAATGCTGGGAGCTGTAGTACCTGCATTAATAGGCAGATCACAGCCAGTGTAACTTCTGACACCTGTTGCGATCTGTCTGTTAATGCAGATACTACAGCTCCCAGCATGGAGCAGAGTGTGCTCCATGTTGGGAGCTGTAGTACCTGCAGTTATGTAAAGATCACAGTGGATGTCACTTCTGACACCCGCTGTGATCCTCCTGTATAATGTATAGATGTGGGCGGCCGCTCTTCTATGCTCCCCTGCACTGACGTATATATACACATATTCCTATTTCCCACAGAGAGCTGTGATTGGCTGGAACCATCTGGTTGTATATATACATCAGTGCAGGGACCATAGAAGAGCGGCCATTTAGAAAAAAAGTGAAAAACACACACAATACATTTTTATTATTGCCGGCTATATTTTTAGTGCCCTGCCCGCACACATAAATTGATCCCTGTTTAAAAATTAATACAAATTTTGTTATTAAAAAGATAAATACAATTTTTTCCATCACTACTGTATCTTTTTTATTTTAATTTCTTAATGGTACCCTCCGAAACTTTTATAAAAAAGGTATCTCCAACACTTTTTTGGAAGTCTAAAAAAAAAAAAACGTGTTAAAAAGACTTACTAAAGCTAAAATGTTGCTTAATAATTTAATTGTGCTAAAAAAAAATTAAAAATTACAATTAAGAATCGCTTCAAAAAGACAAAGCAGGCAAAGGAACCAGAGAATTTACTCCACTTTCTGAAACTTTATACATGCTTTAAAGTGTCGGGTTTTCTTCCCAGAAAATTCACATGATTTTCGGAGTGATTTTCAGAAAAGATGAGTGATTTTGGATGAAATGTAGGGAACATGCTCATTTTCCCAAAAATAACGCCCACTTTTTAGTTTTTTTTTTTCACTCAGAGTGATTCAGATTCTGTCGGTATTTTTTCTGTGGCTCAAAAAGAGTCGGAATCCTATTAGTAGATGAGGGCCATTGTGTTTTCCTTTTTTTTTTTTTCTTTAACTTGGTCTGCACTCTGCCCCTCCCTCTCAGCCCAGGCCTATATAATTGGCAGGAAGCTGCATTAGGGCCCTATTACTCCTGGCAGTCTCCCATACTGGGAGCACATGGTGAGTGAGCTTTTTAGATCTGTTCCCCCTGGTGCTGTGCTGTTTGGCATCCGTTGCTGCCCCGGCGCTGTGTCTGTGGGGAGGCGCGGCCCAGGGACTGGTTTGAGTGGCATTGGGTCTGCTCTGCCAATTGGGTCATTGCCCCTGTGGGCTCTGGTTTTGGGGCGATGGTGGTCGCCACTCAGTGCTGCACCATTTTATGCTAGGAATGCTAGGGACCCACTACTTACAGGTGGCCGTGACGTGGCTAGTGGGCTTGCACTTCATGATCATAAAGTACGCTAATTACCTATTAGTTTAACAAATGTTGCTGAGAAGCATTAGATCAAGGTGTATGTTGTGGATGTGCGACCGTGTCTGTTTTTCTCAAGTTGAATTCACAATATGCATCAATACTGCTTTTCCTGACACAGATGTCTCTTTGTTTCCTAGAGCCATGTTCTGCAATGATCTTAAAGAAAAGTATGAGGAGAAGATTATAATCCAAGGAGTGGAAGCAGAAACCATGAGGATTATTTTGGATTATACTTACACTAGTAAAGTTGTGATCACAAAGCAAAATGTACAGAAACTATTAGAGGCTGCCAGTCTTTTTCAGGTGAGTACACTACACTCGCTGCACACACTTTGACCTTGCATATTCTATATTTCACAGTTTCTGATCGTAGGGAGTCCGAAGGATCTCCAGAATGGGGCCAGGCTCACTGCTACATGGAGCAGTAAACAGTATATGCTCCATGTTGTTAGCTGAAAGGGGTACTCCACTGCCAGTGTTTGGAAGTAAATGTTCCGAATGCTGTTTTCGCACTGCAGGGATCGGCCACGCCCCTTGTGACATCACGGCCCTGCCCCCTCAATGCAAGTCTATGGGAGGGGGCATGACGGTCATCACGCCCTCTCCCATATACTTGCATTGAGGGGGTATGGGGTAGCTGCTGTCACTGTCAGTAAGTGGCGCAACTGTCAGTAAGTGGCGCAGCTGGGCAGTGTCTATGTGAGTCAGTGTAACAAGCTGTCAGTCCTGTGTTTGTAGACAGTGAAGGTGTTCGAAGTGGAAGTCGCAGCTGAAACCTTCTGGGTATGGTGCAGGCTAAGCTCCTAAGCCTGTGACATACTTTCCCACTGTACATGTATGTCATAAATCAGGGAGGGGTCAACCATTAAAGGGGTACTCCGCCCCTAGACATCTTATCCCCAATTCAAAGGATCGGGGATAAGATGTCTGATTGCGGGGGTCCTGCAGCTGGGGACCCCCGCTATCTCAGCTGTGGCACCCCAGACATCCGGTGCATGGAGCAAACTTCTCTCTGTTCTGGATGACTGGCGATGCGGGGTGGAGGCTTGTGACCTCATGGTCATGCCCCGCTTGTGGCATCACGGCCACACCTCCTCAATGCAAGTCTATGGGAGGATGTCACGCCCCCTCCCATAGACTTGCATTGAGGGGCGTGGCCGTGACATCACATGTAGGGTGTGACCGTGACATCACGAGCCTCTGGTGCTGCAGCAGGGAGATCGCAGGGTTCCCCAGCAGTTGGACCCCCACAATCAGACATCTTATCCCCTATTCTTTGGATAAGAGATAAGATGTCTAGGGGTAGAGTACCCCTTTAAGTTAAATAAGAAAAAATAATGTCATGTAAACCTAGCCATAGAATACCAGGTGCAAAAATGGGCATGCTTTTGTAAAATGGGCTAAGTCAATCTTTAACTTATTTATGGACATTTATTAACGGGTTTAGTCAGGTTATCTTTACTATAATTGTCGCAACTGCGACTACACGATTTTTCGTGCGACATTTTGACTGGAAAGGGAGAAAAGCAAGTTTTCCAAAAATTAACTACGTAGTAATAATTTTAAAATGGACTACGGGTAGTCAGGTATTTATTAACTGCGACAGTTGCAACTGCACAAAAAGTCACAACAGGGTTAAAAATTGACTAAATTTACTCCAGCTCAAACATGGAGCAGAAAAAGCTACTACCAAAGTAAAAAAAGGAAAAATTACGTGAAAGAAAATTATCAACAGGCTAAAACCAGTTGATAAATAAGTCACACATAAGCAAAAAAAAGTAAGGAAAAAATTACTAAACAAAAGAATACATAAGCAAACATTGATAGATGTCCCTCAATATCTGCAGAAAACCAAATGGGAAATGTCATTGTGTAAGGGACTATTCACATGGCGCGATCAAACTGCCATTTAGATGCTCAATCACAAAAGAATGCTGTCACTTTCATCATGGCTTATTTTTGGAAGAGATGAGGCATTGTAGCAACAATTATGACATTATATGCCAAAACTATGGGAGCTTCTCAGTCGCAGTCTTAGGCAGTCTTGTGCTTGTAGCTGCAGAATCCATAACTTCGTGCTGGAGTATATGCTATATACCTTATGAAATGGCAGGTCATGTGCTGTTCAGGAGAAAACAATTCTGAGAATTACACTTGTGGGAAGAACAAAAATATTGCAGCATTTCTGGTTTCTGTCTTGCACAATAGAACCTTAGACTTTGCACTGGTGTTAAGGAAGCTTTTAAAGCAACAAGTCATTTCTAGGCAGTGATGACTGTGTATAACTACTTCCAGAAAAAATCCTTAGTTTTTATGAAAAATGATTTAATACATTTTGCAAAAAAAAAAAACCATATTTCCTTACTGTAAGAAAGATATGAACACAACACAATTCCAAGGGTTTTCTTATGTATTCCGTTTCATGGTGTACACTGTCCCCTATGGTCCTTTTCCTGCTTACAATCTGTGCGTTCGATGTCAAGAACACCTTTGGGTGTATAAGTTAAACATATACCTTGTATATTTGCAACCAGCTGTCATTGATGCCCTTATGTTAGCTATACTTTAGAGTATTTATACTTTAGAGTAAAAAAGCATTTAAAGAGTACCTCTAATGATCTTGTCAAAATTTATAATCCTCCTAGTTCACTGCCCCCATCATGATAAACCACCCCCTGCCTTTATTTTATTTATTTTTTATTTTTATTTTTTCTACCTTGATATTGCTCTGTATTTTCTGCTCAGTCTCAGTCAGATTCACAGACTGGGAAGGGGCGTTACACAGCAGACGTGACATCATCTGAAGCCATACCGGGGAGAACTTCCTCCCTCACTCTGCCAGAAAGAGTCCAGAGCAATTCAGTGTGAGATGAGCTATGATTGGATGAGGCTGCACATTCACCCACTCCAAAGTCTAAGCAAAAGATGGGGGAAATGTGCTCTGGACAAGTAGGGAGACACCTAGTGGCAGCTTTTTTAAACACAAATAAAACATAGAAAGCGTAATTTTTTAAAGCAAAGTATAGAACAATTTTTAATTTACCATAAGGAGTGCAATAGCAAAAATTAGTTTTAATGAAAGTGCCCATTTATGCTAAACATATGTCAAAAGGCATGCCACTGTTCCATATAACCATATAGATACATATGATGTATATGTTGATAGATTTTCTGTGTGTATACGCTGAACGTACCACTTTGCAGCCTCATGACTAGAAGTCATTCTTGTCACTAAATGTCTATCCCTGTTTAAATGTAGGAGGCCAACTTTAAGATATTATCTAGATGGTGCAGGGTGCTGGCCTTATTGCATATCATTTATATCACAATTCTGGATACCTGCTGGAGATGCAACCAATTGATGGGGTGTTATGACATCTATTGGGCATGCCTCCTAGTTATAGATTTCAGGTCTCATGAAGACCATTACAGGGGTAGCCCTGGGTAACAACTTTTCCACTCTCTTTTTTGCAATGCTTCCGGTAGACTAAAGGAGTTAAAAAAGGGTCTCGCCTCTGAAACTGTATGCTGCCAGAATGGTGACACAGAGGAGATAGAAAATTGTAGACTGGTTTAAAGGGGTACTCCACTGCCCCAGCATTCGGAACATTCTGTTCCGAACGCTGGGTGCGGGTGTTACGCCTAGCGCTCCGGGTCCCCGCTCCTCCCCGGAGCGCTTACGGCGTCTCTCTCTCCGCAGCGCCCCGGTCGGTCCCGCTGACCGGGAGCGCTGCACTGTCATGGCCGTCGGGGATGCGATTCGCACAGCGGGACGCGCCCGCTCGCGAATCGCATCCCAGGTCACTTACCCGTCCCGGTCCCCTGCTGTCATGTGCTGGCGCGCGCGGCTCCGCTCTCTAGGGCGCGCGCGCGCCAGCTCCCTGAGACTTAAAGGGCCAGTGCACCAATGATTGGTGCCTGGCCCAATTAGCTTAATTGGCTTCCACCTACTCCCAGACTATATCTGATCACTGCCCCTGCACTCCCCTGCCGGATCTTGTTGCCTTAGAGCCTAGTGAAAGCGTTACTGTGTTTGTCCATACTGTGTACTTGACCTCCTGCTATTGCCTTATTGACTACGATTCTTGCTGCCTGCCCCGACCTTCTGCTACGTCCGACCTTGCTTCTGTCTACTCCCTTGTACCGTGCCTATCTTCAGCAGTCATAGAGGTTGAGCCGTTGCTAGTGGATACGACCTGGTCACTACCGCCGCAGCAAGACCATCCCGCTTTGCGGCGGGCTCTGGTGAACACCAGTAGTGACTTAGAACCGGTCCACTAGCACGGTCCACGCCAATCCCTCTCTGGCACAGAGGATCCACCTCCTGCCAGCCGGCATCGTGACAGTAGATCCGGCCATGGATCCCGCTGAAGTTCCTCTGCCAGTTGTCGCCGACCTCACTACACTGGTCGCCCAGCAAGCCCGACAGATCGCCCAACAAGATCACCAGCTGTCGTACTTGACCACCATGACACAGCAACTCCAGTCGCAGCTACAGCAGCTTCAGTCACAGCTACAGCAATTTCAGTCTCAGCTACAGCAGCAACAACCATCTCCTCCGCCAGCTCCTGCACCTCTTCCGCAGCGAGTGGCCACTCCTAGCCTCCGCTTGTCCCTGCCGGACAAATTTGATGGGGACTCTAAGTTTTGCCGTGGCTTTCTTTCACAATGTTCCCTGCACTTGGAGATGATGTCGGACCAGTTTCCTACTGAAAGGTCTAAGGTGGCTTTCGTAGTCAGCCTTCTGTCTGGGAAAGCTCTGTCTTGGGCCACACCGCTCTGGGACCGCAATGACCCCGTCACTGCCTCTGTACACTCCTTCTTCTCGGAAATTCGAAGTGTCTTTGAGGAACCTGCCCGAGCCTCTTCTGCTGAGACTGCCCTGCTGAACCTGGTCCAGGGTAATTCTTCCGTTGGCGAGTACGCCATACAATTCCGTACTCTTGCTTCTGAACTATCCTGGAATAATGAGGCCCTCTGCGCGACCTTTAAAAAAGGCCTATCCAGCAACATTAAAGATGTTCTGGCCGCACGAGAAACTCCTGCTAACCTGCATGAACTCGTTCATCTAGCCACTCGCATTGACATGCGTTTTTCTGAGAGGCATCAAGAGCTCCGCCAGGAAAAAGACTTAGATCTCTGGGCACCTCTCCCACAGTCTCCATTGCAATCTACGCCTAGGCCTCCCGCCGAGGAGGCCATGCAAGTGGATCGGTCTCGCCTGACCCAGGAAGAGAGGAATCGCCGTAGGGAAGAGAATCTTTGTCTGTACTGTGCCAGTACCGAACATTTCTTGGTGGATTGCCCTATCCATCCTCCACGTCTGGGAAACGCACGCTCGCACCCAGCTCTCGTGGGTGTGGCGTCTCTTGATGCTAAGTCGGCTTCTCCACGTCTCACGGTGCCCGTACGGATTTCTCCTTCAGCCAACTCTTCCCTCTCAGCCGTGGCCTGCTTCGACTCCGGTGCCTCTGGGAATTTTATTCTGGATTCCTTGGTGAATAAATTCCGCATCCCGGTGACCCGTCTCGTCAAGCCACTCTACATTTCCGCGGTCAACGGAGTCAGGTTGGATTGCACCGTGCGTTACCGCACGGAGCCCCTCCTAATGTGCATCGGACCTCATCACGAAAAAATTGAGTTTTTGGTCCTCTCCAATTGCACTTCCGAAATTCTCCTTGGACTACCCTGGCTTCAACACCATTCCCCAACCCTGGATTGGTCCACAGGGGAGATCAAGAGCTGGGGCACCTCTTGTTTCAAGGACTGCCTTAAACCGGTTCCCAGTACTCCCTGCCGTGACCCTGTGGTTCCCCCTGTAACCGGTCTCCCTAAGGTCTTTATGGACTCTGCCTGCCATAAGAAGTGCCTCTCCCCCCCTCCCAGTCCAGTCAGGCAAGCCACGGTGCCTCCTCATGGCCCCCGTCCTGGTGTCACACTGCCCCGTGCCAGGCCTCGCCCTCTGCCCTCCCTCCCCATTCCCACTCCTGCTGTACTGCCTGCCGTTGAGGAAACCCTCCATTCTTTCCCGGTGTCCTCATCCCAGGGGAGACCTAAGGGGGGGGTACTGTTACGCCTAGCGCTCCGGGTCCCCGCTCCTCCCCGGAGCGCTTACGGCGTCTCTCTCTCCGCAGCGCCCCGGTCGGTCCCGCTGACCGGGAGCGCTGCACTGTCATGGCCGTCGGGGATGCGATTCGCACAGCGGGACGCGCCCGCTCGCGAATCGCATCCCAGGTCACTTACCCGTCCCGTTCCCCTGCTGTCATGTGCTGGCGCGCGCGGCTCCGCTCTCTAGGGCGCGCGCGCGCCAGCTCCCTGAGACTTAAAGGGCCAGTGCACCAATGATTGGTGCCTGGCCCAATTAGCTTAATTGGCTTCCACCTACTCCCAGACTATATCTGATCACTGCCCCTGCACTCCCCTGCCGGATCTTGTTGCCTTAGAGCCTAGTGAAAGCGTTACTGTGTTTTTTCCATACTGTGTACTTGACCTCCTGCTATTGCCTTATTGACTACGATTCTTGCTGCCTGCCCCGACCTTCTGCTACGTCCGACCTTGCTTCTGTCTACTCCCTTGTACCGCGCCTATCTTCAGCAGTCATAGAGGTTGAGCCGTTGCTAGTGGATACGACCTGGTCACTACCGCCGCAGCAAGACCATCCCGCTTTGCGGCGGGCTCTGGTGAACACCAGTAGTGACTTAGAACCGGTCCACTAGCACGGTCCACGCCAATCCCTCTCTGGCACAGAGGATCCACCTCCTGCCAGCCGGCATCGTGACAGCGGGCTGTGGGGGTCGTGACATCACAGCCACGCCCCACGTGATTTCACACCACACCCCCTCAATGCAAGTCTATCGGAGAGGGCGTGGCGGCCGTGATGTCACGACCCCCGCAGCCCGCACCCAGCGTTCGGAACAAAATGTTCCGAATGCTGGGGCAGTGGAGTACCCCTTTAATGAGATCCCTTATATTCAACCTACATGAATGTGGGGCGGACAATTTTGTGCTGGTAAACAATTTATAAAACGCTCTATACCTCTATTACAAAATTTTGCCTTGTTACTTGGTGCAGTGATAGAAGGTGCGCATATAGTTTGCAAAAGGGCCAATCTCTAGGATCAGTTCTTCCCACAAGTTTAATTTTAGAAGGTAAGAAACAAATAAATCGAACATGGTTGAATTATCCAACTACTTGGAAATGTGGACACAAAACATTTGTTACATGCAACTACATAGGAGTTTCCAATAATTTTCAATGAAATGTTTCTTCCATAATAAAAGCTACATTAATGGTATTTGACCGGCCTGTACCTTACATCAGTGTCAGTATGTGGGCTCCACGACAAGTGCATTGAAAATGCAGATTAGGAGACATATTTCAGATGTGAAAAACGGACAATGTAATGTGTCCGCACTCTCCAAACATTTCTACGATTTTCAAGATGGTCCCGTCTTATCACTATGTGTAAATGCTATAAAAAAGGGTAGGGAGAAATATTAGAAGTGGGGAGCTCAGACAGAAACTATTGAACCCAAGGGCATAAATCTGAGACAAGATTTAATACTCACTTAATAATAATGCTCTTACTGTATATTAATGTGGATATGATGAGTTGTCTGTAAAGGTTTTTTGATGTCAGCATCTTTTATTCATATAGGTATATTAGCGATTGCAGATCTGGATTGTTTTCCACGTCTCATAAGTATTTTTTAACAAGCATGATGTCACTTGCATGTGTCTATTAGTAAATATATATATATATATATATATATATATATATGTATATAAACTCCAAAAAAGGAAGGCGGCACTCCAATGGCAAAAAAAAGGTGTATTTATTCACCCATCAAGTCAAGTGCGACGTTTCAGCCTCACAATGAAGCCTTTCTCAAGCAGTGTCAAGGCTTCATTGTGAGGCTGAAACGTCGCACTTGACTTGATGGGTGAATAACTACACCTTTTTTCTGCCATTGGAGTGCCGCTTTCATTTTTTGGAGTTGCTTAAGAAGGGTTTGGAGTTTGAACCTGTGAAGGATGAGCACCCGATTTGGACTTTAAGTCCTATTGTACAGTGCCGGTTCCCTAATTTTTACTATACATATACATATATATATATATATATATATATATATATATATATATATACATACATATGTGTTCTTTTACTATGTTCATTGTGCCATGACTAAAGATCTTGGGTGATCTGAAACGCCTCTTCTTTGGATGTCTCCTCAGTACCTCTTACCTAGCTTTAACATCTATTTTCCCCATTATTGTTTTTGTTTTAGGCCATGCCGAAAGACCAGCAGGTTTTTGGTTTTCTCTTACTTTTCTTTTACTTTTGGTTTTCTTTTGCTGTTGTAATTTATCTCAGTGCTATGTTGTGTCAGTCTGTATGTTGATGCTCTTACCCCTTCCTTTAGGCTTTCTTCTGCTATTTTCAATGTTGTACCTATGCTGAGCAATGTATAAAAGTATGCAGGGACAGACTGACACCACTCAGGGCCTCCGGACCAAATAAACCAAGTATAGGGTAGCTAGCTATGATTGTAACATAGTTAGCGTAGCTTAGGTTTTATAGTGAAAGGAGGTATGTTATAGGTTTTAAAGTACAGAGACTACAACTCCCAGCATGCCCAGGCATACTGGGAGTTGTAGTTTTGCATGTTTTACAGTGAAGGGACCAGCTAAAGGCTGTCCAGGCAGGATGGGAGTTGTAGTTTTACACAGGTATAGAGTTGTTAGCGTAGCGTAGTGTTAGTGCAGTTTTAGAATAGTTAGCGCAGTGTATTGTTAGCGCAGTTTTAGTGTAGGTAGTGTAGTGCTAGCGCAGTTTTAGTGTAAGCGTAGCATAGTGTTAGCGTAATTTTTGCATAGTTTTAGCGTAGTTAGCGTAGCGTAGTGTTAGCACAGTTTTAGCGTAGTTAGCGTAGTGTAGTGTTAGTGCAGTTTTAGCATCTTTAGCATAGCATAGTGTAAGCAGTTTTAGCGTATTTAGCGTAGTTTAGTGTTAGCACAGTTTTAGCATAGTGTAGTGTTAGCACAGTTTTAGCGTATTTAGCGTAGTGTAGTGTTAGCGCAGTTTTAGTGTAGTTAGTGTAGTGTAGTGTTAGCGCAGTTTTAGCATAGGTAGTGTAGTGTTAGTGCAGTTTTAGCGTATATAGCGTAGCGTAGTGTTAGCGCAGTTTTAGCGTAGCGTAGTTAGTGCAGTTTTAGCGTAGTGTTAGCGCAGTTTTAGCATAGTTAGTGTAGTGTTAGCACAGTTTTAGCGTAGTTAGTGTAGCGTAGTGTTAGCGCAGTTTTAGCATAGTTAGTGTAGTGTTAGTGCAGTTTTACACAGGTGTAGTGTAGGCAGTTGCGCTCCTCTACGTTAATGTAGCAGAGGCCATTTCGCTCTGCTACGTTAATGTAGCAGAAGCGAGCGCGCTCTGAGCTGCGCTAGTTAGTTCATAAGGGGTATACAGCCATCTATATAGATGGCTGTATACTGTGATCAGAAGGCCAGATACGTGAATGCGGAGGACTATGTTGGAGTCGGTGGACTACGACGATGACCTGCATTTTTTATTTTGTTTTTAATAAAATGATTAACGAGGGCTGTGGGGACGTGTTTTTCCTAATAAAATGTTTTAACTTGTGTGTGCTTTTTTTAAATTACTTTACAGGCTTAGACGTGGAAGCCGTCTTGTAGACAGAGTCCATTACTAAACCAGGGCTTAGTGTTAGCCCCAAAAACAGCTAGCGCTAACCCCCAATTAGTACACTGGTGCCCACCGCCACAGGGGTACCGGGAAGAGTTGATACCAACAGGCCCAGAGCGCCAAATATGGCGCTCTTGGGCCTAGGTGGTAACAGGTTGGCGTTATTTAGGCTGAGGAGGGCCAGTAACAATGATCCTTGCCCACCCTGGATATGTCAGGCTGTTGCTGTTGGTTGGTATCCGGCTGAATATGAAAAGACGGGGAACCACACACGTGTGTGTATATATATATATATATATATATATATATATATATATACACTAAATACATTTAAAAAAAAAGTGTGTGGTTCCCCGTCTTTTAATTTTCAGACAGATACCAACCAAACAGCAGGATGGGCTAGGACCATTGTTACTGGCCCTTCCCAGCCTAAATATGCCAGCCTGTTACTGCCTAGGCCTAAGAGCACCATATATGGGGTTCTTGGCCTGTTGGTATTGGCTCTTCCCGGTACTCCTGTGGCGGTGTTTTTGGGGCTAACGATAAGTCCCGGCTTAGTAATGGACTCCTTCTATAAGATGGCTTCCACTACTAAGCCTGTAAAGTAATTTAAAAAAAAAACACAGCCAAGTTAAAACATTTTTATTAGGAAAAACACAGCCCCACAGCCCTCGTTAACCATTTTATTTAAATAAAACAAAAAAAAATGCAGGTCATCATCGTAGTCCACCAAATCCGACATAGTCCTCCGCATTCACGTATCTAAAATGAGAAGAAAATAAAAACACAAAAAAATGGGTTAGTACATTTTTGGGGTTCTTCCCCCTGGAGAGCCGAACTTACCACCCCCGTTCTAGCTCTGTCATCTTCCTGTATTGCTCCACGTCTAGTGACGGAGCAGGAACGGAGGTGGGTAAGTGGCCTTCTGATCACCGTATATAGATGGCTGTATACCCCTAATGAACTAACTAATGGCCTCTGCTACTTTAACGTGCAAGGACGTACTCGCCTCTGCTATGTTAACGTAGCAGAGCACAATGGCCTCTGCTACTTTAATGTAGCAGAACACTATGGCCTCTGCTACATTAACGTAGTAAAGTGCAATTGCCTCTACTACTTTTGTAAAACTACAACTGCCATCCTGCCTTTGGCTGTCTGGGCATGCTAAGAGTTGTAGCCCCTTTACTGTATGACTAAGCTAAGCTACACCCTATGCTACACTCTCTAAACTACGCTTTATCTGTCTGTAAAACTAATTTAGCTACACTACACCTGTGTAAAACTGTGCTAACACTACGCTACACTAACTACGCTACACCTGTGTAATACTACACTATGCTAAGCTAACTACACCTCTTTAAAACTACGCTAACTATGCGAAAACTGCGCCAATATTACACTACGCGAAATACTCTAAAACTAGGCTAACACTACACTACGCTAAATATGCTAAAACTGTGCTAACACTACGCTATGCTAACTAGTCTAAAACTGCGCTATCATGCTACGCTAACTATGCTAAAACTGTGACAACACTACACTACGCTAAATACGCTAAAACTGGGCTAACAGTACGCTATGCTAACTACTCTAAAACTGCGCTAACACTACGTTACTCTAACTACGCTAAAACTGCGCCAACACTAGACTAAGCTAAATACGCTAAAACTGTGCCAGCACTACAGTACACTAACTACTCTAAAAATGCGCTAACACTACGCTCTGCTAACAACTCTATACCTGTGTAATACTACAACTCCCATCCTGCCTGTTAGCGTATTGCTGCGCATGCGCTCTAAGGTTTCTATGGATCTAAGTAAACTTTACATCACTGGTGCTGCCACGCTTCGACGTGAGGTTCTCCCAGGCAGCCACTGCGGTTCTCTTAAAGGACCTCCACTACAGTGGCTGTCTGGGAGCAGAATAATTGTAACAGCCCTGGGCCTGGCTCCGATGTCGGAGACTTAGCAGCCGCGGCATGCCCTTTCCCTGTGCCAGGCCCGGCTATTTAAAAAATGTAAATATGTATATTTTTTTTAATTTTAAATGACAAGAGGCAGACGGCAAGCCCTTTTCCCGGCAACGTCAGAATGGACCAGCCGGTCTGTCCGCCCCTGGAAGTATGTATACTGTGCTTGCTTGAATGCTTGTTAAATCTTGATTGCTTTCCCCCTCCTCCCTTTGGAAGCAAACAGTGAATATGGTCAGGATCTTATTTCCACTATTTAGGTTTCATTATATAACATTAAGGCCAGGTTCACATTATGGCATTTTCAACCGGAATTTTGCTTCTGAATTTTGGTCAGAAATTCCGCTGCTTGAGGGCAAAATGCAGGTGAATGGGTTTTCCATTAACCCATTTACACTGTGAAAGTTTCTGGGTGGAATTTCCACCAGAAAATTCTGGTCTAAAAATTTCGCCAGAACATTGAACTTGCTCAATGTTCTGGCGGAACCTGTGCCACAGATATTGTCATCTATTGGGACGGCAATGTCCGCGCAGTCCAAGTGCCAATTGGTTTCAGTCAGTGCTGGCCATACTTGGAATCTCCGGACTGAATTTTTCCGCCCAGAGATTCTCAGTGTGAACCCGGCCTTAAGATATGTTTACACGGTAGAAACAAATGGGCGGAAAGTCCGGTGGGCCCTAGAACTGTGTGGAATTGTGCCGTCTCATAGACGGCAATGCATTTCTGAGTGAAATCCGCAGAAAGTATTAACATGTCTAATCGATGTCTAATCGTTCTGCAATGGAAATTCCACTGTGTGCACAATGCAGCAGAATCCCATTGAAATCAATGTGACTCTGCTGGAGCGGAATGTCTGTGCGGAATATTCCGGCAGAATTCCGCATGGACAGTCCGCTGAGTGAACATGCCCTTAGGCTATGTTCCCATTATGGAATGTCCGCACGGAGAATCTCTGTGTGAACATTCTGGATAGTGTGGGATGGTTATGCATTCTGTGCAGTCTCCGCACAAAGAACGAATGTGTTTATTCTTTATGTGGACCCGGGAAATGGAATTTCCATGATGGAAACATCTGGTATGGAAATTCTGCCATGTGCACAGTGCAGCAGAATCCTGTTAATTTAACGGGACTCTGCTGCAGTGGAATTTCTGTGCGGACATTCCAAGGGGAATTCCGCACTGAAATTCCGACTTGTGAACATGGCCTCAGAAGACCATTTTATAAATAAAATAAAAATACTTGTAAATAAGTTGAAAATACATGTTTTGAGATTCAGAAGCTTGCCTGTTTCTTTAAGAATTGATTTATAACTTGTGTACATGTTTTTAACATGTTAAAGCCCAAAGGTGATGTAAGTCTATTGCTTAACAGCCTCTCGAGTGCAAGTTTTTAACTGCTTTTTCCTACTGAATGGTGTTCTTGGTTATTTGCCAAATATTTTTTGGCTCTTTTGGATTATGAAATCTTATTATACATAAGATTGAATGATTTTTCCCAGTCATAGGATAGTTACGTCTCTTTCCTTCATCACTTCCTGTAACTCTCCACTTCAGCCTGCTATCTGTGTGTGTTCAGACAATGTTTTCCTAACTAAGGACCCCTGCACTACTTTCTTATCTGTATTGGTTGTGTGGGATAAGCTTAAGAATAACAGCTCAGAGATAAATGCATTTGTAGGGCTCTACAAGCTGAATGTCATCATGTAGAATCATCCAGCCATGCTGTCAAAATAACATGAACCTTTTAATGGTTAACCAATAAAAAGACTGGGGTAAAAATTGTTGAAAAATAAGTTAATTCTATTTGGTATCAGATAATAAGATGAATGTTAAGAGAATGAACCAATAAACATAAAGATATAATAAAGATCATGATAATTAAGATAGAGATAAAGTGGTGAATATAAGTGTTGCCACAATTTTTTTTAATGCCCTGTTCGCTATTTTTTTCTGGCTCTCAATATTTATATACATTTATTATACATTTGTGGCATTTTTTTTTTTTTTACCACTTTTCGTTATGGCCATCGTTTTCTTGTTGATGCCCTAATAGGTTCATGTGTTGTGGGTTTTTAAATGCGCCAAGTATTTGCAACTTGGAATCTTTTTGCACAATTTAACTCCACTCAACGAGTGGGGTAGAAATCCACAAGGGAATAAGATGCTTTGTAAAGCAAGATATTTTTTCTCATTATACATCATGCAACAATGTGAAAAATGTGATATTAGTAAAAGGGAAAGTGTGAGCTAGAAAAATGAAGTGAAAAAGGGCACAAATTATAAATTCTCCCACAGTGTAGCACTTAATGTAGTTACACTGTGGTTACAATTTTTGGTGAGAGTTTTTGGCCCTAAATGCTGGGTTAACATGTTTTGGTCAGTATTTGATACTCATTTAGAGTTCTTAAAATTATCTTACATTAATAGTATACATAAGCAAACTAGCAGAGCGGTATGCTGACTTATACCATGGCATTCTTACGCCAGGTCCATTGAGTGCAGTGTACTATTAGTGACTATGTGTGGTCTATTTCTTACTGTATACTGTTGTTTTGCAGGACTCTAAAGCACAGGTGGCCATGTTTTTGAGTCCCACAAGATAGCAGTATACAGTAAGAAATGGACCAAACATAGTCACTATTAGAGTTGATGCAGTCAATTGGACTTAAAGGGGTATAAGATGTCCCCAGCGGTGGGACCCCAGTCATACATGCATGGAGCCAACTCTGCTCCGTGCCAGATGACTGGTGACTACAGCCGCCATGCCCCCTCCATTCATATCTATGGGAGGAGACATGAATGGAGGGGGCATGGCTTGACATCACAAACGTGGAAGCTCCAAGCTTCTGTGTTCCAGACGCTGCTGCCGGCCTGGAGATCTCGGGGGTCCCCAGCGGCAGGACCCCCATGATCAGACATGCTTTTGATAAGGGATAAGATGTTTTTCAGCGGAGTACCCCTTTCATAGACCAAATGTTAAAAGAGAACTCTAGCCAAAATTTACTTATCTACTATCCACATGATAGGGAATAAGTAGCTGATCGCAGGGGGTCCGACCACTGGGACCCCACGATCTCCGGAATGGGACCTGGCACTCAGTGAGGGCCACATGCTGCAGACACTGTAAATTCTCCATTAATTTCTATGGGACTTCCAAAAGGACCGGAGTACAGCACTCGGGCATCATCGGTGCTCCCATAGAAATGAATGGAGCGTGTGCTGTCTACCAGTAGACATCACACGCTCCTCACTGAGAGAGCTGGGGTCCCGTTCCAGAGATCGCGGGAGGTCCCAACAGTTGGACCCCCGCGATCAGCTATTTATCTTCTATCCTTTGGAAAAGAGAAGTTAATTGTGGCTGGAGTTCTCCTTTAATACACAACAATATATGTAAGCATGCCATACTGCTTTACCAGCATATACAATGAATTGAATTCTCCGCTTAGAAATAATTAACATCTGCTTTGCCATTAACTTCAATGTATTTTACTCTGCACTGTACACATTGCGTAAATGTTCATTCTTCTTGTGGAATACGTGAGCAGAAGTCCATTGAAGTCAATGGTAAAAAATTTTCTGCTTGAAATCATTTCCGCATGGAATTTGCGTGGAAATTCTGCACGAAAAAAATAAATAAATAAAAAGGGAAATTCCAATTGGTGGTTGTAGTCCAGCAAAAAAAAAAAACAGTTTCCTCCTGTATTCTGTGTGGAAATTCTGCCAGATTTTTGCACAAATTATGCACAAAAGTTTTGCAAATTTTGCACAAAAAAAGTAAGTTCCGTGGCTGAATTTTTACGCCAGTATTCCTCTCCTATTCCTCAGTATGAACGCACCCTAAAGATGTAAAAGTGAATGGTATGTCTCTACATGCACAGATGTTCAGCGTCCAAAGTTTTGCAACTTCCTGTTTCTCTTTCAGTTCCTTCGAATGGTGGATGCCTGTTCCAGTTTCCTTACAGAAGCTCTTCACCCTGAAAACTGTGTTGGAATTTTAAGACTTGCAGATACCCATTGTTTAGACTTGTTGAAGTTGCAAGTCCAGAACTACATCATCCAAAACTTTTCTCAGGTTGTAAACCATGAAGAGTTCCTCGAGTTGACATCTGATGTTCTATACCACATTCTAAAGAGTGATGAGCTGTATGTCACGGAGGAAGCACAAGTCTTTGAGACTGTAATAAAATGGGTGCAGTATAAACAATCAGAGAGGATTTCTCTTCTGCCAAAAATGTTAGAATGTGTCCGGCTGCCCTTATTAGACCCCTGGTATCTTGTTGGTACAGTAGAAACCAATGAACTGATCAGACAGTGCCCTGAAGTCTTCAATTTAATGCAAGAAGCACGCATGTATTATCTGACAGGCAATGAGGTAAGTAGATATACAATAAATACTTTTCACATTTCCAATTTACCATGGAGCCAAAATGGATTACTACTAGTGAAAACAGGTTGTACTGTAACCATTCATAGACAGAGGGCAAATCTGCTCTGCTTACTGATGGATAGGGGTTGGGGCTTGTTATGCTCATAGAATTAAAGGGGGATCCTGTAGTGCCTTGTCGAGAGGGCATACTGTAGACAAATGTTGAGTTGGAGCCAAAATGTTGCTTTATTTTGTAAACACATTAGAAGGCCATTGGAAGGAAGTTCATGCTTTTGGTTTTTATTGGTGTTGTGTGTGGCTACTAAGCAAAGGAAGACACTGCTGTGACTACTGGTGGGCCACTGTTTTCACTCCTAGGGGGATATACAGTTCAGTCTGTAGCTATGAAGAAGAGGGCGGGATCCACCTCTCATGGCAAGAGGGTAGCGCAGTAATTTTTTAAATTGTATTTTCTCAAGTTTTGCTTTAAGGGGTTCTGCATTAAGGACAATCCCTAGTAAAGATCCCCTGCTGCGATCTTCAGTGACCAGCTCTGATTTGTGAGAAAACCTAGCAGTACATGTTCAGTTTCCGTGTAGTTTCACAAGAAGCAAAATTAAGCATTGCACGGTGCACATTCATATCAATGGGTTGTCTATGTAAGAACAGAACAAGTCCTCAAAAGCAAAAGACACTTAGATAATTTTATAATATAGATAATCATATTTAATTAGCTGAGGGCCTGACATATCCTTCTCTCATACCGAGATCTCCTATCCCATCCTCATATCCTATCCTCATATCCCTAGCTCATATACCGACCTCATATCCCTTCCACATATCCTGACCTCATATCCCGGTCCTCATATCTCGTTCTCATATGCCATTCTTATATCCCTATTTCATGTCCCTTCCTCATATCCTGACCTTATATCCCGTCCTCATATTTTGTTCTCATATGCCATTCTTATATCCCTATTTCATGTCCCTTCCTCATATCCTGACCTTATATCCCGTTCTCATATCTTGTTCTGATATGCCCTTCTTATATCCCTATTTCACGTCCCTTCCTCATATCCTGACCTTATATCCCGTCCTCATATCTCGTTCTCATATGCCATTCTTATATCCCTATTTCATGTCCCTTCCTCATATCCTGACCTTATATCCCGTCCTCATATCTTGTTCTCATATGCCATTCTTATATCCCTATTTCATGTCCCTTCCTCATATCCTGACCTTATATCCCGTCCTCATATCTTGTTCTCATATGCCATTCTTATATCCCTATTTCATGTCCCTTCCTCATATCCTGACCTTATATCCCGTCCTCATATTTCGTTCTCATATGCCATTCTTCTATCCCTATTTCATGTCTCTTCCTCATATCCTGACCTTATATCCCGTCCTCATATCTCGTTCTCATATGCCATTCTTATATTCCTATTTCATGTCTCTTCCTCATATCCTGACCTTATATCCCGTCCTCATATCTCGTTCTCATATGCCATTCTTATATCCCTATTTCATGTCTCTTCCTCATATCCTGACCTTATATCCCGTCCCTCTCTAACTGTTTTTTGCACTTGCTTGTCGGACAATCAGCAGAATGTTTAAAAGTCCTGGGCAATTTCTGCAGCCCAAGAGTAATGCGAGAGTATAAACTTGCATACTTGCCTTGAACTTTATACACAAAAAAAAAAGTCATTCTTGCAAATGAGGGTGGGTTAGTGATGATTTAACACTACTGTACTATATTTTTAGTTGACATATTAGTAAAATGTGTACCCAGTTTAATCTCCGGCCATTTGGAAGTGGATTATGCTATTACATTATCTAATTCCAAAAATATCTCTTGTAGGCTTAAGTTACACAGCTATAGTATGATGTGTCGGTTGCAAAGGCAGGAAATTCTTTGCCAATTTTTTCTTTTTTCTCTTATTTGGACTGTTAATTTGCAAGGGAGTTAAGGTGTAAATGGATAGTAGAAAATGTAATGTACATTGGGGTGATGTAACAGTATTAAAACATAACTTTTAATGTATAACTCCAATAAATTCACCTTGTGTGCTGTATAAAAATATGACCTAATCTAATATCACAGAAACTGGTTGTCTATCATTCTCGGGTGGTCACGTGAATACTTAAAGAATGTCCAGGGTACACCACTTCAGTGATAGATATCTGATATATACTTCTTTTGTAGCAGAGCATTTCATATTTAAGTAAATTCATCTGGATTTCTGCCTGGATGTCCTTGGGCATCTGCTTTGCCAGTTGCTTGGATTCAATCATTTTATTGTATGAATTTTTACTTGGTGTTAATAAAGATTGTGAAGGAATGGTCATTAACCTTCCTTAGCAGGTGTGGCATCTATGTATGGTTGCATATAGCTGTTCAGTATGCCATTGTGATCATTGATGTGCCTTTTCTTATGTTTTTCACTCATTACTGGGATTTGGGTTTGTTTCATTATTATGTGGCAGAAGCGAAGGCAGAACCCTTAGTGGGTCCCTAACCCTTGGGTTAGGGACCCACTCTGACTAGGTGGCATTGACATGGCGAGTGGACTTGTACATTTTGATCAAAATGGATGCTAACAACCTGTTTTTGAATTTATGCTGAGAAGGAAGTAGATCAAATTACAAATTGTGGATTTGCTGCTGTGTTTTTTTCCCCTCTGTTTTTGTTTTACAATTGTAGTCCGTCCCTCTTTTATAGCCAGCACTCTGCTCCACCCATTTGGCTCAGGCGTTTTTAATTAGCAGGAGACTGCATATGGGTTTCCTCCTAGCATTCTCCCAGCCCTCTGGAATGGAGCACATGGTAGGTGTTCACACTGGTGGTGGCCATTGTTGCTGTGATGCTGTGGGGTGGGGTGGAGTGGCCCGGAGCCAGGTGCTTGATCGAACAGCAGTGGGGTTGCCTGGCTGATGGGTCATTCCCCCTGTGGGCTTTGTGTTGCGGTGATGGTGGTCGCCGCCCGGCGCTATGCCAGTGTTAGGTTAGGGACCCACTCTGACTAGGTCACCTTGATGTGGCAAGTGGGCTTGTACTTTTTGATCAAGATGCATACTAACAACCTGTTAGTTTTTGAATTTATGCTGAGAAGCAAGTAGATCAAAATACAAATTGTGGATGTGTTTTTGGTTCTCTATTTTTGTTTTTCAAAGGCAGAACCCCTTTGCCATTTTTTGGCATTCTCTTTATAGGCCTGGTAATCTGCAGGAAAGTTAAGGTGTGAATGGGTCTCCCTGTAGGTCCAAAATGTAAGTGACTGCTGTCAGAGCAATTAATTGATGGTATTAAAGGGTTTGTCCAGAAACAGAAAAACAGAGCTGATTTATTCAAAAAAACAGCACCACACCTATCCTTAGGTTATGTGTGGTAGTACAATTTAGAGCCATGCACGTCAATGTAACTTAACTGTAAATTTCTAATCCTGGATAACCCCTTTAAAGCAGATCTGTCAGATCTATGCCCAATCTTTTTGGGGCAGTATAGCACAGTGGTGGCGACACTTAAAGGGGTGTTCCAGGATTTTTTTTTTATTTGACTATGCCACAGGGGCTGTAAAGTTAGTGAAGTTCATAATATAGTGTCTGTACCTGTGTGTGTGTGTGATGGTTTTCTCCCAATTATTATGTGATTTGAACCCCAATATTTATTTTTTAACAGCATATAAAATGACTGTTGTATCAGATTTTTCTCAGGTTGCAATGCAGCCTCACTATTCAGCCGATGACTGGGAGTCTGTCTACTTCAATGGGTGGAGGGATCGCTTGGTGGGAGAGAGATCAATCTGCAACTAATGCAACAGCTGTAGGCACCCTGATTGAAAACCAATAGTCTTTTGAATGTATGCAGCTTATTTATGTTTCAATTGGTGGGGTGGCTGATGTGTGGGAGAGAGGAAAATTGAATTCTGGGATTTGTAGGCAAAAAAGAAAACTCAAACAGGAAATAAAAGTTCACAAAAAGCTAGCCACGGTGTTATGGTATCCTCACAACAAAGCCATTTAGCCCCAAGACAAGCGCAGATCCTTCCTAAGCATGTCCATTACTGTCTGCCAGGTACATACTAAAATCACCTTATGGTGGATAACCCCTTTAACATATTCTCTAATTTGCTATAATTTGATCCAGTACTTTTATGTTATTATCTGTACAAGTGCTGGGTCAAATGGAGTGGAATTTTAGCAGTGTGGTTTAGATGCATGATTACTCAATAGTAATATAGATATATAGTAATATTGAGATATAGTAATTGTGACGGACTGACTCCGCCAAAAGTGACTTCTCCTTCCGGATGACGAGCCCCAGCATATCACAGGCAATATCCCTAGGCAGAACTAGAGATTATTGCATCCTTGTACCCAAAGAAGCAGGCAACACCAGTCTTCAGGTATAAAATCAAAACTCTTTATTGTGGAACAAGTGTCTTCTTTTATAGGAAGGACATCACAGGGGGAAGGGTCAGTAAAGACAATACAGGTGACAGTGAGTCTGGGAGATAATCCAATAAAGGTGATTAGCTCTCCCTATACAGTGCCTTGAGTGCAAAAGGTGGAGGTGTGCAGAAGTTGGACTGTGTGCAAAAAGGAGAAGCATGTGTAGAATTAGTGTATTGTACAAAAGGTGAACCGTGTGCAAAAAGTGGACCGTGTGCAAAATGTGAACCATGTGCAAAAGGTGTATTGTGTAAAGGAGGTGGACAGTGTGCAAAAGGTCGACAGTGTGCAAAAAGGTGTATTGTGCACAGAAAGTGGACCGTGTGCAGAAAGTGTATGAAAACAGTAAATGAAAGTATTTTAACTCTAAGCTTTATGTCCCTGGACAACATCAACTGAGGGGTTCAAATAGTGATGTCCTAAAGACTCTAAGGTCCGTTGCAGTATTATAGATATGCTGGAAAGGCCAGAGGAGATATTGGAAGAGCGGAGTCCAACGGCTTGTGGAGATAGACTTCCCAGGGAATCTGGGGAGACCTGGAGTAGAACAGATCAATAACTTCCTGCACAAATACGAGAGGGGAGGGGGGAATCAAACTCCATTTACAGAGAATCTGCATCAAGGCCATTAATAAGAGCTTACAAAAGATAATGTTGTTCACATTGCTTCAGAGAAAATGTTAGTATGATTTACAAATTGTTTTTAAATGACCGCCATTAATAACAATAAAGATTAAATGATATTTACACTTTAAGTGAATGCGACAGAGTTTTAGTACCAGGCTCAGCCATACTCCTATATATGGCGCGGTTTTTTGTGTAAACCTTGTGCTGATCAGCAGAAGTCCTAGGGGGGGTTGGACCCCATTGAGCCAAAAGTGATGGCCTATTCTAAGATTAAGATGAATGAACTTCCACTGGGAAGGGATTCCAGCACTAAGGAAAGAATACATTTAAAAATTTCCACTCTTTCGGATTTTCTCAGTAAAATGGAGAGCTAGTTGGGTTTTTACAATTCTGGCTCAAATTTTGGCACACATTCTGGCGCAGAGAGAATTTCTGGCGCAATGCGCCAGAATCTGGTGCACAACCTGACAAAACATGTCGGGTTTACAATAGTAAATCAGTGCCATTGAGTTATATATATATAAACATATCCTATTGGACTACAAAAATAGGTAAAAACCAACGTGTTTCAGTAAGACTTATAGAAGGGTTGTCTATTTTTGTAGTCTAACAGGACATGTTTTAATAATGATGAAATAAAGCTGGAGTTTTTAAATGAATACTGGAATCCCTTCCTGGTTGAAGTTCATTCATGGTGATTGTTTTTACCGTGCACCATGGAGGAGTAACCTTACACGCTGCTGTTTGGAGATCAGTGAGATGTTTATGTTCTAAAAACTTTTTATACTATTCTAAGTGTAGCCCATTAATGCTAAAGTCATAGAAAACCAACTAAAGTCTGGAATGTCCCACATGAGACAAACATGACTGTTGGGTGACATCGTGATTGGAGCCTTAACATGATGGAAAAGTGAACCAGAAGTATTATTTGCATACTATTATATAAACTGTCATATCAAACAGATGTGCTACAATTACAATCATTATAGAAAAGTGAGGGTTGTTTCTTCTAAAAATATTGCTACTTCCCCATATGTAACTTGCCGGGGGATGTGTATACATTTTAGATGTCTAGACTGTGGCTCTTCCCCTTTCATGCAGCTGCCTTATTGTACATCTGTTGATCTGTTTGTTTCCATCTCGTATATATATCGTCACAATTTCCGAATACATGACTCAGTGGAAGGGAACTTTTGAGCACCACAGATCTATGAATCAGGTGCAAATGCTTAGTGTTAAGCCACAAATACCAACTCTTTAAAATGGCAAATAACATTCTGCACCAGATCTTTTGCATTTTTTCCTATAGCCTCTTCTGGTGAAAAGTGAAGCCTTGACCAGCCAGGCATTTCCCTGAAGCAATGGCTGTGGAATTCTCTGCCAGAGGAGGTGGTCATGGTGAACTCTGTAAAAGAGTTCAAAAGGGGTCTGAATGCATTTTTGAAGAATAACATCGCTGGTTATGTATATTAGATTTATAGGGACAGATTGTTGATCCAGGGATTTATTCAGATGCCATATTTGGAGTCGGGAAGGAATTTTTACCTCGAGTATGAGGGTGTTTTGCCTTCCTCTGGATCAACTCAGTAGGGACTCATTAGGGATATAGGTTGAACGTGATGGACTCTGGTCTTTTTTCAACCTTACGAACTATGTTACTGTGTTACTGTAAGGGAAATGTAACATTACATGGCAGCCATTGGGACGAATATACTACCCATGTAATACAAATGTGGAGCAAGTTTAGCAGAATGGGACCTGTTCCTACAGTACCTGTTCCCCCTATAATACCAATATGACCTCTGAAAATAGTGTAGATGTCCAATATTCTACAGAAAGAATTATTAATAATGGCTATTAGTTCAGTATTTATTTGCCTGTAGGAAGAGGTGTAAAGGAAATGTTGGAATCCGTGGGTGTCAGTATTATACATGGCTCCTCCAGTACACAGCTCATGTGCTCCTGTGCAGAACAGTTTATGGGCTCCTATCTTGCCAACTGATCATTTTATGAACAAGTGCTGATCATAGACAATCTCCTTTATGGTCTGTAGGGCTGCAACTATCAACTATGTTAACCAATTATTGTATATTATTTTTCAATTAATTAATTAGCTTAAAAAATAAAATAACTAAATACAATTGCTGTGAATCGCCATATTCTGACCCCTATAAGTTGCAGGTCTGGCATTTGGTAAGCTTTGTATAGTTTAGACAGCGACACCTAAATGGTGAATAGCTGGCAGAGGAGAGTACAGAGGTGTCAGCAGAGAGCACTGTGGTCAGACAGAAAATAAATTCAAAAAGAAAAAAACTTCCTGTGGAGCATACATCAGCTGATAAGTACTGGAAGGATTAAGATTTTTAAATGGAAGGAATTTACAAATCTGTTTAACTTTCTGACACCAGTTAACTTTCTGACATCAGTTGATTCAACCAGTACCTGTTAGGATGCATGGGATAGACATAAGGCTATCATTCATATAAGACAGGGATATGTATAAGGCTATCCTTCATATATGATAGGGCCAGGGACTATTCATAGTATTCAGAACATTGGGCATATGATTCTTATCTGCCAAAACATGCTATGTTTCTATAACATGCTGATTGGTGGGGGCTTGTCCACTGGGACCCCTGCCAATCTGTAAAATGGAGGTAAAACTGTCTTCCGGAATATAGTGCAGATCCTATCATACAATTGTTGTTTTCAGGCAACCATAGCCGATCACAATCACATTTTTTGGCAGTCATTAGTTTATCATTGACAGTCGTGAACAGTGGAGTTACAGCTTCCATAGCCATAGCTTTTTTTCATCCTGTATACTATACAATATATAGTGTTTTCTGTTTTTGCCTAATTTTTTGTGTGTTTGAAATAAAAATTACATATTTTCATAAATCAGAAATAAATAAAATTACATATTTTCCACATATCAACATACCCCAAGAAGGGGAAAGGCAGCAGTTTTTAATTCATTCTTAAGCTAAAACAAGAAATGGATTCAAAAGTTATGGAAAATATAAAAAGGAACACCTTAAAAATGCATAAAAATTGGATTGGCAGTTTATAAAAAATAAATAAATAGAAAAGGAGGCTTTGTGTGACCCCGGCCTTAATTAGCCAGAATGTTTTTGCTTTCTCCTTTCTACATCCACAACAATAGTTGTTTTTTTTTTTTTTTTTTTTACTTTTACATTAACATACCAGTGGTCAGTCTTACTTTTTTTGCAAGATTATTTTTCAGTTAATTGCAGATTCAATCCAGAAAAACCAGCGGCTCCATTTTTATTTACACCCCTCAGCATTCACCAAGGTCCCTGCAAAGATACCAGATATGTTAACGTTATTTAGTTTTTCATTTATTGATGTTAATTTAAATAAAAAGTGTTCAATATGTTGGAATTGTTTTTATGCTGTAATTATTAAGTAACTTTACTAAAAAAAAAGTTCACAATGAGTTTTAACAGGTAGACATTTCCAGATGTGTCATATCTATTAAGAGGCATGTGTCTCTCCATCTTCATCCTTAAATATCCTGGCACAATATATTGTAGGGCAGGGTTCACATGGCGGAATTTCCAACAAATGTAAGGACCCCCTTTTCCCTTCAGAACTGCCTTAATCCCTTGTGGTATACTTTCTACAAGGTGCTGGAAACATTTCTCAGAGATTTTGGTCCATATGCACATAATGGCATCACGCAGTTGGGATGCCAGTCTGCTGTTCTACCACATCCCAAAGATGACCTATTGTGTGGTGAGGGTGTGATGCAGGGCAAATGGAATTACCCTAGGGGCAGATGACATTAACCCCTTGTGTTCGTGACACCAGGGGTGAAATACCGCTGGATCCTGGGCTAGGCACGGGGGCAATAATGACTCTGACACCAAGTTATGGAACAACGGCAGCTTTACTGAGTCAGGCAGGTGTAACAGTCTATACGTGTTTTACCTAGGCTTCCAGGAGAACTCTCTGGCCAGTAGAGCACCCTGTATACGATGGACAGGAAAATGGTTAGACATTTAGACATTACTGACTATTACGGACTGGTGATATACATTGGTTAACTGCAGTCCTAACTAGACATGACATTTGACTAGTTAAAGCACTATGTGAATTCGGGTAGAAAACAGACATGATGCACATCTACAATCTTGTATAATGATCTGATTGCTTCTCAGCATAATATCAGAAACTAACAGGTTGTAAGTATACATTTTTGATCAAAAAGTACAAGCCCACTCGCCACGTCAAGGCCACCTCTTTAGAGTGGGTCCCTAACGTCCCTAGCATAAAATGGCGTAGCACTGGGCGGCGACCACCAATGCCGCGACACCAGTGCCCATGGGGGGGGGGGAAACGACCCACTGGCAGAGCGGCCCCAATGCCACTCGAACCAGTCTATGGGTCGCACCTCCCCGCAGACACGGCGCCACGACAGCAACGGACGCCGCACAGCACCACATCAGTGTGAACAAGGTGTAATAGCTCACTTACCATGCTCTCCCAGTCAGACTGGGAGGCTGCTAGGAAAGAAATGGCCCATGTGTAGCTAACTACTACTTATATAGGGTTGGGCTGAGGGGGTGGGGAAGAGTGCAGTACATGTTCAAACAAAAAAAAAAAGGAGGGGATAGAAAACAGACATGGTGCACATCTACAATCTTGTATAATGATCTGATTGCTTCTCAGCATAATATCAAAAACTAACAGGTTGTTAGTATACATTTTTGATCAAAAAGTACAAACCCACTCGCCACGTCAAGGCCACCTATTTAGAGTGGGTCCCTAACGTCCCTAGCATAAAATGGCGTAGCACTGGGCGGCGACCACCACCACCGCCACGACACCAGTGCCCACGAACATGTGCTGCACTCTTCCCCACCCCCTCAGCCCAACCCTATATAAGTAGTAGTTAGCTACACAAGGGAAATTTCTTTCCAAGCAGCCCCCCAGTCTGACTGGGAGAGCATGGTAAGTGTGCTGTTACACCTTGTTCACACTGGTGTGGTGCTGTGCGGCGTCCGTTGCTGCCGTGGCGCTGTGTCTGCGGGGAGGTGCGACCCATAGACTGGTTTGAGTGGCATTGGGGCCGCTCTGCCAGTGGGTCGTTTCCCCCCCGTGGGCACTGGTATCGCGGCGGTGGCGGTCGCCGCCCAGTGCTACGCCATTTTATGCTAGGGACGTCAGGGACCCACTCTAAAGAGGTGGCCTTGACGTGGCGAGTGGGCTTGTACTTTTTGATCAAAAATGTATACTAACAACCTGTTAGTTTTTGATATTATGCTGAGAAGCAATCAAATCATTATACAAGATTGTAGATGTGCACCATGTCTGTTTTCTACTCGAATTCACATAAAGCACTATGTACATCACTGATTAGCTATACATGAACTGACATTAGCATTATTTATGCTATACTGACTATTAGAAAACAAAGATGTGTTTCAGCTCACCCCGCAGCAGGAGCACGGACCTGATGTATACTGCGTCCCAGAAATAGCAAAGATGTCCAGCGCCAAACTCAGGGACAGTTCTTTATTTAATAGCCATGGGAGACATCACAGGAACTCAGATAATGTGATGCGTTTCGGCCTCACTGGAAGGCCTCAGTCATACAAAGGTTAAACACACATACAGGGCCGGCTTTAGGGATGAACGAGCTGTGCGGTCGCACAGGGCGCCATAGCAACAGGGGCGCCGGGCGGCCGACACTGCTCGCACCAAGTATATATAATTTGTATTGCCCGACGCCCGGGATTTAGCCCTGCTTCGGACAAGCAGTGCTAAATGCCGGTGTAATGAAGAAAACTGTGCCCTGTAGCGGAATGTGACCCTCCGCACAGGGAGGCAGTTTTCTGCTTTGCATGCCACTCCTCATTACATTCCCACTACCCTCCCTCAAATGTGTCCCTATGCAGAGGGTCACATTCCGCTTCAGGGCACAGTTTTCTTCATTACACCGGAAGGCTTCACTTACCCCGCCCTCCTCCGCGTCTCCGGTTGGCTGGCGGCCCGAGTCTGAAGATGGACGTCGCACATGTGACGTCCCTCCACAGACCCGCACAGGACGTCAGTGACGCGTCCTGGCCGCCGCCGCCGCAGCAGAGAAGGGAAGCGCAGCGCAGGACATGTAAGGTTTTCTATGTGTATGTGTGCATGTGTGGGTGTCTGTGTGTGTGTGTGCATGTGTGGTTGTCTGTCTGTCTGTGTGTGTGTGTGCATGTGTGATTGCCTGTGTGTGTGTGAGTCGGAGGGAATGACAATGCTACCGAATTTGGGGAACCTGCTACTACCTAATGTGGGGAACATGCTACTACCTAATGTGGGGAACCTGCTTCTTCCTAATGTGGGGCTATACTGCACCTATTGTGGGGACCTATACTGCACCTAATGTGGGGGAGCTATACTGCACCTAATGTGGGACCTATACTGCACCTAATGTGGGGGAGCTATACTGCACCTAATGTGGGGGAGCTATACTGCACCTAATGTGGAGAACTATACTGCACCTAATGTGGGGGAGCTATACTGCACCTAATGAGGGGAACTATACTGCACCTAATGTGGGGAACTATACTGCACCCAATGTGGGGGAACTATACTGCACCTAATGTGGGGAACTATACTGCACCTAATGTGGAGAGCTATAATGCACCTAATGTGGGGAACTATACTTCACCTAATGTGAGGGAACATATTGCACCTAATGTGGGGGGGGGGGGGCTATACTGCACCTAATGTTGGGAACTATACTGCACCTAATGTGGAGGACTGTACTGCACCTAATGTGGGGAACTGTACTTCACCTAATGTGGGGAACTATACTGCACCTAATGTGAGGAACTATACTGCCAACCTAATGTGGAGAGCTATACTGCACCTAATGTGGAGAACTATACTGCACCTAATGTGGGGAACTATATGGCACCTAATGTGGGGGAACTATACTGCACCTAATGTGGGGAACTATACTGCACCTAATGTGTGGAACTATACTGCACCTAATGTGTGGAACTATACTGCACCTAATGGGGAGAACTATACTTCACCTAATGTGGGGGAGGTATACTGCCAACCTAATGTGGAGAGCTATACTGCAACTAATGTGGAGAACTATACTGCACCCAATGTGGGGAACTATATGGCACCTAATGTGGGGGAGCTATACTGCATCTAATGTGGGGAACTATACTGCACCTAATGTGGGGGAACTATACTGCACCTAATGTGGGGAACTATGCTGCACCTAATGTGGAGAGCTATACTGCACCTAATGTGGGGAACTATATGTCACGATCACACCCTATCGGTCCACCCAAGACATTAGAGAGAGTGTGATGGTGCAAGAGTTAAGACCACCAGACCTCTGGGTATCCACTACTAGTCCTAGCAAGTCACCAAATTAACCCTTAGATAAACGTGTTTACACCAGAGCTGCCTTCCCAAAGGTGAGCTCATATATTTAGAGATCAAAGATCAGAGCTGATTAATTAAACATTTAATCTGATAAAAGGTATTACAGTGCTATGCATAAAAATACAGGAACAATTGTCCCCCTCATTCCGTCTCCTACCAAGAGTCACACTTGAGAATGTGGTATCTATCTAAAAAAGTATATTTATCAGTTTCTCGGGTCTGAGAGAACTGTATGGTCAGTTATTCTGTAATATTCATTGTAATATTGCATTTAATTAATTTTTATTTACTTCTATTTTTATTTTTATTCTATTTTTAATTTAATTTTTATTTTTATTTTTACTTTTATTTTTATTTTTATAATTTTTCTTTTTATTTTTGTTTTCATTTTTATTTATATTTATTTTTATTTTTATTTATTTATTTTAATATTTTTTTCATTATCTATTTTTATTTTATGTTTATTATTAATTTTCTATTTTTAATTTTACTAATATTATTGTGCTTCTTTTATTTCTTATTTCATTTAATTTTATTCAATTGTCTTTATTTCTATTTTCATTTTTATTTTTATTTTTTAGTATTACTATTATCTATTCCTTTTTTTTATATTCGTATATATACTGGTTCACATGAACCATATCTGCTATTGCCTCCGTTCACACGATGCGATGGTTAGGTTGCAAATGCGAATTCCCATCGCATCATGCAAAACTTTTATATTTCTGATGTTTAGAGCCTCTATTTAACTTTACTTTACTAATACGTTGACTTTAACCCTTAAAGGACTTTTTTTTTTTTTTTTTTGCGATTTCATTTTTTTCCCCCATAAGTCTATCAATTCCATGGGGGGAGATTTATCAAAACTTGCTTGTAGAAATAGTGCTGCAGTTGCCCATAGCAACCAATCAGATCGCTTCTTTCATTTTTCACATGCCTTTTCGAAAATGAAAGAAGCGATCTGATTGGTTGCTATGGGCAACTCAGCAACTTTCCCTCTGGACAGGTTTTGATAAATCTATCAATCTATCTATTTTTCACCTACAGACCCATGTGAGGGATTGTTTTGTGCACCACCAATGATACTTGGTTAGGACATCACTCATTTTACCACTTAATTTGTGGCGAATCAGGGAGAAAGTGGAAAAAATACCCTGTAATTTTGCAACTTTTGGGAGGTTCCATTTTTACCCAGTGCACTTTTTGCGGTGAAAAAAAAAAAAAAAATCACTATCTTTATTCTGTAGGTCGATACAATTAAAATTATAGTTTTTGTCCAGTTTTACTCCTTTAAAAAAAAAAATAAATGTTTGCAAGAAAATGAGCAGTATCCACAGGATACAGGATAAGTAGCTGATCGCGGGGGGCCTGACTGCTGGGGCCCCCGCGATCTCCAGGATTGGACCAGGCTCTCAGTGAGGAACGCATGCTGCAGACGGCATTCATTTCTATGGGAGCGCCGAAAAGACCTGGATACAGCTTTCCGGCATCATCGGTTTTCCTATCGAATGAGAGAGCCAGGGTCGCGTCCTGGAGGTCGCGGGGAGAGGGGGGGGGGGGGTCCAACCACTACTATCCTGTGGATAGGAGATAAGTTAACTTTCGCTGGAGTACTCCTTTAATGACTACTTATAACCCTAACCATAAAATACAACAGGGGAGATTTCCCAAGGAAAAGTAACTTGAATTCTGTTGCATATCTTGCCAAATATCTTGTCAAATGTGACAGAATTCAAGTTAATTATTCTTGGGAAATCTCCCCCGTTGTATTTTATGGTTCTATAGTGTTATGTGCCAAACTTCCTGTGGGTTCCGTAACTTAAAAAAAAAAAAGGATCTAGAAAAAGGATTGTGGCTAAGAACAGTCATAAAATGGTGAAAGACAGGTATCTAAACATAAGGTGGCATAATTTTAAGAAAAATTTCCAAAATTCCTAGGAAGTTTCAATAATTATATTATGGCAATGGCCACCTTTTTAATACATTTCCGATAATTTACGATATTTTCACTGATCGATAAATTCAACATTCTACAACATTATAAATAAAATTACCTGTACTGATGAGATTATAATAATAATAATAATTTTTTTTAAATAATGAGACCCAATTATTGTTCTGAAATAGTCATTTACTATTATTTTATGCAGTAGTTCTTTGTCCTTTGTCGCCCCCTTCTGGGAGCTCAGCGTGACTACACCATCTGCGCAATAATATTTGGCAACGCTGTAATTTCAAATATTTCCAAGATACTGTACAGAATGTAATTCCCATATACACTAACAATATACGCTAACAGCACTTACTGTATAAACATAGGTTTCATATATATATATATATATATATATATATATATATATATATATGCCACCTTTTTAACACTTTTTTACTTTATTGTAGATCATTTCAGAGAGAACGAAACCGCGGATTCATGAATTTCAATCTGAAGTGTTTATGATCATCGGAGGTTGCACCAAAGATGAGAAGTTTGTTACTGAGGTCACTTGTCTTGATCCTTTAAGGAGAAGCCGCCTAGAAGTGGCCAAGCTGCCAATGTGTGAGCCGGATGGTGAAAATGAACTTAAGAAATGGGTGGAGTTTGCATGTATAACCTTCAAAAACGAGGTCTACATATCAGGTATGTGCAATGATGATCTTCTTCAAAGGTTTTACAGGACATCATAGGATATAGGATAAACGTATGAGAGAAAGGGAGACTTGGCTGTCTTTGTGGTGTTAATGGGGGGGGGTTGTTGTTTTTTTGGTTTGCCTTGGTTTTGCTTATGTGCAACATATTTATATATTTATATAAATTCAAGCATATAAACACATAAGCAAAATACACAAAGCCCCTCCCTCTGTCACACTAAAGATGCTCCACAGCATCTATAGCAACCGCTCTGCCTTACTAGGATGAGGCTGGCAGAGCAGGTGCGGTAATTTAATTCCCCCCCACCAGGATCCATGATTGGTCAGTCGGCGCTGACCAATGACAGTTCCTGCAGGGGAATATGAAATCAAAGCACTGTAATTTCATATTCTCCACTGGGAGCTTTGATTGATCGGTCCCAACCAGTTCTGTCTCCCGGTGAAATCTGAGACCAGTTGGAAGTATGAATTAGGGGTAGGTGGGCACGAGCTCCAGGGTAATTGGTGCTGCCTGAGACAGCACCAATCAGCCTTATCTTTTGGGGGGTTGCTACCACAGCCGCTGCCGATGTCTGTGACGTCCAGCTATCTATCATGTGAATCATGATTTCTGAAGGCAGTTTTGTAAGCCAGGACCTGAAGAGCATAACTTTGCAATGTTTTGGAGGAGCTTGTGGCTTTTTACGTGACATTCACACTTGATAAATTCCTTCAATATAAAAAATTTAATAAACTTTTAAAACATTCTCTATATACTCCCTCCAGTATGGCTTCCTAAACTACAGACTCCAATTTAGGATACAGCATTTCTAACCCAGAAAACCTGATTAAGATTTGACGTTTAGGCTATGTTCACACGCAGAATGTCCACATGGAAAATTTTTGCAGACATCGGGTAGCGGAAGAATATTCCAGTGCTAGGACCACTATGAAATGCGTCATCTCCATTGACATCTATACATTGTTGAGTGGATTCCACAGAAATAATGGACATGTCAATTCTTTTTGTGGAGGCTGGAATCAGAATTTCCGCTGCGGAAATATTTGAAAACAATGGGACTCAGCTGCAACGGAATTAATGAGCAGAATTTTTCCACCGGATTCCAACGTGTGAACATGGCCTTACAGTGATGTAATGTCCAATGTAGTAATAAAATTGATTTTGTGTTATACACGGCTTACTGGATTCATTGTAGGGTCCACAATGAATAGTGAAGCAATTCTGATATTTTTGGCATGCTTAAAAAAACAAATCCTACAATTTTTTTAAAAGTTTATTCTCCAATTTATTGATTCTATTTTCTTATTACATTAAATCAACACACACATGGCCCTGTGGACTATATTATTATAATGTTGTATCTGCAAACTAAAATAATAACATTGGGGAGATTTGTCAAAACCTGTGCAGAGGAAGATTGTTTCTTTCATTTTTAAAGAGGCCTCTGAAAAATGAAAGAAGCGATCTCATTGGTTGCTATGGGCGACTGCACCACTCTTCCTCTACACAGGTTTTGATAAATTCCCCCCCATTGTCTCTATGAACGAATATAATAACATTGTAGCAAGCTATTTTTTTCATGTTCTAACCCAGTGTTTCCGAACCACAGCACCAGAAACTGTTGCAAAACTACAACCCCCAGCATGCCCTGACAGCCTCTGGTTGGGAAACACTATTCTAACTAGACTTGTGCAATTCGTTTCGGCACGAATGTCTAATTTACCGGATTTTACCGTTTTCGGGCATTCGGACTGATCCGAATGCACAAAAACATATTTTGAACATTCCCAAATAGCCACGACAATACGAATAGCAAAATAATGAATGCATTCGTTATTTACCGAATGCATTCGTTATCCGTAAATGAAAGTAAAGAATAAATTCTAATTTTTTTATTGGTCCTTGCGCTAACACTGTTGCGCTACACACTGTTTCTGTTACTGTTACCAGGGTGCCTCCAGCTGTTGCAAAACTACAACACCCACCCAGCATGCCCCGACAGCCAAAGTGCTGGGAGTTGCAGTTTTGCAACAGCTGGAGGCACACTTGGTACGTTGGCAGTGGCACACATGCGCTAAGCTTTTTCTTTCATTTTTAACTTAAGCTAGTAGAGATGAGCGAACTTACAGTAAATTCAATTCGTCACGAACTTCTTGGCTCGGCAGTTGATGACTTTTCCTGCATAAACTAGTTCAGCTTTCAGGTGCTCCGGTGGGCTGGAAAAGGTGGAGCCTCCTAGGACTGTATCCACCTTTTTCAGCCCACGGGAGCACCTGAAAGCTGAACTAATTTATGCAGGAAAAGCCATCAACAGCCAAGCCGAGAAGTTTGTGACGAATCGAATTTACTGTAAGTTCACTCAACTCTATACGCTAGCTTTTTTCATAAATGGGTTATAGTAGGTCAATGACATGCATAGTAATTGCCGCGGGAACATTTTTCATTCATAAAACCGCAGACTTAATTGGATAATTGCCGTTTAGAACGTTTGGGGTCCCAATGTTCTAAACGGCAGTTATCCAATTAAGCCTGCAGTTTTATGAATGAAAAAATTTTCCCACGGCAATTACTATGCGTGTCTTTGACCTAGTAACCGATTTTTGAAAAAAGCGAGCGGAATTTGAAAATGAATTAAAAAGCTTTGTGCATGTTTGCCAAAGTGTGCCTCCAGCTGTTGCAAAACTGCAACTCCCAGCATGCCCAGACAGCCTTTGGCTGTCAGGGCATGCTGGGTGGGTGTTGTAGTTTTGCAAGAGCTGGAGGCACCCTGGTAACAGTAACAGTGTGTTAGCGCAAGTGACATGACATGTTATACATAAATCACCCGACAATCAAACACATCGATCAAACACATCAATCATTCATACAGCATTCATACTCATTCATTCAACATTACATTATGTATTAATAATAAATCACATAAAATTATATTATCTTACCTGTCTTCCAATGTTCCGATCTCTGCGGCTGTCCTCTTTTCCTGCACACACACACTCCCGATTATGGTCCCCTGCTTAAAAAAAAGATTTACCCCAATGTACCCGAATGCCAAATGTATCTGAAAGAAAATAAAAACCCGAATACCTAATGTATCCGAAAAATCAAACCGAACACCCGAATACCGAATGTATCTGAAATGTAACCGAATGTAACCGAAAATATTACCAAACCGAAAATTTTATCCAAAACGAAAAAACGAAACAAAATGAAATTTTTTCTTGTGCACAAGTCTAGTTCTAACCAGTATAAAAAATGTTATGAGTTTTTTTTTTTTTTCAGGTGGTAAAGAAACTCAGCATGAAGTGTGGAAATATAACTCCTCCATTAATAAGTGGATACAGATTGAATATTTAAATGTGGGCAGGTGGAGGCACAAGATGGCTTCGCTGTGCGGCAAGGTGTACGCACTTGGTGGTTTTGATGGCAACCAGAGGATGTACAGTGTGGAATCTTATGACTCCTTCCACAATTGCTGGACAGAGGTGTGTTACTATTATTTATTATAGGTTTTGATGATTTTTATACAGTATTGCATGACGTTGTGACCCCCCCCCCCCCCCCCCGGTTAGAACACAAATGTGACATTCATTAATATCTTCATTTAGCATGTCTGTTTAGTTTTCCAATGTATTTGACAGAAAAAATAGCACAGCCTATCATGCTTATCCTTCAGTCAAAATAACTGAACCTCACCAGGATCAGTAGAGTCCATTGTTTACCTCTATTAGGAAACAATTCTGTTAAAGGGGTACTCCGCTGCTAGACATCTTATCCCTATCCGCGCCCCCTAGTGACGACACACCACGCCCTCTCCATTCATGTCTATGGGAGGGGGCGTGTTGGCAGACACGCCCCCTCCAATAGACATGACTGGAGGGGGCTTGTAGTGACATCATGAGGGGGCGTGGTCGTGACATCACAATCACGGTCTCCGGCTCAGAGCGTTCTGAACAAATTGTACCCCTTTAAGCTGTGTTCACACGTTGCAGCCAATCAGCAGTACAGCAATTATTTACTGCATGTGTTTTTGACATATTTTTTCACAAAGAACTGAAAAAAAAACCTGTAAAAATGATACACTTTATCACAATCGGAATAGATTTAGCCCATTTGCTGCAAAAAAAAAAACACTGGGGATCCGCTTGTGTGAACGTACCCTAAAAGTTAGTGTAAACAGCGCCTAAATCTTTAGATAAAAAGGTATTTATTTATTTTTCTATGATGGGCCAGAGGCAGCGTATCTGTTTAAATCTCCCCGGAAACTTTGTAGTCCAAGACTTGGCTGAGACTAAAGTGATTAGGAAACAAATTTTTAGAAGTCCCATACAAGTCTATAGGATCTCCTGCAAATCCATATTCTCATCACTTAAAGGGGAACTCCCATGGAAAACAATTTATTTTAAATCAACTGGTGCCAGAAAGTTAAACAGATTTGTAAATGACTTTTATTAAAATATTTTAATCCTTCCAGTACTTATCAGCTGCTGTATACTACAGAGAAAGTTATTTTCTTTTTGAATTTCTTTTCTGTCTGACCACAGTGCTCTCTGTTGACTCCTCTGTGCATGTCAGGAACTGTCCAGAACAGGACAGGTTTGCTATGGGGAATTGTCCCTGCCCTGGACAGTTCCTGACATGGACAAAAGTGTCAGCAGAGAGCACTGTGGTCAGACAGAAAAGAAATTCAAAAAGAAAAGAACTTCCTTTGGAGCATACAACAGCTGATAAGTATTGGAATGATTAAGATTTTTTATGGAAATCTGTCAAGTGTGTCACCTGCACTAACCTGTTGGTACAGACAGATAGTGGAGGTGACACTGATGACAATGGTACTCACCTTGTCCCGTTCTGTGGCGGGGATCTCCGATAATCTTGTCTGTTAGCTCCAGCTCTGGGCACCCGGCTTGGGGCATGGGCGAAGCTTAGTGACATCACTGCTGTTGCGAGACACAGCAGAGAGCAGCAGCGGCTTGGGGCATGGTTGGAGCGTAGTGAGAAGAGAACAGCAGCGGTGATGTCACTAAGCTCCGCCCATGCCCCAAGCCGGGTGCCCAGAGCTAGAGCTAACAGACAAGATTACCGGAGATCCCCGCCACAGAACGGGACAAGGTGAGTACCATTGTCATCAGTGTCACCTGCACTATCTGTCAGTACCGACAGGTTCGTGGAGGTGACACTGGTGACAGATTTCCTTTAAATAGAACTAATTTACAAATCTATATGACTACTGAGGAAAGGGTTACATCAAATAACCCTGAAACGCGTCTAGTCCACTTGGGCATGATCACTGGCATATACATTTTTTATAAATTGTGCCTATCCACCAAGGCTGGTTTATCGCCTTCAAACTGCTAAGACCATCAGGACACCCAGTCCGGCATCAGTCCGGTCCAATATTGCCAACTACCTCCAGTGCAACAAACCCGGCTCCAGCAGCAGCTGACATCATACGCCGGCAACACGAGGTGAGCTCCTCGTATCCAGTGTATGGTCCTCGTTTCCATCTAGCCAGCGGTGAGGACTTACCATCTTCAGCGCCTGCCAGCGCCAGCGTCCTCCCGGCGATCTGCGATCATCGGCGCCTGCCAGCGCCAATCGCCACCGCTTCCACCAGGACCCTGCTGGACTCTACCATTACTATCTGGAACGTTGCACAGAGGACCCAGTGTACCGGCACCATCTACACACTGTGGAAACAGCGCCTCATACCTAGGTTGCCACCAAAAGGATTGGTAACACTCATTTGAAACTGTTGTAAATTGTTGAACTATTATAAGGATACATTATATTCTAAAGAAGGAAAAGAGGGAAACGATTATACAGGCACCCCCAGCTACATTTCACTTATTGTGCAGTTGGTGCCTAGATACCAGCGGTAAAACACCAGCTGCACATTAGAAACTCACTGTATGCCAGTGATATTATTATTATGCCATTAATATTGTCTTAATTTTTGGTATTTTTGTCATTTCACATTTTTATGCACATTATTACCTAAAGGTTGTTTTTATTGTATATGTTCTTCTCACATGGGCCCTGTGAGAAGTAACTAACTATAGTCTATTTATCTTATTTTAATAAATTGTTTATATTATTATCATTGAAGCACGATCCAGACAATTATTTATTTAAATTTCCTCATCTAATATCCATACCATTATTTACTCACTTAGAAGGTCCGGGCAACTTCTCACTAATTTACAAATCTGTTTAACTTTCTGGCACCAGTTGATTTAAAAAAAAAAATTCCACCGAAGTACCCCTTTAAACAAATATCCTCTTTGCATGGCCATCATCGAAGTTACGCTCCCCCCCGATCTCCTGTACAGGGCCCAAGCTACTTAGATGTCTTTAGTGCATTCTGGTTTCCACCTTCCTGGATGAGCCCACTTGGCCAATCACTGGCTGCAGAGATATCCCGCCTCAGCTGGTGGTTGGCTGAACGTGCCATCACTTAAACCTATCTAGGAAGGAGGGGGGCCAAAATGTGCCAAGGATGCTTAAAGGGGTACTCCGGTATTATTTTCTTTTTGGAATGCTCTCTGATGACATCACGAGCACAGTTCTCTCTGCTGACGTTATTATAATAATAATAACGCTTTATTTATTGTTGTTCTTAATGGGATTTGAACCCAAGTCCCCAGCACTGCAAGGCAGCAGTGCTAACCACTAAGCCACCATGCTGCCCTTAGCATACATCTGCTATGCATGGTTGCTAAAATGGACAGAGATGTCAGCAGAGAGCACTGTGCTCGTGATGTCATCAGTGTTCCAAAAAGAAAGGAATTTTCTCTGTAGCATTCAGCAGCTAAGTAGTACTGGAAGGATTAAGATTTTTTAATAGAAGTAATTTACAAATATGTTTAACTTTCTGCCACCAGTTGATTTAAAAGAAAAAAGGTTTTCACCGGAGTAACCCTTTAAATAGCCAGGGCCCTGTGCAGGAGATCTTAGAGGGGCTTGTGTATGCGGTATAAGTATTTAAAAAGTTCCGTTTCCTGGACGACCCCTTTAAAGAGTACCTGTCATGAGCGTCATACATTTTTCAATCCTCCCAGTTCACTCCCCCATCATAATAAACCACCCCTGCCTTTATTTTTATTATTTTTTAGTTTTCTACCTTGATATTGTTCTGTATCTTCTTCTCAGTCTTACCGAGCTCCACAGACTGTGAAGGGGCATTACCCAGGTGTGACATCATCTGAAGCCCTGCTGGGGAGAACTTCCTCCTTCAATCTGCTACACTGCTCTGAACAGAAAGCCCAGAGCAGTTCAGTGTGTTATGCACTGTGATTAGCTGAGACCACACCCCCCCCCTCAGCTCTCAGCACTGTACTCTACAGTGTTGTCAGCTCTGCCCAGCAGCTTGCAAAAGAGAACATAAAAATTCAACACAAAGTTGAGCACAATATTCAGCACTATGTACTGAAGGCATCAAGACTCTACAGTCTAACTCAGCTCAATGGGAAAGGGAGCTTAAATATTCAGCTCGATGCACTGTGCTTATCTGAGGTTACACCTGTATTTCCTGACTTTTGTCTCTGCCAGGGTGCTGCAGGAGACAATATGCTAGCAGGACTGCAGGCAGACCAGAAGCAGGACCCCTGGTGGCCAAACTTTTCGTGGTTAAGACATAAAGTTACACAATTTTATTAAGAAGTATATTAGAAAAGTAATTCGAATAGGCTAATCTATAACATAGTTTTTATTAGTGATGAGCGGCAGGGGCCATATTGGAATGCGTGATATTTCGTGAATATATGGACGAATATTCGTCCTATGTTCGCTCACTTTTTTTTCCATGCGAAAATTCGTAATGAAATTTGCATAGTGCGCATGCACAATTATATCTTTCACCTAAAAGAAGGAAGGATCAGTGTCCAGTCTGGAAGTGCTGATATTCGCATAAATATTTGCATAAATATTCCCATTCACAAAAAATAAATAAATAGTAGAACGAATATTCATTAATATGAATATATATCACTATATTGTAAATATTCGTGAAATCACGAAGTGACAATATTCGCGGTAAAAATTAGCATTTTGAATATTCACACTCAACACTAGTCTTTATTATTAATGACAGATACCATTTACGTTATGTGGACAGATACAAGAGGCACATGTGACTTGCTTAGGATCAGTGCCTGTTTAGTGTGATTCAATGGCAGCTTCCTATTAGGTCACTATCATTGGTGACCATACTTTGCATAGCTGAATTGATTGTAAATGGCCGTATATTTTGCCGTATATAGCTATATTTTTCCCTGATGTGATGTTTATTGAAGATGCACAGTTGCTTTTGTTTGCTGTCATTCTATAAACCCTTAACGACCAAGGATGTATATTTACGTCCTTGGCCGGCTCCCACGCAACCCCGCGTCATATAGGGTCGGTCCCGGCATGTATCTGAAGCTGGGACCCTGGACTAATAGCGCGCGGCAGTGAACGCGGTGCCGCGCGCTATTAACCCTTTAGACGCGGCGTTCAAAGTTGAACACCGCATCTAAAACGAAAGTGAAAGCTGCCCGGCTGCTCAGTGGGACTGATCGGGACCAGCGCAGCGGTGTCCCGATCAGCTGGGACACGAGCGGAGGTCCTCTTACCTTCCTCCGGCGTGTCCCTTCGGCGATTGATTGCTCCAAGCCTGAGATGCAGCCTTGAGCAATCGACCGCCGATAACACTGGTCACTGCAAAGCTATGGCTTTGCAGTGAACAGTGCTGGCAATCAGTGTGAGCAATGTTATAGCCCCCTATGGGAGCTATAACATTGCAAAAAAAAAGTGGAAAAAAAGTGAATAACTGTGATTTAACCCTTTCCTTAATAAAAGTTCAAATCACCCCCCTTTTCCCATAAAAAAAAACACCATGTAAATAAAAATAAATATAAACATATGTGGTATCACCGCGTGCGTAAATGTCCAAACTATAAAAATGAATAATTAATTAAACTGCACGGTCAATGGCGTATGCGCAAAAAAATTCCAAAGTCCAAAATAACGTATTTTTGGTCGCTTTTTATATCCTGAAAAAATGAATAAAAAGCGAACAAAAAGTCCTATCAATGCAAAAATGGATTACAGATTATGAAGCAAAAAAATTAGTCCTCATACCGCCCCATACGCAGAAAAATAAAAAAGTTATAGGGGTCAGAAGATGACAATTTTAAACGTATAAATTTTCCTGCATGTAGTTATGATTTTTTCCAGAAGTACGACAAAATCAAACCTATATAAGTAGGGTATCATTTTAATCGTATGGACCTACAGAATAAAGATCAGGTGTCATTTTTACTTAAAAATGTACTGCATAGAAGCGGAAGCCCCCAAAATGGCGTTTTTCTTCAATTTCGTCGCACAATGATTTTTTTTTCTGTTTCACTGTAGATTTTTGGGTAAAATGACTGATGTCACTGCAAAGTAGAATTGGTGGCGCAAAAAATAAGCCATAATATGGATTTTTAGGTGCAAAATTGAAAGGGTTATGATTTTTAAAAGGTGAGGAGGAAAAAACAAAAGTGCAAAAAAGGAAAAACCCCGAGTCCTTAAGGGGTTAAAGGAAGAGAAAGACATAAGACCAGGGTTCCCAACCAGGGGGGGCTTCCAGCTATTGCAAAATGGCTGTGAGTTGAAGTTTTGTAGCTGGTTGGAAAACTTTGGTTTAAAGGGTAACTCCACCCCTAGACATCTTATGTCCTATCCAAAGGATAGGGGATAAGATGTCTGATCGCGGGGGTCCCGCCGCTGGGGACCACCGCAATATAGCATGCAGCACCCACCTGTATCTGCTTCCGACAGTGCTGGAGGTTCTGGCTCCCGACTGATCCCCAGCGGAGGGACCCCCGCGATCAGACATCTTATCCCCTATCCTTTGGCTAGGGGATAAGATGTCTGGGGGTTGAGTACCCCTTTAAAGCAGATCTGTATTCTGATCACTTAAAGGGGTACTTCGGTGGAAAATAATGGAGGCTCATGCAGGAAAAGTGTTGAGCGTAATAGGTTTGTTTTGGAGAAGAGAAGGGAACGATGCTGATTTTAGAAGACGTCACTCGTGAGTTGCTGTATAAAGCAGCACTGTAATCTACATAGCCAACAGATAAATTGATGCTGTGCATTGCGGCTGTTTCCCCCCCCCCCCCCCCCCCCCTTTTTTTTTCTTGTCAAATTCGGTAGGGGTACCCCGCGGTTGGGAACCATTGGTCTAAAGAAACACATGTGGAAATGTTCATAAAAGCCTTGTTCAGTGGGCCATGTTGTAGTTTTGCAACAGCTGGAGGCACCCTGGTTGGGAAACACTGTATTAGACTGTTGTATATGGTCAGCTTTGATTGGTTGGGATTTTGAAGTTGTCACATTCACATGGTAGACTGGAAACATATGGCATGAAATCCGCAGCAGAGTCCTATGCATTTCCATTGATGCAGATTAGCACTATATAATAAGGCTAATAAGCGTCATGGCTAACCTATGCAGTTATTGCTCAGAATCCACTAGGAAACAAGGCAACAAGTGACAGACCATTTTTAATAGCATGAATTGGTGCAGATTTTGACATGAAAAAGGTGCACGTTTCATGCCAAAATGAGCGATGATTTTTGTCATGTGAATTGGGTCTACAGTGGTCTCCATCGATCCTGCAGCAATCATGTCTGCAATGCTACAGCCAGTGATAAGGGCAAAATAGTATTGTTGCAACTCAGCTCACTCACCATTCCCTTCAGAGATAAACTGACATTCTCATTGTTTGCAGCGCTGGAGCTCGGACTAAGCGGACCGCCTCCCCATGTAGAGCAATCAACAACATGTGTGAGTCCAGCTTCCAAGTGTGAAGAGGGTCTGCTAAAATTCAAGCTTTTAAGCTTTTAAGTTTAAACATGGTACACAATTCCAAAATTATAAAAACATACACACCGAGGCGTTTCGGGCTTAATACAAGCCCTTAATCATGTGCTGATGATTAAGGGCTTGTATTGAGCCCGAAATGCGTCGGCATGTATGTTTTTATAGTTTTGGATTTTTGTACCATGTTTTAACCTGGAACATTAAAGCTTGAATTTAAGCAGACCCTCTTCACACTTGGAAGCTGGACTCACACCTTTTGTTGATTACAACAAGTGATGGCTGCATTTTAATAATTTAGGTAACATCCCTGCAGCAGGACCACACTGGATGATTGGGGCGACTTCATTTGCTGTTTTTTTTTTATATAACCTTTTCTACTTTAATGGTATATTCATACGTACAGTATTCTGCGAAGGTTTGATGCGCAGATTTGATGCGCAGGATTTTCTGCTGCAGATTTCAATGTAAACTGAATGACTGAATCCAGCTTGAAATCCTGCGCATCAAATCTGCACAGAATACTGTACGTGTGAATAGACCCTAAGGGTACATTCACTCAGGAGCGCATCCGCCAGGGCCGTATTTAATTTGGATTGGACCCTGCGCAAGCAATTTTTTTGGGCCCTGTAGCACAGCGCACCCTAGCCACACCTCTTTGACACTCAATACACCCCTAAAAAAATTATTTTTGTTTAGCGAAATAAAGGAACAGACAACATCTATAAAGATATGCAAAGTATCCATACACCAGCATCTTTTTTGGCTATGCTAGCAATAGGCTTCTTTCACACTGCCATTAGGACACGGTAGTGTGACGGCTTTCGGGGGAGCCTGGGGGAATATCGGGAGAAAAATTACTGCTTGCAAAATAACGTCGCCCTATTTACCCCATTATAGTAAATAGGATCCATCGAGACCCATTATTGTCCGTTGTGCCCCATTCAAAAATGGCCATTAAAGGCTGAAAAAAGAAAAAAAAGCCTAACGGACGTTTAAGGCCGGGGCGCAACAGCATTGTGAAACTAACGTACGACAGATGCACTTTAAACAGCTTTAATTTTTCACAAGTGGGAACCCCGCCTATCTATAGTGCCCAAATGGTAATGCCATTTCTTTGTGGGACTCACAGGCAATATCTTCTCTCATTAGATTCGTCCTCTTTTAATTTTCCATCCAGCTCGGACCGCTGTGACGATTCCTTCAAGACGTAGTTTCTGCAGAATCGGTAGTGAAACATTTTAGGCGCATCAATTACCCAGCACCACATAACATGAATGCCATTGCTGCTTAAAGCCTAGAAGGATAACTTACTATAAATTATAGGCAAATCTGTCTATAATAGCTTATCTAATTTAAGCAGAAATGACACTAAGGAGCACAGAGAAGCTGCGAGACAATTTCTCACCTAGATTTTTCATGCTACTGAATGGCATACAGTATCTGCTTATAATAGCTCAGCTATTATATATAGATTTACCTATAACTTTCAGTCAAATCTGTCTATAATAGCTGAGCTATGATAAGCAGATATGCCATTCAGTAGCATGAAAACACTCAGTGAGAAATTGTCACCTAGCTTTTCTGGGCTCCTGAATGGCATATCTGCTTATCATAGCTCAGCTATTATAGACAGATTTGACTAAAAGTTATAGGTAAATCTAGCTATAATAGCTGAGCAAAGATAAGCAGATATGCCATTCAGGAGCATGAAAACACAAGGTGAGAAATCATCACCTAGCTTTTCTGGGCTCCTGAATGGCATATCTGCCTATCTTAGCTCAGCTATTATATATATATTTACCTATAACTTTTACTCAAATCTGTCTATAATAGCTGAGCTATGATAAGCAGATATGCCATTCAGTAGCATGAAAACGCTCAGTGAGAAATTGTCACCTAGCTTTTATGGGCTCCTGAATGGCATATCTGCTTATCATAGCTCAGCTATTATAGACAGATTTGACTAAAAGTTATAGGTAAATCTACATATAATAGCTGAGCTAAGATAGGCAGATATGCCATTCAGGAGCCCAGAAAAGCTAGGTGATGATTTCTCCCCTTGTGTGTTCATGCTCCTGAATGGCATATCTGCTTATCTTTGCTCAGCTATTATAGCTAGATTTGTGGTCATGGCTTCCCATGAGAGACATACTTATCAAATCTATAACCTATAAGTGGTCTGAGGTGTGCCTAAACCGCACGTATTGAGGGCACGCCTATAGAGGGCAAAAGACAAGCCAAAATAGGTAAATCATTTCAATTAATTCATTTCTTTCTCTGGATTTGGAATATACCGAACGTAACTAGATGATTCCCCCCCCCCCCCAACCTCTTAAAGACATGTGTGGGCACCTTGTGTTTGATGGCAGCTTGGCATAAACCTAGTATAGACAACAAAGAACTGACCAAACTTATGAAAGATCTAGTGGTGAGCGGACCCATACCTACTGGTAGCAGAGGAGAATTAGGACCCATCCCGCTTGTAACACCCTGACCGGACACCACTTATGACCTGTGGGGAAATATGTAATCAACACTTCTGATTTAGACGTCTTAGTAGCCAAAAAGGACAAAACATATCTATCTCCAACTCGTGCCAACTGCTGCCTTACGTAGCACTGCTCTATCTCTAACGGAATTAATAGTAATTTTACCAGGCCTCAGAAAACCGTAAAAGCTAAGTACATAGCTGTTTTGATTATGGAAATACGTACAAACCCAAACAATGTTGAATAAAGCAGGATGGATAATTCCTAAAAGTATCACCTGAAACTGGAAACCTGACCCCTCTCTTAATACCACGCAGCACCGCCTTAACAGCATGAACCGAGAACAGTGAAGGCCGGCTTTGGTATTCCATCGACAAGAAATGTTGTATGCCTACCAGGTATACGTTAAAGGGGTTATCCACCATAAGGTGATCTTAGTACGTACCTGGCAGACAGTAATGGACATGCTTAGGAAGGATCTGCGCTTGTCTTGGGGCTAAATGGCTATGTTGTGAGATTACCAAAACACTGTGGCTAGCTTTTTGTGAACTGGTATTTCCTGTTTGAGCATTGTTTTTTTACCTACAAATGCCATAATTCAACTAATCAGCCACCCCACCCATTGAAACATAAATGAGCTGCATCCATTCAAAAGATCTGTGGTTTTCAATCAGGGTGCCTACAGCTGTTGCCTTAGTTGCAGATTTATCTCTCTCCCACCAAGCGATCCCTCCACCCATTGAAGCAGACAGGCTCCCTGTCATCAGCTGACTAGTGAGTCAGGTCTCGGCCGCATTGCAACCTGGGAAAAATCTGAGACGACAGTCATTTTGTATGCTGTTAATAATAAATATTGGGTTGAAAATCACATAAAAATCTTGAGAAAACCATCACACACAGATACAGACACTATATTCTGAACTACACTAACTTTACAGCCCCTGTAGCACAGTCAAATAAAAAAAATCCTGGAATACTCCTTTAATCGCGTTGTAAGATACATTTTTCATATGATGCCAAAAATCACAAAACAAGCTAAGTTAGATATAATCATTTGATTCCCTACCACCACATGCCAGTAATATTATTGCTCTGAAGGCATTTCAGTAACAATAATTTTGCAGTGCTTCACCCTGCGTGCATGGCAGGCATAACAGGTATACTACTGCCTATGAGTCGTGATATTATTGCTCTGAAATCGTGTCAATAGCAAAGTACGCAGTACATCTCCCTGCAGACGTGGCAGGCATAACAGGTATACTACCCCATATCAGTCGTGATATTATTGCTCTGAAAACGTGTCAGTAACAATAATTGCGCAGTGCATGCCCCTGCAGATGTGGCAGACATAATAGGTTTACTACCGCATGGGTTGTGATATTATCGCCCTGAAGAGGTATCAGTAACGACAATTGCGCAGTGCATCCCCCTGCAGGTGTGGCAGGCACAACAGGTCTACTACCGCCTATGAGTCGTGCTATTATTGCTCTGAAGACGTGTCAATAACAATAATAATTAACAATAGCTGCTTTGGGCCCCCAGGAATGACAGGGCCCAGGACAGCTGCCCCTTTTGCGCCGCGTTAAAGACGGCCCTGCTGCCAACACACACAGAGTTACAGCAGAGTGAGCTCCATGCTGCTGTTGCCATTACTCTGTGTATCCACTTGTTACTGCTGGCTGGAAATCCACAGTCTCGAGCAGACACACATAGATCTATGGCAGCAGAAACAAGGAGCTTGCTGTGTCGTAACTCCCGTGTGAACGTACCCGTGTGAATGTTTTTCACGCTGCGGGTGCGCCGACGGCAGTCACAGGAGTGTGTCTACAGCAGGAAATCCGTCTCTACGAGCGGACACACAGAGCTACCTGGCCGCAGCAGGGAGCCCACTCTTATGACTGCCGTCAGGTCATCTGCAGTGTGAAACACGCTATGGATAATTTATGTGTGACCCTACTCTTTTTACTCATTTTAGGGCCTATTCACAAGTAGAGTATCTTGCGCATATTTGATGCTCAGGATTTGAAGCTGCAGATTTCATGCTGCAGATTTCTGACTAAACGACTGAACACAGTATCGAATCTGCAGCTTAAAATCCTGTGCACATATAAGCACAGGATACTGTATGTGTGAATAGGCCCTTATTGTGAAGAAAAACCTCAACCCACAAAGTGTGAGCTCATACATGGATCTGAACAACAAACAATGGAAAGCAAAACCCACCAAGTTGGTTTCATGCAAAGGCGACTGGTGCAGACATTAAGAGCAGCAGGGATAAAATATAGGCACATCACCGATGTAAAACAAGACCGAGTGCCAGTATTATGAAATAATATCCACAAATTCATTGGTTTTCGAGTGCCCATTATGATCAGTGGTGATGTTTGCTGTTCATGCTCAGGTGGTTTGAGCATACAGAATTACATTTATCTGAAGACCTCTGCATATCTATCATTGCTGGGTTACAGCAAACAAGCACTAAGATCCAGCTGTGTCACTCTGATGCAATGGGGTCATTGACATTTATGGTGGCCAAAAGCCTCATGATATGGCAGTATTATATTCCACATGTCCTTATTACTGTTCTTTATACCTTTTACAGTCATCTACTTGTTGGTATGTCATGATAGTCTTGGTCTGTGATTATATCTCACGTGAGAATATTATTTAGAGTATTCTGTTTATAAATTCTACTTTAACAATGGAATAGAATTTTTGAAGATAAAGGTGTATTATATTTAGAAGATATTAAAGGAGTACTCCGTACTGTAAAAACTTATCCCCTATCTTAGGATAGGGGATAAGTTTCAGATCGTGAGGGGTCCGACCACTGGGACTTCCTGGGAACTCCCATATGGGGCCCTGGCTCTTCGTCCAAATGGCTCTTGTCGACCACTGCACGTAACAGCGGCCGACATGCCCCCTCAATGCAGCTCTATGGGAGAGCTGGAGATTACCGAATGCAGTGCTCTGGCTCTCCAATAGAGCGGCATTGAAGGGGCGTTTCAGCCGTCACTTTGTGCAGTGGTCAAACACGCACCATTAGGAGAAGAGCCGTGGCCCTATAGGAGACCACGCAAGGTCCCAGTGGTCAGACCCCCTGCGATCTCATACATTTTTTATACCGGAGATCTCCTTTAATTTATTGCAAATTTTATTTTGGTTATTTTAAGTCCTGTATGCAAACACTATGCAACTTTACAAAATTGATGGCCTACCCTTAGAATAGCGTATCAATGTTAGATGCCAGGAGTCAGATCCCGCCGATCGGTTCATTGAAGGACTCGTAAGAGCAGTGCAACCTCTTCAATGTGAGAGCACTGCAACCTCTTCAATGTGAGAGCACTGCAACCTCTTCAATGTGAGAGCACTGCAACCTCTTCAATGTGAGAGCACTGCAACCTCTTCAATGTGAGAACACTGCAACCTCTTCAATGTGAGAGCACTGCAACCTCTTCAATGTGAGAGCTTTTTTTTTTTGTACCTTCAATCACTACAGTGTGGCCCAGTACGGGATGGTGTTTCCCCGTTCCTTTCCTGCCCTGTCCGAAAGTGTCCCTCAGTGCCCCCTGTAGTTGTTTCCCCATTTGTAGTTGTTGCCCCCTGTAGTTGCTTCCCCATTTGTACATATGTTTTGTACTATAAGATGTGTTAAAGCTTTTAGTAAAATGTACCATGTGATTGTTATCCAGGAGGTACCAGTGACCAGATGACCACAAGGTGACCTCTAGGCTCCCTGCTAGTCTCCCCCATATAAGCCCTGGGTGGAGCTAGCTTCTCTCTCTTGTTGTCCAGTGCAGTCGAGCTGTCTCAGTGTGTGTGTCCAGAGCATTGGAGGCCTCAAGCCCAGTCTGCAGCCACAGTCAAGTTCAAGTAAGCCAAACCCGCAATAATTGTCAGTCACCAGTCAAGTCAAGTCGTCTGTCTAGTCAACGTGGCCTGCACTAAAATACCCAGTCCTACTGCAAGTCCCAGTGAATCTGCAAGTTCTCTAAGTCACTGGTCACCTCCTTGGGCCCTGGCTGAACTGTATAGACTTTACCAACTGTCTACCCTCAGTAAAGCTACCATTGTCTGTAAATCTGAGTCTTTATTGCCCCCGTGCCTAGCCCAGGATCCAGCGGTATACCTTTGGGTGGATATAGGCTAAACCACGCACTAGCGTCACGAATACAAGGGGTTAATAACATCTGCCCTGCACCACACATCCCGCCACGACAATAGTATTAGTAGTGGCAGTGCACGCTGCTGCAGCTCTGTTCTATTCCCATGACTACTTTGCACCATCACATCTATTTCAAACAGCGATTGTATAAGTAAAGGTCAACATTGTAGAGGTTGCTGCACTTGCTCAAGCACCATGTAACCTTCCATCAGCTGATCGAGTTAGTTGCAGAGAGTGGGACCTCCGCCAGTTTATTATTGATGTTTATTTCTGAGGATTTTCCATAAATTTTGTGACGTTTGATCATTCCATTCATTTTCCCCTGCAGTTACATAAAATAATGATATGAACATGATAAAACCCGAGACAAGGTAACAGGAGACTTTGCAATGGTTTCAAAAACTCCAACTTCATCAGGTTCTTTTCAATTTCCACAAATATGAGAATATGCGAATATTCGCGAATATCGGGGGAGATTTATAAAAACCTGTCCAGAGGAAAAGTTGCTGAGTTGCCCATAGCAACCAATCAGATCAATTCTTTCATTTTGCAGAGGCCTTTTCAAAAATGAAAGAAGTGATCTGATTGGTTGCTATGGACAACTCAGCAACTTTTCCTCTGGACAGGTTTTGATAAATCTCCCCCCTCGTCACTAAAGAATATTAGGGGATAGATAGAGAGATGGATAGATATAGATAGATAGATAATATAGATAGATAAGATAGGTAGATAGTTATGCAAAAATCACCGCGAATATATCGAATATGCGAATTTCATGAATATAGGCCAAATATTCATCCATATATTTGCGAAATATCACAAATTCGAATATGGCATATGCCGCTCATCACTAATTGTCAGATACATCCAGAGTCTAGAACAAGTTGCAACAAGCTAAGATAACAGACTGTGATAAAATTATTTCAGCCAATGGCCCATCACAATTTTTATTGATTTTTTTTTCTGTTTATACAGGTGGCTCCATTAATACTCAGTGTGAGTTCATTTGCAACAGCAAGTCACAAAAACAAGCTTTATGTTATCGGAGGTGGACCCAATGGGAAACTGGCCACTGATAAAACCCAGTGCTATGACCCATCTACCAACAAGTGGAGTTTAAAGTCACCAATGCCAGTCGAGGCAAAATGCATCAATGCAGTAAGCTTCCATGATCACATCTATGTTGTTGGTAAGTAGTAGTTTGTTTTGCGGTATGGGGTGTGATGCAGGGCAGATGGAATTACTCTAGGGGCAGATGGTATTAAACCCTTGTATTCGTGACACCAGGGCATGGTTTATCCTCAATACCACCCGAAGGTATACCGCTGGATCCTGGGCTAGGCACGGGGGCAATAAGGACTCCGACACAAAGACACCAACAGTAGCTTTACTGAGTGACAGATGGTAAAGTCTATATAGCAGGGCCCACAGAGGTGGCCAGTGACTTCAGAGACCTTAAGGGCTTGCTGGGACTTGCAGTGGTTTTGGACAATGTAGTGCAGGCCACGTTGACTTGACAATAGATAGTTGACTTGACTGACTTGACTTGACTGGAGACAGACTAAGCTGTGACTGTATCTTACTTGTAGACTTGTAACTTGTGGCTGCAGACTTGACTTGAGGCCTCCTATGACTCCAGACACACTCTTAGGCTTGACTACACCTCAGCAAAGACTCAGGTTCTAAGAGAGAGAAGAGACTCCTCCCAGGGCTTTTATGGGGGAGACTCTGGTGGGGTCCCATTGGTCACCCTTAAGTCACCTGGTCAGTGATACCTCCTGGGTAACAATCACATGACAACTGGTGATCACATGTCAACCCTTCCCAAAGATACAACATTCTTATATACATAACACAGGGGATAATATACAATTACAGTAGAACAGATGCAGGGGGGCCCAGGGGAGACTGCAGGGAGGCTACCTGACAGGGCAGCAAGAGTACGGGATAACAACTCCCATACTGGGCCATCACAGTTTGTTAAACAGGGCACAATGTCAATAGGACCACTGAGAAACCCTGGTTGTGAGGATCATAACTAACTGTAGTAGATATACAGTGCGTGGTTCTACCCATAGCTTACTGGCTGAAAGAAATTTAGGAAAAACTGGTCTGGATGATTTCTACCTTGACGTCTAACACAAGGAAAATGTTTGTTAGTAGCCTTAGGACAATGCACTTAAGGGATTTATGAGATTAGAAAAAAAAGGAAATGGCAGCTTAGTCCTGTTAACAGTTAACATGTATGAAGCAGACCAGCACTGTTTCTAGAGACTAAAGCGACCTCATTTATTACTTTGTTTACTTGACATGTTGATGTTTGTTCTCTTTGTGTACAGGTGGAGCAATGAAGGCTTTGTATTCATACAGCCCTCTCATTGACTCTTGGAGTTTGGTAACAAAGTTTAGCCATGAACGAGCAAGCTGTGGAATAGCTGCATGTTGTAATAAGATATTCATCACGGGCGGGCGAGATGAGAGGAACGAGGTGATAGCTACTGTTCTGTGCTGGGACATCGAGACAGGAAAACTGACCGAGGAATGTGTCCTCCCTCGTGGTGTTTCCCATCATAGCAGCGTCACCATCAGAAAATCATATTCTCACATCCGTAGGATAGTCGCCGGAGCTGTTTCTGTCTAATCTCCAAGGGGCCGTTTCCCTACTATTGTCTAATATGTAATTTATTTCTTAATTTTTTGCAATTATTTGTACAAATATTTTGGACATTTTCATGGATACCTTTTCTTGGGAATTTAAAGCCATAGCTACAATAATGGGCCTTATGACTATATGTATATATCTCTTTTGTATATATTTGTGTAAAGTAATGTTTTTAGTAAAGAAATTTTTATAGGGGTAGGACATTCACAAACACAGGAAAATGTCCCGCTGTAATACATGCCAAGTTGACGTTTTACTTGTGAGATTAAAATGAGTATAAATTGTGCAGTGTCGTGTTTCTCAAATGTTTCTATTTTTGTACTGTTTGTTTTATCCTGGATGTCTTATTGAATTTTAATAAAAATAAAAATAACTACAATTATATACATGGTAATGTGGTAAGTCTTGGGGGGGGTGTAGGGTAGTTGGGATGTTGTAGTAGATAAGGGGTTAATGTTAACCCTATAGTTCGTGACGCCAGGCTGAGGGCTAGTATGCTGAGGTAATTCTCCGGCCTATCGCCGCCCTTCCCAGAAACAATAGGTGCATGTATTAAAATGACTGAAGGTCCACAAGGTACTTGAACTTGAACAAACTTTACTTAAGTGCTTGCAGTACATCCAATGAACAATGACAGTCTCAGGCAAACAGTCTCTATATATCTCAATGACTGACAATTGTTGCGGACCTTGAATGATATTAAAAGTCTCTGAATTTAGGGTAGTTATTTCAGATCCGTCTGGATTTAGGGGATAGATAAGGTCCGGTGATCCTGCAGAGTGCGTGGGGATTGATACACTCAGAATTCCGAAGTTATCGGCCGTCGCCGTAAGGTTCAGGCCTAGACTCACTGATCTCAGCAGTGCAGATGCTTCTTGCTTGCTTGCACAGGAACAAGAGAGCGAGAACATGGCCGCCGCTTCCTTATATGGGCAGGGGGCGGGGCTAATCTGACTAGTCCGAACATCCGTCATTCACTGTTACACAGTGTGATGGGATTGACTAGGTCACAGGGACCTCCAAAGGTCCTCAAGCAGAAATACCATAGAGTTCACCTGACCACATGACCCGCAGGTCCTGCTACGCTATGGGCAGGTAATTAACTATTTATTTACATTTATACAATCTTATACATCCAAATCCTAAGTGGTTACTGGACAATTACCACCTGTATGAGAGGTGACTAGGGGTGAACTAGACAATTGGGACCCCGACGTCCTAGGGACTCTGGCTATGGAGACCCACAATAAAAGGTACCGGATAGGATACGGTACCGGGACACCACAGTAAATTCCAGGAATATTTGACGCTGAAGTACATACAGACTGGATATGGAGAATAGGAGACATGTTTTTAGTTAATTTCATTTGAAGTGCACCATCTGAGCTAAGAAATAAAGCAGATGTTTCCTGTATGTGCCTGTGAGATGTGGCAGGCATGGCACTAGGAGTCTGATGGTGACCACCACACAGGAGAAAGGAAAACACATAAATCCCAATGTAATTAGCTCAAGATGACTTTATTTCTCTGAGGCAACTGTCTTGATAGTTACATTATTTGCCATGCACATAAGCTTGATGGTTTTTGTGTAGAGGCACAGTACTTAGTTACAACAGTTGTGTAGTCTGGCAGTTGTGGTTTCTATATTGTATCGCAAGGAGTGATCTCTGGGACTCCCCTGCAAGTTCGTGTACAGGGCCTGACTCTCACCGCTGAATTCATGAGTCTGCTGCTTCTTCCCCGAATGTTCTGGCCCCACCTCCCTAGATGGACTCATACTGAACAACAGTGACAGTACTGTGGAGCCCAGTACGGGAGGTGTTACCCCGTACTCCTGCTGCCCTGTCAAGCAGCCTCCTTCAGTGTCCCCAGTGCCCCCTGAATTAGTTTCCCCATTGTAAATATGTTGTATAAAATGTGTTATCACTTTAAGAGTTATACCATGTGATATACCATGTGATTCCTTCCCAGGAGGTATCAGTGACCAGGTGATCCCAGGGTGACCTATGGGCTCCCTGCTAGTCTCTCCATATAAGCCCTGGGTGCTAGCTCACTCTTTTTTGCACCAAGTATTTGCTGAGGTCAGTTGTGCCTAGTGTGTGTGTCCGGAGGATTGGAGGCCTCAAGTCAAGTCCTGCAGCCACAGTCAAGTGCAAGTAAGCTAAACCTGCAGCTGTGTCCGTCATCAGTCAAGTCAAGTCAGTCTCTGTCAAATTGTCAAGCAATGTGGCCTGCACTAAATTGCCTAGTCCTACTACAATTCCCAGCAAGCCCTTAAGGTCTCTGAGTCAGTGGTCACCTCTGTGGGTCCTGGCTCTACCCTCAGTAAAGCTACCGTTGTCCGTAACTTGGCATCTGAGTCGTTATTGCCCCCGTGCCTAGCCCAGGATCCAGTGGTATACCTCCGGGTGGTTATAGGCTAAACCACACCCTGGTGTAACGAATACAAGAGGTTAATGCCATCTGTTCTAGGGTAACAACATCTGCCCTGCACCTCATACCCCGCCACCACAGTACACTTAGCCTATCACTGGGTCTTTCATTACTGGAAATATATAAACTCCAACCCATCCCTTCCTTGCCTGGAATTAGAGGTGAAACTTCTAACTTTAGTCCAAAGAGCGCATGATGCTCTACAGCTCCGGTCACACAAATAGGAATACACCATCACTACAAGTCCCATGGTGCACCACAATCTTACCATTATCTAAATTATCGATGTACATATAATGGACTTCTGTAAAATGGGATGTAAAGCACCTTCGAGATGAAGCTTCTCTTTAGGATTATTGTAGATTGCAGTTGACAATGAAAGAACATGGCCTAAAATATGTCACTTATTATGGTAACAAGTATAACAAGTCTTTTTATAGTTATGCAGTTTACAACAAGGCACATTTCTTTCTTGGCACAAGGATTAGGTTTTCTATGGATGGAAAAATCTAACTTAGTGCATTTTATTAAATCATTTTTATAAATAAGCTGGAACATTCTGTTTCGTGATGTGAAATGATGTGTTTTAAGCAGAATGGATCTCTACCCCCTGCTGACAATAATCTGCATACTCATTACAGGAATCCAAATCCAGTTTATCTGGCATCAGTTTATCTTACCCATTTCTTATATACTTATATAACTTTTTGTAATCAGATACCAACCAGATACCAAATATAAATACAATATGGCTGTCAAGTGGTGTGTCGCCTTAAAGGGGTACTCCGCTGCCCCAGTGTTCAGAACATTTTGTTCCGAACGCTTGTAGCGGGCAGCAGGGGTCGTGACGTCACGACCACGCCCCGTGTGATGTCACATCACGCTCCCTTAATGCAAGTCTATGGGAGGGGGCGTGGCGGTCACCATTTCCACTCCCATAGACTTGAATTGAGGGGGTGTGGCCGTGACTTCATGACCCCTGCCGCCCGCACCCAGCGTTCTAAATGAATGCCGGGTGGGGTACTGCACAGACATCGCGGGGGTCCCAGCTGTGGGACCCCCGTGATCAGACATCTTATCCCCTATCCTTTAGATAGGGGATTAGATGTCTAGGGACGGAGTACCCCTTTAAAGGAGAACTCCAGCGAAAAGCCACAGGATAGGGAATAAGTAGCTGATCTTTCAGTGAGGAGCGCATGTCGTCTACGGGTAGACGGCACACGCTTCATCTATTTTTTATGGGAGCACCGATAATGCTCGAGTACTGCCCGATAATGCCCAAGCTCCGGTACCCATTCAGGAGATCGCAGGGGAACCCAGCAGTCAGACCCCCCACGATCAGTTACTTATTCTCTTTCACTAAGTTGGCTATCTCGTTTTAAGTGGTGATCCAGTAATAGAAAACAGACTTAAATTCTTCCAAAAATAGCACCACTACTGTCCTTAAGTTGTGTGTGGTTCCTATCACTTCATTAGAACTAAGCTGCAATACCACACATAACCTGAGGACAAGAGTGGTGCTGTTTTTTACACACCGGATATCAATATGTAGGAGCAGTGGGGTCCGGCACTTACGGAACTAGGATAAGTCCGCTGTAGGAGTTAGCAGCAGTAAAGCTTGTAAGCAGTGGATATGGGGTGGTGCGTGTCCGTAAAGCAAATGCTAATGAGGTAAACAGAGAACCCGAGACAGCACTCACCATCCACGTAGACTTTTATTTCCAAGCGTTCGGAGACATCTGAAGAAGGCACAGGTGGAGGCGGGGAGCACAGCCGGGACAGACTGTTTCACGCGATTAGCGCTTCCTCAAACCTCACCGGCTATATGTTCTCTGCTTACCTCGTTTTTTTACACACCTACATCAATGAAAATACTTCTGTCACTATTTTTTACGTTAATACTTTAATTGTATATAAATATTATCCCAAACAAAACTATTGAAATATCTAAGCTTTATTTAAATTCCACTAATATAGAAAAAAAAGCTATTTGAGAGGCTCAGGTACTATATACAGTAATATGTAGGGGCTAATAGTATAGTATAGTAAAGTAATTGCCAGCATGGGTTTACTAAGGATAGAAGTTGTCAAATCAACATAAGTTCAAGGGGGCCTGGATGTTTTTCTAGAAAAGTATAATATTACAGGTTATGGATACTAGATTTATTGGGACAGTACGTTGATCCAGGGATTTATTCTGTTGCCATATTAGGGTGTGGAAGGTATTTTTCTTCTGTTATGGGGCAATTGGCATCAGCCTCATGTATTTTTTTTTTTTGCCTTCCTCTGGATGAAAACAGTAGGGTTATAGTAGGTAGAGAGGAAATAGGATCGCATTCATTGTATCAACGTGAAGATAGCTGGTTTATTAGTTAAAACATATAAGGTGCATGGTGCTTCACATGGACAAGGACGTGGCTCTTACAAGTAAAACAGGTGACAGCTGTTCCCCCTGCACTTAAACACACTTCCTCAGACCCTGTCTTCTGACACATCGGTAACTCCTTAAAGGAAATCTGTCATCAGTGTCACCTGCACTAACCTGTCGGTACAGACAGGTAGAGCAGGTGACACTGATGACAACAGTACTTACCTTGTCCTGTTCCGTGCTGTCGTTCTCCGGCTATCCTCTTTGGTATCTTCAGCTCCGGGCCCTACTTGGAGCATGGGCGGAGCTTAGTGACGTCACAACTGCTGTTTGCTAGCAGCGGGACCCAGCAGAGAACAACAGCAGTGACATCACTAAGCTCCGCCCATGATCCATGGTCCCAGAGCTTAAGATACCGAAGAGGATTGCCGGAGAACGATAGCACGGAGCGGGACAAGGTAAGTACTGTTGTCATCAGTGTCATCTGCTCTACCTGCCTGTACCGACACTGTGACACTGATTACAGATTTCCTTTAAAACTGTTATTGGAGTGACGTAGGTCAGAAGAGGTGGAAACTTGATAGACAAGAGTGGGTGCACATTAAAAACAAACAGAAAACTCTAAAATCTATACACGCTCTATGCATAAACACTATAATCTAGCCTTTCATTTAGTCCCAGGCTCCCCCGGGCATTTGTTTAATGATCCATTTAGCTTCGGCACGGAGTAAGGCTTTCCGCCTATCTATTCCTGCCCTGTTATTAACTATTTCAATACCATGAAAGGCTAGATCATAGTGATTACTATTCTGACATTCTATGACATGCTGTATAAATCTTGGCTATCCCTTCAGTGTCTTAATGGAATAAATATGTTGTCTAAGACGTATATTAACAGATCTTTTAGTACTACTGATATAGAAACGGCCACATGTGCAAAATATAGCATATACTACCCATTGTGATTTACATGTAATTAAATTATTAACATGAATTTCAACATCACCAATAGAAAAATATTTAGAAAATAATTGCACAATGAACAGGAGCCACATTTGTGATCTTTATTGCACAAAATTCTTATACACACAATAAACACAAACACAGAGGGTGTTTAAAAACAATTAAAACTGGCCCATGAGAGCCAAAGCACAACTCAGGAGAGAGGCCATGAACCCCCTTTCCTAAAAATAAGCACCCGCCCTTAGAAGATCCGTACATGTGAATGTAGAAAATCCAGCCAGTAGAAAAAAAAAACACGTAGGCATAAGGAACCGAAGGGTTAACTTGCACAGAGAGCTTTTTGCTTGGTGTTGTTGCTTGGGTTATGTCTGTCTGGACTGGTCAGCTGACCTTGATTGGAGCACCTGCTCTGGCTCTATATAAGCTGGCAGTCTACTTCCAGTCAGTGCCTGCTAAAGAGCTCAGGTTTGTACTCTAGCTAGCCTTCTACTTAATCTGTTATTTCTGGCATTTTTACCCTTTGGCTTTGCTCTCTGACTGTTCTCTCTGGTATTAGCGATTTGGTACTCTGACAACTCCTGGCTTGACATGGATAGTAGACTTTGACTTGTTGTGTGAGTGTGTTAGTTTTGCTTTGGTAGTCTCTGTTTTCCTACTGAACCCTGACCTGAGTCTGTATTATTGTAGTTTATAGTTTTAACTTTTTTTTTGCTGTCCCTCACTTATTTAGGTAGGGACTGTCTCCGTGGTGATGGACCTGTTATTTAGAACAGGTACGCAAGTAGGCAGGGACAGGGGTTGTGGGCGAGAATAGTGGGCACTCCTTCCCTGTGCATTCCTGACAGTAGGCAAGTGCAGTGTCTGAAAAGTTATCACTCGATCCACATGGTTCTGGCAAATACTAAACCCTGCAAGAGTCAAGTGTCCCACACTGGAGGAATCCGTCATAGTTGTTGTCAAACTAAGGACGTCGCCACAGTTGACCCTACGCGTTCCGTCGCCACCTGGTAACTTCCTCAGGGGTGTTGTGCTCATTATTGAACCTCCAGAATTTATATACACTCCATAATCAACCCAACAGATGGAAGCCTAGTGGCTACACAGGCTGGCGGCGATGAGACACTGGAGTCACTTCCGTACTCCAAGTTTACATCACATCCCGTTGACGCCACACAGTAAATTCACGCATTTGATGGCACAATGACATGGGGCATGCACCAGGATAGTAAGCACGAAGTGGAGCGCACACATGATCCAGCAATGCGCACCACCTGATCAGTGGAACGCGCACATGATCCGGTGATGCGCATCACCAGCTCAGTGACACGCCCCCGTGCTCTTCCAGCCTAATTCTATTGTTACTATGTGTTAGTCACCACAGGTACGTACATCTAGCGCTTAAATCCTACCCAAGGTGCATACAATGTCCTAATAGCCACCACAACTAAATATATTTTACAGACTATATATATATACTGCAGATGTATGTATGTTAAATAACTCAGGTAGCAATTTATAACAAGCCAAATTTTAATAGTGGTATTCCACTACAATATACAAAAATCATAAACATCAGCACCAGGAAAAAGGAAGAAAAAAGTTAATTAGTTGATAGTGATCCATAGATCCATTTTATAAGTGCACCATTGTGAACTTCACAAAATAAAAAATATATATGTGTATTCATTATTGTTCACGTTTCCACACACATTTTTAGCTTATTCTTACATATAAATTCCAAAAATGAAGACATCCTTAAAGGGGTAGTCCAGTGGTGAAAAACGTATCCCCTATGCTAAGGATAGGGGATAAGTTTCAGATCATGTTGACCACAGCACGAAGCGGCGGCTGGCACGCCCCCTCAATACATCGCTATGGCAGAGCCGGAGATTGGCGAAGGCAGCTCTCCGGCTCTGCCATAGAGTTGAATTGAGTGGGCGTGTCAGCTGCCGCTTCGTGCAGTGATCAACACGCCCCCTTCTCACGGGCTGTTGGGGCCCCATACAGGAGATCGCGGGAGGCCCCAGCGGTCAGACCCCCCACAATATGAAACTTTTCCCCTATCCTTAGGGGATACGTTTTTCACCACTGGATATCTCCTTTAAATATGTGTACATTACAGTAACAAAACCTATTAATATAGCTAATCGCATATTGGAGTATGTAAATTGAACATGTATCCACAAGAGTGCACATCTTCATACACACTCACTAATATAAATTATCTAGTGCCAACAAACTGTATATATAGCGAGCAGATAACACCTTCTATTGTATCACAAGGATACAAAAAATATATATCTATAGCTGAGATTTTTGCAACATCTGAAAGGGATTCTTGGCTATTGTCCCAAAATGGGATAGTTTTTAACTTCCATAACCAGTTTTTGTAACAGCTTTTTTTAAATTACATTCACTATGTGGCTGTATTTAAATGACATAGCGAAATTAGTAGTTTTTTTCTGGTTATTAGTTTTATTTTTGTTTTTAAAAAGGAGATTTCTCCTGTCTAGTCTAAAGGCTCTATCTAGAGCCTTTTTCAAAACTCCTTTGGGGTAGCCCCTATCTCTTAATCTCTTCTCCAACTCCTCAGCTTGACTTAAAAAACTTTTATCAGAACTATTAAAGCGTCTATGAAGTAAAAACTGCCTGTAAGGTACAGGAGTTTTAATATAATCGGGATGGTAGCTTTCGAAGTGGGGGCGCGTGTTACAGGCAGTGGACTTTCTAAATCCTGTCGTGGACACCTGTCCATCTTTGAGTTGTATAAGAACATCCAGAAATTCTAATTGGAAATCATCTATTTAATAAGTGGATCTCAAATTCATATCATTTGTGGAATTCAGGAACTTCACAAATTCCTCAAAATCCGTTTGAGTGCCATCCCAGGCTATGAACACGTCATCCACGAACCTGAGAGAGCACCGAACCAATCTGAGGAAAGGGTTGAAATCAGAAAGGACATATTTCTTTTTAAAAGCTGCTGCAGAAAGATTTGCTAAAGTGCAAGCTACGGGGGTGCCCATGGTCAATTCATTAGTGTCCTAAAACAAAGATGGCACTTCTGCAACTAATTGGCACTTCTGCAAATTGGTGCAAAAGCCAATTGGGGGAGGGGGTGGGGGAGATCAGTGTTTTGTGCATCTTTGGCAGGAAGTCCCACCTAGGAAAGGACGGACACTGAGTGATCAACTTTTCTGCCTTCTGTTTTGCGATCACACCCAATTCTACAAATCTTCTAAGTAACGTCTGAAGTGAAGACTTTGTTTTCTCCACCAACTTACCTTGCAATAACACATAGGTCCTTGAATCTGATAATTGTCGCATAGCTTCTTTAACCCCTTAAGGCCACAGCTCATTTTCACCTCAAGGACGCAGGCCTTTTTTGCATTAATAAATCTGGGATGCTTTTACCTTTTCATTCTGATTCCGAGATTGTTTTTTCGTGACATATTCTACTTTATCCAAGAAGAGATGTACAGCACAAGCCGGAGACTCCAATAGCAAAGGAAAGTGACTTTTATTGGTTGCTACGCAGATGCAACATTTCAGCAAACAAACTGCCTCTTTCAAGCATAACAAACAAAGTGACTAAGAGGGGCATTTACTAAGGGGTTTAGTCATTTTTTTCTGACTATTTTTGGCGCAAAATTGTCGCAATTGCGCCTACCCTATTTTTTGTGCGACTTTCTCTAGCAAGAGCTAGAAAGTCAAATTTTTTTTTCACGCTTAATTTACGCAAGTTTTCAGTTTTTACTTGCAGTGGTCACGTATTTATTAACTGAGACAGTCGCAGTTGCGCAATAAACTGTCGCAACGGCCGTAAAAATTGACTAAATTTACTCCAGCTCCTACATGGAGCAGGCAAAGCTACTACCGCCCGGGCTCCGACATACTTTCTCCCCGCTACCCTCACTGCGCTACCGGGACACTACAGTGATTTACATCACCCCCCCCCCCTCTCACCTGCCAGCGCCACACAACTCCCATCTGTCTGCTGTTGCAAGACTACAAGTCCCAGCATGCCCTTACAGTGAGGACACGCTGGGAGTTGTAGTCTTGTAGCAGCTGGAGCTGAGCGGCGCGGGCGGGAGACAAGGGGGGGGGGGGTAGCGGGGAGGCCGTATGAGGAGCCCAGGCGGCTGCACTGTAATGTCAGCCCGGGCTCCTGCCCTGAGAGCCAAAAGCTTTGGCTGTCAGGGCATGCTGGGTGTTGTAGTTTTGCAACAGCTGGAGGCACACTGGTTGGGAAACATTGGCCTAAAACAGTTTTTCCCAACCAGGGTGCCTCCTGTTGTTGCAAAACTACAAGTCCCAGGTTGGGAAACACTGTGCCCGGCCTCCGCCCCACCTTACTGTAAGGGCATGCTGGGAGTTGTAGTTCTGCAGCTGGGGGCAGGGGACAAGCTTGTCACTTGCCAACACATCTCCTGCACCGCACAACTACAACTCCCAGCATGTCCTTACTGTAAGGGCATGCTGGCAGTTGTAGTCGTGCGGGGCGGGAGATGTGTGAGCAGGTGATAATAAATGTACTAACCCATTTTTTTTTCTTCTCATTTCAGATCCCTGTATCCTATGGACTCCTTCGGATTCGGTGGACTACTTCGATGACTAGCGTTTTTCTTTGTTTGATTTTAATAAAATGGTTAACGAGGGCTTGTGGGGGAGTGTTTTTTGTAATAAAAAATTTTTCAAACCTGTTGTGTTTTTTCCTTACTTTACTAGACAGGCTTAGTAGTGGAAGCTGTCTTATAGACGGAGTCCATTACTAAGCTGGGCTTCGCGTTAGCCACATAAACAGCTAGCGCTAACCCCCTATTATTACCCCGGTACCCAACGCCACAGGGGTGGAAATAGGGGGGACCATATGCGTTTTTTTTTTTAAATAAATAATTAAATATAAAAAAAAACACATAGGGTCCCCCCTATTTTTATTCTCAGCCAAATACCAACCAAACAGTAACAGCCTGACGTTACCAGGGTGGGCGAGGACCATTGTTACTGGCCCTCCCCAGCCTAAATAACGCCAGCCTGTTACCGCCTAGGCCCAGGAGCGCCATTTTTGACGCTCTGGGCCTGTTGGTACCGGCTCTTCCCGGCACCCCTGTGGTGTTGGGTACCGGAGTAATAATTTGGGGTTAGCGCTAGCTGTTTTTGTGGCTAACGCTAAGCCCAGCTTAGTAAAACACTCCCCCACAAGCCCTCGTTAACCATTTTATTAACATCAAGCAAAAAAAAACTCTGGTCGTCGAAGTAGTCAACCGAATCCGAAGGAGTCCACAGGATACACGTATCTGTAGAAGAAGTAACAAAAAAAAAAAAAAAGTGTAAGTACGTTTAGGGAGAAAAAAACTGTGTTAAAAAAATGTAATAAACACACACACACACACACACACACACACACTAAACGCCGTTTACCACTATTCTGAGCCATGACTACAATTTAGTTATTGAATTATTTAGATGTGGTGAAAAAGCTAAAAAAAAAAAAAACTCAAAAACAAAAGATCCAGAAGGAAACCTAGCAGCCAAACCTATTCAGACAGCAGGAAAAAGGAACAGACTATTTTTTCTACTACATAAAGTACATTTCCCACTTTTGCCTACGTGTGCCAAATTTATTAATGCCGTGCAACAATTTAGTACATTTGTCGCACATAGTCAAAAATGAAGTAGAAAAAAACAGGGTAAAAACCAGACTACATAGTAAAAGATTAGTAAATGCCCCTCTAAGTGCATATTTATAGGAGAGCAAGAAGCATACAGATTGGTTAACACACAAGTGTAACATATCATACATTAATTAGTGATACAGCACCCATTGGTCAAATCATGTTGTCATGGTAACTGTTATATATACAAAGCTGTTACATAGTGAAATCATATTTCCAATGTGTTGTATATAAAACCATACAGAAGATGGGCATCCTTATACTTCACTTACATGTCTCCATGCTTCCGATCCAGGCCATCCTGTACCGATTGTACATAATTCTAATATTAACTTGCGCCGTCCGGTTTGTAAATAAACCTACTGCGCATGTCTCAATCACCACATCACTTCCGCTGGGAATAACCAATCAGCGGTAAGCCCATAACCAGTATAGCTATGACGGTGTGCGCGAGCGCCGGCTGCCGGCGCCTGCACAGTGCCCACGCGTCAAAAAGTTGTGTGTTAACCAATCTGTATGCTTCTTGCTCTCCTATAAATATGCACTTAGTCACTTTGTTTGTTATGCTTGAAAAAGGCAGTTTGTTTGCCGAAACGTTGCATCTGGGTAGCAACCAATTAAAGTCACTTTCCTTTGCTATTGGAGTCTCCGGCTTGTGCTGTACATCTCTTCTTGGATTGTTGTGACTCTGGATTGGCCCTCCGGATAGGTACGGGCACAGCCGAGTGGTCGAGTGCGGTCTCTCGGGACTTTTTTGCTATTCTACTTTATGTTAGTGGAAAAATTTTGTCGATACTTGCATCATTTCTTGGTGAAAAATTCCAAAATTTGATGAAAAATTAGAAAATTTTGCATTTTTTTTACTTTGAAACTCTCTGCTTATAGGGAAAATGGACATTCCAAATAAATTGTATATTGATTCACGTATACAATATGTCTACTTTATGTTGGCATCATAAAGTTGACATGTTTTTACTTATGGAAGACATCAGAGGGCTTCAAAGTATAGCAGCAATTTTCTAATTTTTCACAAAATTTTCAAAATCAGAATATTTCAGGGACCAGTTTAGTTTTGAAGTGGATTTGAGGGGCCTTCATATTATAAATATCCCACAAATGACCCCATTATAAAAACTGCACCTCCCAAAGTATTCAAAATGACATTCAGTAAGTGTGTTAACCCTTTAGGTGTTTCACAGGAATAGCAGCAAAATGAAGGAGAAAATTCAAAATCTTAATTTTTTACACTCAAATGTTCTTGTAGACCCAGCTTATGAATTTTTACAAGGGGTAAAAGGAGAAAAATTTTCCTAAAATTTGTAACCCAATTTCTCTTGAGTAAGGAAATGCCTCATATGTGTGGGTGTTCTGTGGGTGCACTAGAGGGCTCAGAAGGGAAGGAGCGACAATGGGATTTTGGAGACACTATGGTGCCAGAACAGCAAGGGGTACCCCTCAGGGAACGTAACAAGGGGAACAGTGAGCCTTAACACCCCACAGGTGTTTGACGACTTTTCGTTAAAGTTGGACGTGTAAATTGATTTTTTTTTTCACTAAAATACAGTTTTTTTTCTAAAACTTTACATTTTTTCAAGGAGTAATAGGAGAAAATGTCCCCCAAATTTGTAACCCCATCCCTTCTGAGTATAGAAATACCCCATGTGTGGATGTCAAGTGCACTGCGGGCGCACTACAATGCTCAGTAGAGAAGTCAAATTTGGCTTTTGGAAAGCAAATTTTGCTGAAATGGTTTTTGGGGGCGTCACATTTAGGAAGCCCCTATGGTGCCTGAACAGCAAAAAAAATACATGGCATAATATTTTGGAAACTACACCCCTCAAGGAACGTAACAAGGGATACAGTGAGCCTTACCACCCCACAGGTGTTTAACGACTTTTAGCTAAAGTTGGACGTGTAAATGAAAAAAAATTTTCCCACTAAAATGCTGGTTTTTCCCCAAATTTTACATTTCTACAAGGGGTAATAGGAGAAAATGCCCCCCAAAATGTGTAACCCCATTTCTTCTGAGTATGGAAATACCCCATGTGTGGACGTCAAGTGCTCTGCTGGCGCACTACAATGCTCAGAAGAGGAGGAGCGCCGTTGAGATTATGGAGAGAGAATTTGGTTGGAATAGAAGTCGGGGGCCTTGTGCATTTACAAAGCCCCCCGTGGTGCCAGAACAGTGGACCCCCCACATGTGACCCCATTTTGGAAACTACGCCCCCACAGAATTAAATAATGGGTGCAGTGAGTATTTACATCCCACTGGCATTTGACAGATCTTTGAAACAGTGGGCTGTGCAAATGAAAAATTAAATTTTTCATTTTCATGGACCACAGTTCCAAAAATCTGTCAGACACCTGTAGGGTGTAAATGCTCACTGCACCCCTTATTACATTCCGTGAGGTGTGTAGTTTCCAAAATGGGGTCACATGTGGGGGGGGGGGGTCCATTGTTCTGGCACTATGGGGGCTTTGTAAACACACGTGGCCTTCAATTCCGGACAAATTTTCTCTTCAAAATCCCAATGGCGCTCCTTCTCTTCTGAGCATTGTAGTTCGCCCGCAGAGCACTTTACATCCACATTTGAGGTATTTATATACTCAGAAGAAATGGGGTTACAAATTTTGGGGGGCTTTTTTTCCTATTTTCCCTTGTGAATATGAAAAACACCAGCATTTTAGTAAAAAAAAATTTTTTTTTTTCATTTTCCCATCCAAATTTAACGAAAATTCGTCAAACACCTGTGAAGTGTTAAGGCTCACTATACCCCTTTTTACATTCCTTGAGGGGTGTAGTTTCCAAAATGGGGCCACATGTGGGTATTTATTTTTTTGTGTTTATGTCAGAATCAGCCACCCCTGTGCAAATCACCAATTTAGGCCTCAAATGTACATAGTGCGCTCTCATTCCTGAGTCTTGTTGTGCGTCCGCAGAGCATTTTACGTCCAAATATGGGGTATTTCCGTACTCTGGAGAAATTGTGTTACAAATTTTGGGGGTCTTTTTTTCCTTTTACCTCTTGTGAAAATAAAAAGTATGGGGCAACACCAGCATGTTAGTGTAAAAAACTAACTTTTTTTTTTTTACACTATGTAGACCCCAACTTTTCCTTTTCATAAGGGGTAAAAGGAGAAAAAGCCAACCAAAATTTGTAGTGCAATTTCTCCCGAGTATGGAAATACCCCATATGTGGCCCTAAACTGTTTCCTTGAAATATGACAGGGCTCCGAAGTGAGAGAGCGCCATGCGCATTTGAGGACTGGAATAGGGATTGCATAGGGGTATTCTATGCCAGTGATTCCCAAAAAAGGGTGCCTCCAGTCAGTGGCTGTCCAGAAATGCTGGGAGTTGTTGTTTTGCAACAGCTGGCGGCTCCGTTTTGGAAACACTGCCGTACGATGTTTTTTATTTTTATTGGGGGGGACAGTGTAAGGGCTGTATATGTAGTGTTTTACCCTTTATTATGTGTTAGTGTAGTGTAGTGTTCTTAGGGTACATTCACACTGGCGCAGGTTTACAGTGAGTTTCCCGCTAAGAGTTTGCGCTGCGGCAGAAAATTTGCTGCAGCTCAAACTTGAAGCAGGAAACTTACTGTAAACCTGCTCCAGTGTGAATGAATGTACCCTGTACATTCACATGGGGGGGGGGGGGGGGGGCAAAGCTCCAGCGGTTGCAAAACTACTTTTGCAACAGCTGGAGGCACACTGGTTGGAAAACCTTCAGTTAGGTTCTGTTACCTAACTCAGTATTTTCCAACCAGGGTGCCACCAGCTGTTGCAAAACTACAACTCCCAGCATGTACTGATCACCGAAGTGCATGCTGGGAGATGTAGTTACGCAACAGTTCGAGGTAGGCAACTACAACTCCCAGCATGGTGAGACAGCTGTTTGCTGTTTGGGCATGCTGGGATTTGCAGTTTTGCAACATCTGGAGGACTACAGTTCAGAGACCACTGCACAGTGATCTCCAAACTGTGACCTTCCAGATGTTGCAAAACTACAAATCACAGCATGCCCAGACAGCAAACTGCTGTGCGGGCATGCTGGGAGTTGTAGTTTTGCAAGATCTGGAGGACTACAGTTTATAGATCACTGCAAAGTGATCTCCAAACTGCAGCCCTCTAAATCTTGCAAAACTACAAATCCCGGCATGCCCAAACAGCTGTCTGGGCATGCTGGGAGTTGTAATTTTGCAACATCTGGGGGGGGGGCTAAAGTTTAGAGAGCACTGTATAGTCTCCAAACTTTAGCCCCCCCCCAGATGTTGCTAGGCAACTACTCACCGACTTCCGTAGTCTTCACCAGGGAGCCACGAGGGAGCCGCACGTCATCGCCGCCTGCCGCCACCTGTCAGGTAAGGGACCTCCACCGCTGCCGCTGGTAACGCTACAGTTCCCCTGTTCTGCTCGGAGTACCGTCGGTGGGCAGGACTGGGGAACCAAACTTTAATCCCCAGCCCCTGATCTGCTATTGGTCATCGCTTCTTGACAACCAATAGCAGGGACAGGAGGGGTGGCACCCCTGCCACCTAACTCCTATCCCTTCAGGGGTGAAGGTGTCTTGGACACCCCCGATCCCCCTGATTTTCTGGGTCACCAGACACCGATATGATCCGGATCAGCTGACAATCGTCGGTCTTAATGGCACAGGGGGGTCTCAGGACCCCCCTGGGCATATGCACGGGATGCCTGCTCGGTCCGGTCCCCGACCAGCTAGCGGCAGGGGCCAGAATTCCCACGGGCGTACCCATACACCCTGCGTCCTTAAGGACTCAGGATGCAGGGCGTATGCATACGCCCTTCGTCCTGAAGAGGTTAAGGTAATAAGTTTTAGGCATAAATGTGACGTTTCCGCCTTATAGGTTGAACTTGATGGACTCTTTTTTCAACTTTACAACGAAAACCTATGAGAGTCTCCAGTAGAGAAGGATCTGGGTGTACCTGTGTGGTTTCCAGGTGTGGAGCACACCTTTCTACCTTACCTGTCAGGTGGATGTCACCTAATGGCCCTGATTTACTAATAGCAGAGTGTAGTTTTCTTTGTGGGTTTTAATTCCCTACAAGTTTTTTCCATGGTATTTACTAAGCTTTCCATAAGTTTTGCACTTTTCCCTACATTTTGCTTTTTTTTTTTTACACCTGCTCTGAGCTGTGGGGTTTTCCAGAGCTAAAATCCACTACATTTTCTGTGGAAAACTTAGTAAATATGTTGGGATTTTTTGAAAAATCAGTCACACCCCATTTTCGGGTTTTCTGAGTAAAATGGAGAGTTGGTCTGATTTTTTAATTTTTTGGTGCAAATTCTGGTGCAGACACAATTTGTGGCGCAATGCATCAAATTCAGGGGTACAACCCAACAAAACGGGTTGGGTTTGCAATAGTAAATCAGGGCCAATGTGTCTGCTTCGGGCCCACTACTCAGGTTAAAATGTGTTATGCCTTATAATTTCTTGTATATTAATATTGATTGTCAAGTGCACTTGTATGTTCTAATTATATCCTTAATCCTGTACAGGAGGATGCTTATGGCTTCACATGACAGCCAATCTAGGGCTTCTGCCTTGCTCCCCCAAGTCTGGCTAGATGGGGAGGAACTAGTCAGTAGGGAGTTGAGTGTTGGAAAGTAGAGTGAGTGGCGGTGAACTCCAGACCTCACCACATGATGACAGGCCTAAGATACCCAGTTGCTGCATCAATCTGTTCCTGAGCGACAAAACCCTTCACAGGTAGTGTTGGGCACAAATATTCGCATTTTGAATTTTTATCAGGAATATCGCAAATTTGCGAATTTGCGAATATATTCGCTATATATATTCAAAATTACGAATATTCACTTTTTTCTGCATATTCGCATATGTGAATATTCACATATTCCTTCTTTTCACTTGTTGGCCAATTAGAATGATGCAAATACACTTGTCAGAGGTTATCAACAACATCCCTAGCAACCACTAGTAAAGTTGCCCACCCCTTACTGTTTTCTTCCTTGAATACGTGAATATTTACATATGCGAATATAACGAATATAACGAAATTCGTGAATATAGGATGAATATTCGTCTATATATTTGCAAAATATCGCAAATTCGTATATGGGCAATGCCGCTCATCACTATTCACAGGATCCAGCCAACCAGGTCATCCAACAAGTCTGTCTATTCAAGTTCAGACCTGAGTCTGCAGTGGGGAGAAGAGCCAAGTGAGCCTATGGGCCCCATTTGCAAAAGAAGAGAATAAAAGAGAGAAAGCCTCCAGCAACTCTGGTCCAAACCAGCCCACCCTGGATTGAAGAGCAGAGTCTGTGTTTATTAGCTCCAAAGTCTTATGCAAGTTACTAAGTCAAGTCACAGTCAGTTCAGTCAGTCCAGTCAAGTTCAGACCAGTCTAAAGCATATCTCAGTCGAGCAAGAAGTTGGTCAAGGAGGACTACGAAGTCCCATTCTGCCTAGAAACAGCTGTGATTGCTAAAACATCCTTCAGCGAACATTGCATTAAATATTGACCTGTTCCTGTTTGCCCTGTAAGTTACTGAAAGTAAAGTCGTTTCCATAACCCTGCATCTGTGGTCTTCATTGCTGCTTATCTTTAGAGTGTGGAAGTTAACACTACCCTGGCATCACAAACTCTATTCCAGTTACAAAACCCTGTCAATTCTCTATATATACCACCCTGTTTGCCACCACACTTGAAGATCATAAACTACAGAATAGCAGGCAATGTCATCAGCTTCTAAGGCCAGCCCAATATTGTCATGTATTAAATGAGGCATGGACTCACAGGGCAGGGACTTTATATGGGACAGGATAAAAGAATGGCATATGAGGTTGGGATATGAGGTCAGAATATGAGGGGAGGGACACGAGATCTGGATATAAGATTGAGATATGGGGTCTGGATAAGAGGAAGAGATGTAAGGACGATAGTGTTATTGTTGCTTTTCCTTTCCCAAAAGGTTTAGGCATGAAGACCAGGCAATGCCGGATACTCTGCTAGTCTTTTATAAATATCAGAAAGCCACATGTACCCAGGCATCATTTATTAGACTAATATTATTAGGTTTCATAAGTCTTATTATGCCTTATCGTGATTGCATGTATATTAGAAAAATCAGAGTATGCCATAAACACCTTATAACTTATTAACCTGATGGTGCAGCTAGCTATATCTGCTATATCTGCCAGGTAAATATAGGTTTTAATGAGACGCCTGTTATCTGGCAGCCAGGCCCGGCTTACTGCAGCATGTAGCCTATATCTTCCTGGTATTATACCATGTTGGCTGATAACACTGTTTACACTTGATTCCTTCTATATGTGTACAATGTCTGTGTTCAGTTGGGGCGAGGATTTACATATGAGAAGGATATACTTCAAGCTAAAAAAAAATAAAATGTACATTTCCTATGTTACTTTGTAAAAAGTTCCTTCATTGTCAGATACACCTAAAGTAAATTTATCACCTAATCTTTATTTTACTGATTAGATGCAGATACTGAAACATGTTCTTTTTTTTAATAATCTGTGCCTGTTTACATAGAATTTATTTTTATGTTGTACATTATTATGGGGGGGGGGGGGGGGGGAGGGGGCTGTCATTTTGCCAACATTTAACAACATTTAAAACCTCATGGACATAGGCGACAATAGACTGAAGCTGTCTGCAGTGTCTGTCAAAGAACTATGTGCCGGCCGCGGCCCAGGCTTCCATTGTGGGTTCTAGCTCGACCCTTTGACCTCAGGGCTTGGGCTGCACATTGTTTTTTTTTTTTTATACAGAAGCCTGGCAATTGCCCGGCTTTTCTTGCACTGCACCATGGCTGGGCACTTTCCCCTTGTCAAGGCACAGAGTCTTCCTACAGAAGTCTGGTAAATCCAAAGGATAGGGGATAAGATGTCTGATCGTGGGGGTCCCGCCGCTGGGACCCCGCATGATCTCTGTGCAGTACCCGGCATTCTAGACAGTTTGTTTAGAATGCTGGGTTTCTGCGGTTGAAGATGTTCAGGTCTATTCATGTCTATGAGAGGGGTGACGTGGCGTGATGTCTAGTGATGAGCAGCAGGGGCCATGTTCGAATTCGCGATATCTCATGAATATATGGCCGAATATTCTTCCTCTGTTCACGAAATTCGCATATTCGCTATGTTCGTTCACTTTTCTCCATGAGTAAATCGTAATAAAATTCGTATAGTGTGCATGCGCAATTATATCTTTCACCTAACTAACACTATACCCTACACTAGAACCTAATCTAAAGCTAAAAGAAGGGAGGGATCAGTGTCCTCAGGAAGTGCCGATATTTGTGAATATTTGCATATTTGCATGTACGAAATATTCGCGCTCCACAACGACTCACACAGTAAATAATATTGGAGCCTTCTTTGGACCACAAGCTGGAAGCAGGGAGGGATGATCCTTTTTTTTGTTTTTTTACACAGTACACATCATTGTTGTGATGTGTACAGTGCAGAAAAAAAAAAAAAGAATATTTGTCATTACAAATATATAGCGCTATTTTCTAAATATTCGCAAAATCACAAAGTGACGATATTTGTGGTAAAAATTCTAATTTTGAATATTCGCGCTCAACACTACTGTCTCCGGCCGTGGAAACCCGGTGTTCTAAACATACTGTTTAGAATGACGGGTGCTGCATAGAGATTGCGGGGGTTCCAGCGGCTGGACCCCCGTGATCAGACATCTTATCCCCTATCCTTTGTATAGGGGATGAGATGTCTGTGGGCGGAATACCCCTTTAAATGAAACATACTTATTGCTAGAACATACAGACAATAATGCGATAAACCAGGATGGGAATTAGCAAGAAGTTGACTTCACATACAACATAAATGAAGGGAAGAACAACAGGTAGAGATGACACAATCAAGATAATGTAAAATGTAATGTGGAGAAAGAAGAGCTGAAGAAGAGAAAGTAAGGAGGACCTTTGAGATATTTACAGCAGACATTTATCTTGGTTAATATATGAAATCACACGCATAGAAAAATAGATAAATAATATGAGATAGATAAAGTATAGGAAAGTGGTCATATTAGCTGCTTTCCTAGCATGTTAAACATCAAAAACAACACTGTTCGTAGCTCCACATGTCATGATTATACAATTCCTGTGTATTTTGATTGTTTATGATATTATATTAATGTCACTAATAAACAGTGTTACAGTGGTCCCTCAACATACGATGGTAATCCGTTCCAAATGGACCATCGTTTGTAGAAACCATCGCATGTTGAGGGATCCGTGCAATGTAAAGTATAGGACAGTGGTCTACAACCTGCGGACCTCCAGATGTTGCAAAACTACAACACCCAGCATGCCCGGACAGCCAACGGCTGTCCGGGCATGCTGGGAGTTGTAGTTTTGCAACATCTGGAGGTCCGCAGGTTGAAGACCACTGGTATAGGAAGTTGTACTCACCTGTCCCCGCCTCTCCGGACCGTCACCGATTGTCACCGCTGCCCGGGATGTCGCCGTCCATCGCTGTCGCCGCGTCCCCGTGGTGTCCCCCAATGCTCCCGCAAGGCCTCTGCATCCCCGGCATCCTCGCTCTCCGTCGCCGCCATCACATTGCTACGCACGCCGCTCCTATTGGATGACGGGACGGCGTGTGCAGTGACGACAACGATGGAGAGCGCTGACGATGCAGAGGATCCCAAAGAGGACGCGCCGGAGCCCCGAGTACAGGTAAGTGATCATCAGCGGACCACACGGGGCACTGTAAATGGCTATCCGGTGGTAGCTGAAGCAGTCTGCACTGCCGGATAGCCGTTTATGCGATGGCCCCGACATACAAAAGCATCGTATGTTGATGCTGCCTTCAACATGCGATGACCTCTGAGAGACCATCGTATGTTGAAATGATCGTATGTCCGGGCCATCGTAGGTCGGGGGGGTCACTGTACAAGTATTAGAACCCAGTATGGTGGTCAGTGTGTTATTTGGAAAAAAGGAGGGTCATAACATATACTGAAAGCATAGGTTCACATGCTTTTGCCACTCACAGATATGAGATATTGGATCACCTACCTCAATAAACAAATGACTAAGGCTGGGTTCACACTACGTTTTGTCCCATACGGGAGCGCATACGGCAGGAGGGAGCTAAAACCTCGCGCTCCCGTATGTGACCGTATGCGCTCCCGTATGCCATTCACTTCAATGAGCCGACCGGAGTGAAACGTTCGGTCCGGTCGGCTCATTTTTGCGCCGTATGCGCTTTTACAACCGGACCTAAAACCGTGGTCAACCACGGTTTTAGGTCCGGTTGTAAAAGCGCATACGGCGCAAAAATGAGCCGACCGGACCGAACGTTTCACTCCGGTCGGCTCATTGAAGTGAATGGCATACGGGAGCGCATACGGTTACATACGGGAGCGCGAGCTTTTAGCTCCCTCCTGCCGTATGCGCTCCCGTATGGGACAAAACGTAGTGTGAACCCACCCTAAGTCTAATAATTTCATCTGTTTCGTTTAGTTCTTCATCTATTTTTAGGACTAATGCAGTTTTAGGTCAAATGTATGCAGAAATAGGAAATTGCAAAGGGTACGCAAGCTTTCATGCACTGTATCTATCTATCTCTGTTCTAGTTTCATTTTATTCAAGCCAGTTAAGGGAGTACTCCAGTATTGGAAAACTTATCCCCTATCATAAGGGGTCCCAGCGGTCGGACCCCCCTCAATCTGAAACATATCCCCGATCCTTAGGATAGGGGATACGTTTTTCAATACTGGAGTACTCCTTTAAGGAAAGATAAAATTCAGATAAGGAAGTCAATTGTGTCTTATCAAAAGGGTATGACTAAGAGCGGTCCATGCCTGAAACGCGTCATCATGGTTACCCTGTCCTGTTTTTCGGATTTTATGCAATAAAGGGATTTTCTGCATTTTCCATGCTGGCTATTTTCTCCCCTGTCTTATCAATAGTCTCCCACCAGTTTATGTCTTACTTCTAACCTCTATATTTAAATTCCTGCTGTCACGCGCACTATAAAAAGTAAAGATAAGGAAGGAGTGCAGCCATACACAATTTTACAGTTTATTGGCATGTCACCTCACACAAGCAGGAAAGCTTATGATAGTAAATCGTAATTGGTCCCATGGCAGATCCTTTATTCTTCTGGGATTATTAGTGCTCATATTCATGGTGTGAGGAAACCATAGATGACAGAACTGCACACCTTTCATTGCTGAGCAAGCTGTTCTCTAGGAAAACTAAAAATATACTTCTTTGAATTAAACCTTGTATTGCTATATTATGTAAGATCACTTGTAAATGGTGAGACCCTAGACAAAGCCTCAGCAATATCAACAGCAGTATCCAAACATACATATATTATATTATATTACATATATAAACAAATATATGTTATACAGGATGATCACAGTGGGTGTCAGGAGTGACACCCGGGGCGATCTGTTTATTAGCATGGGTACTACTACTCTCATCATGGAACAGTCTGTTCCATGCTGGGAGTAGTAGTACTACCTAAAAAATGTTTTTAAAAAAATAGAGAAAAAAAGTGAAACACACAAACACTTTATTAAACACATTATTAAAAAACATTATTAAGAAAAATTTGCCAAGAATTTATTTGGACCGAATCGATCTTTTTTTGGCGAATTGGCCAAATCGAATTTTTTTTACAAATTTGCTCATCTCTAATCATTTTGATCAGTATCACCCACAATACAAGCCTGTATGAGAGGTTAGTGTGGGTGATGTTGATGACAGATTTCTTTTAAAGGTAACTGACAACAAAGTCACCCTCACTAACCTAAATATACAGGTAGATAGTGTAGTTGATGCCAATTCAAACTCTGCTTGGGACAAGCTGAGAAGAAGGGGAAAAATTTATGTAGGAGGCATGGGTATGAAGGGGGCAGGGAAATCATATACATACCATATTAGCAACAAGATAAATATCTCCTGAACAGCTCCATCGATTTTCATCCGGTAAGAAGCGTTAGAAACAGGATCAACCGCACTATCTATCTGTATATTCAGGTTAGTGCTGGTGACCCTGCTGTAAGTTTCCCTTTAAGAGAAAATGCTTGAACGCACAAGAAGCTGTACTACTTATTCATGGATAAAAACAATAGGGGCATTCATCATTGTAGGTGTAAGGGAAGCATTTTTCACACCTTTTTTTGTGTGCTGGTAATGTGTAGTAGAACCAAATTTATTAACCCCCTTAAGGACTCAGCGTTTTTCAGTCTTTGCATTTTCGTTTTTTCCTCCTTACCTGTTAAAAATCATAACCCTTTCAATTTTCCACCTAAAAATCCACGGAGTGGTTTTAGGGCTCATTTTTTGCGCCACGATCGGAAGTTTTTATCAGTACCATCTTATAAATTTTTTAATGGCATAAAATGTGACCAAAAATACGCTATTTTTACGTGTACGCCATTGACTGTGCAGTTTAATTAAAGATATATTTTTATAGTTCGGACATTTACGCACGCGGCAATACCACATATGTTTATTTTTATTTACACTGTTTTTTTTTTATGGGAAAAGGGGGGTGATTCAATATTTTATTATGGAAGGGGTTAAATCACATCACTTTTTTTTTTACAGTGTTATAGCCATAGGGGGCTATAACACTGGACACACTGATCTTTTACACTGATCACTGGCATGTATTAACATGCCACTGATCAGTGTTATCGGTGCTTGACTGCTCCGGCCTGGATCTCAGGCACGGAGCAGTCATTTGCCGATCAGACACCGAGGAGGCAGGTAGGGATCCTCCCGGTGTCCCGAACAGCCCGACTGAGCTGCCGGGATACTTTCAGTTTCACTTCGGACACGGCGGTCAACTTTGATCACTGCGTCTGAAGGGTTAATACAGGGCATCACTGCGATCAGTGATGTCCTGTATTAGCCTCGGGTCCTGGCCGTTGAAGGCCGCCGGGACCAACCCTATATGATGCGTGGTCACCGCGTGACCCCACGTTATATTGCGGGAGCCAGTGCAGGATGCAAATATACGTTCTGCATCGTTAAGGAGTTAAGTAGTCGCAGAGCATTTGATAAATTTTGTGCAGGGACACATTTTCTGAAATTTCCCATTTCACATACAGTATAACAAAAAGCTAAGCTAAGTCTTGGCACGTGTAGTTTAGAGACTTTTCGATGGTTTTGCGCTTTTTCTTGCATCTTTTCACAAAAAGGCGTAGTTCATTAAAACCTGTCAATATCATGCGCATTGCCAAAATCAGTGGATTACAACTCAAAATTAGCAGAAATGTGTAAATCGAAAGGCGCAAAAAAAAGGAAACTTGCTCCAAAATAGCGCCAAATATAGATGGCAAAAAAAGGGTAAACGCCATGATAAATGCCGGCCATTATCTCTAGTACACTATGTTTGGTTGATTAAAATCAATGGATTTGGAATGGATAGTATTGGTAGGCATACTATTCTGCCAGAATGCTGAAACATTCCAGAATGTAGGCTACTTACTTATTCGAACACAGCTTTACCTGTTTGTTAGAATTTCTCAAAGAGTGCCGTCAAAGTGATCCGGCACAGTAAACTGGGCATTACTGATTCATCAACTGATGCCACAACTGTTGGCAAAGTGCATCAGTTGTATATGTGTCTGGTGCCCTGGCTGGACAGGGGTACACTGCAAGATGCACTCCCCGTACCTGCAATTCAGCATCCCTGTAGAGGTGCTGGAAATTCTGGACTGTCCCATTGAAATCAATAGCATCAGTTTAATCATCCGTTTTCCTCCAACGCATCTTACATAGTTACATAGTTTCATAGTACACAAGGTTGAAAAAAGACAAAAGCCCATCAAGTTCAACCTAAAGCCCTACTGTGTAAATCCCAAGGAAGGCAATACCTCCCCATGAGGCTTATACCAATTGCCCCATGAGAGAAAAAAATTCCTTCCCGACTCCAATATGGCATCAGAATAAATCCCTGGATCAACGTTCTGTCCCCATAAATCTAGAATTCATAACCTATAATATTATAGTGTGGTATGCCTTGGGGGGTGTAGGGTAGTTGGGATGTTGTAGTAGATAAGGGGTTAATGTTAACCCTATAGTTCGTGACGCCAGGCTGAGGGCTAGTATGCTGAGGTAATTCTCCGGCCTATCACCGCCCTTCCCAGAAACGATAGGTGCATGTAATAAAATGACTGAAGGTCCATAAGGTACTTGAACTTGAACTTGAACAAACTTTACTTAAGTGCTTGCAGTACATCCAATGAACAATGACAGTCTCAAGCAAACAGTCTCTACATATCTCAATGACTGACAATTTTTGCGGACCTTGAATGATATTAAAAGTCTCTGAATTTAGGGTAGTTATTGCAGATCCATCCGGATTTAGGGGATAGATAAGGTCCGGTGATCCTGCAGAGTGCGTGGGGATTGATACACTCAGAAATTAGAAGTTATTGGCCGTCGCCGCAAGGTTCAGGCCTAGACTCACTGATCTCAGCAGCGCAGATGATTCTTGCTTGCTTGCACAGGAACAAGAGAGAGAGAAAATGGCCGCCGCTCCCTTATATGGGCAGGGGGCGGGGTTTATCTGTTTGGTCAGAACATCTGTCACTCACTGTTACACAGTGTGATGGGATTGACTACTCTGGCTATGGGGACCCACAATAAAAGGTACCAGATAGGATACGGTACCGGGACACCACAAACCCCCTTACTTAAGATAAGTCAACCTCGACGTCTGTCCACTAAGACAGAGGGACTAGGACAAGGACAGGATGATCTATAAATTCACTATACATCCTAAACAAACATTGAACACATTTACATTCTTTTGATACGCTTACTAGTATCTGGGCTAGACAATTAGAATCTATCTAGGCAATGGTGCTATCTAGACAAGAATGCTATCTAGACATTTGAAGAAGCTATCTATCCTTTAATTTCTTGCTTCCTAGACAACTTTATTAAACTTATTATACATTCCAAAGCTTATTAGACAATTAGGCAGCTATCTGACCTGTAGTTGCTAGCTCCTAAGACATCATATTAGCTCTCTACACATTCTATGAGGCTAAACTGAACATTAGTATAACTCTCTATACATGAGACTATCTAGACACTAGTACAGCTCTATTTACCTTTAGTTTCAAGCCGACTTAGACATTTTTATTATCTCACACATTTTATTTCTTTGCCAACAATAAGTTACCTGTAAGTACACAGTAAGGTTATACTGGCTAGCCGGAAGCTAGGTCACAGTAAGGGTGACTGTTAGGGTCTATCGGCTACACACTACTTATCCCTAGAGCACTTTCAGAAACAACCTAACTAGGTTATTCTTAGAATTACGTGTTTAATTCTGTATAAGCAGGGGCACCTACTGGCCAGGCATCTCACACACGCAATGAAGGAGAACAGTGGCAGGCATTGGGTATCAATATGCTACAATTCCTAAGTGTTTTCTTAAGTGAGATATTTATTTTGGTGTATGTACTAAAGAAACTTGAGGTAGTACATTTAAGTTAGTAATCTAGGGTACTATGTGTGCAAGTACTATTTTAAGGGGAATCCTCCCTACTATTATTGTTGAGACAGGTGCTAGCGATGGTCGACAGCAATAATATTACCCTCGGAGGAGCCGAGGTGTCCCCTGTTGAGCTACCTACTAAACACCTTTAGCATTTTATACATTTGTATGTACAAGTATTATATATATATCCTTGTTGAGTGTACACGTGCAGTACATCAATATTTTCTGTGTACAGCTCTAACTTACTTTTTATGTACATAGACATCAAACTATTTTTTTCTATGTACAAACCTTACCTATTTTTTATGTACACAGACATGAGAACACCTTCCTGTGTACAGAACCATATACATATTTACTATACATTTATCAACACTCCAACATGTTTCAGGTGCATTCACCCGATAAGTGCAACATTTAGCATAAGAGTTCTTATGAAGCTGCTGGTATATACATAAAGCAGACGTGTAAGGATCAGCAGTCCACGTACACTAAGAGTCCAAGGCAAATATACAAATTGACGTGTAAGGATCAGCAGTCCACCTACACTAAGAGTTCATAGGAAGGGAAAGGTAAACACAGCTTTAACCACAACTCAGCCAGGTACAGTCCTTAGTGAATCTCCTACAGGCTATTAGTCTCTTGACTTAATAGTCAGGCACAAGCTTAATGGTTAAGTTGCTGAACTTTGAACTGGAACAACTTAGCACAGTCCTGCTAGGCACTATTCTTGAACTTGGTTGCTGTAAAACAAAAATGGTTAGACAGGAAAACAATATGACATTACTGTAGAGTCTCTTTAGAAGATGTTCTTCTTTACTCTTGTAGTGCCTCTCTTGGTTCCTCTATATCTGCCAACATCAGGGGCAGGATGAGAATTGACATAGCTTTGCCACACCACATTGGTGAGGATGGATTTGTGGAAGGCAGCTTGAGAAGGGGTTATAGGCTTACTAGCCGGGATCAAAGTGGGGCAATAGGGCTTGAGTACCATCTCCAAATTAGGAGCGACCCATGACCCTTTCATTGGTAACCTGGAAGCAGGCAAACTCTCCATGTCAGAAGAGGACCTTAGTACATACGTTGGTACCTGTGCAGGAGGCAAACTCTCATTGCTCCGAGAGGGCCTAGGTACGGTCTTTGGTGCCCGCAATTTGGGCTTACTTTCTTGAACTTGAGCAGGACTTGACTCTCGACGATCTGTAGAAAATTAAGAACTTGGCTCTTTGCTGTACATAGAAGATGATGAACTTGACTCTTTGCTGTACATAGAGGTTGATGAACTTGACTGTTGAAGCTCCTCCTCCTTGGGTACGCTGGTGGAGGCTTTAGGAGCAGACCTTTTCGGCCTCAAGTTGAAGGGATCGGACTCCCAATCCGTTGACGGGAAATATTTGAAAGGAAGCTGTGTTGGGGCTGTTGGTCTGGTGACCGCGGCAGCCCATTTTCCACGGAGGCTCTGGACGGGGGTGTACTCCACAATTTCACCCACCTCCAAGGTTTAGAACTTCTTATTGAGATATGGCCTTTGCACTGCTTGCCGGTTTACGAGGATGGTCTGCCCAATGTGGCAGTCAAGGAGTGTCCCATAAACTCTGACCTTGTCGAACTTGGCCACAGTTGCTCTTCTTCTTTCTAATGGCTCCTCCCCTTCTTGGGGGTGATCCCATTTACGTATGTACAATGCCTCCATTTCTTTGGTATTTTCTTGATACCGCACTTTTTCTTCATAAGGCAAATGCACGTGCTTGGGGGCATAGAGTTCTTTGTGTCGGGCCTTTAACTTTTCCATCAATTCGGCCAGCTCGGCTTCTTGACGGGCCCTTTATCTGCAGTTGGGATTGGTGGGAGTGGCTTCCCAAGTAAAGGTTGAAGTACTCTGTGCATGTACTCGATCAGCTCCAGCTCATCTCCGAACACCCATTGCGGCAATTTTGGTGAGCACGGTCGGGTACTTGGCAAGCTTGACCGAGGAATGACCTCAGGGCTGGAGGAGGAAGAATATGCCGCCTCTGGTGGGGTACTCACAGCAGACTCCTCCGACGGGATCTCGGCCCACGAGCCCCAGGTCCTGTGGTGAGGGGACAATCTCATCAGTGATGCACCTCCAGGTGTCCCTGCGCTGTCCGCTGGAGGTGTCTCTGGCCAATCGTCGTCATCATGAGGCAGTGGGGGAAGATTGCAGGCCCCCTCTTCGTCTAATAACAACCGCTGCAGACGGTCAGCAAGCTCTTGAAAAAGTTGGGCTGCGACTGCCACAACTTTCCGTGTTTCCGGCGCCATTTTGCCAACTTCACCACGTGGAACGCTGCTCTCCGCCATGTCTGTACTCTCCGGCTCTCCGTGCAGACTGAAGAGGTTGCTCTGCTTGGTGTCTTTTATAGTGGGCTTCTTCAAAATGGTGCTGGGCAGGAAGGACACTGTCAGTGCAGTGTCACTTCCAATCCCTCCAGAAATGACTCCTGTATCTCTGAGTTCCCTTTTGGCTGCGACACAGCAACTTGGTGGCCACGCCCAGGGGCGGGGCGTGTCGCAGCGCGGGCTTTCTTCGCGCGCTTTTCCGGCAGCAGTTCGGCTCCGTCTGTGCCGACCGGACCAACGGATCGCAGCATGAACTCATTGCGCAGTTTACACATCTTAGTCGTACAGAATTTTCGCCTCCCCCCTTACTTTTCTCTTGGCCCCCTTGTATGGTGCACCAGCTGTACACAGCAACACGGTTTACAGCACATGAATAAAGTTCTTTTTCTGGGGGAGAGTACACTTTCACTAATGGAGATTGTAGTAGGCGCACACCCGTATCCTGTTCGTGATGCCAAAAAGGCTTTGTGGTATGCCTTGGGGGGTGTAGGGTAGTTGGGATGTTGTAGTAGATAAGGGGTTAATGTTAACCCTATAGTTCGTGACTAGGCTGAGGGCTAGTATGCTGAGGTAATTCTTCGGCCTATCGCCGCCCTTCCCAGAAACGATAGGTGCATGTAATAAAATGACTGAAGATCCACAAGGTATTTGAACTTGAACAAACTTTACTTAAGTGTTTGCAGTACATCCAATGAACAATGACAGTCTCAGGCAAACAGTCTCTATATATCTCAATGACTGACAATTGTTGCAGACCTTGAATGATATTAAAAGTCTCTGCATTTAGGGTAGTTATTGCAGATCCGTCCAGATTTAGGGGATAGATAAGGTCCGGTGATCCTGCAGAGTGCGTGGGGATTGATAGACTCAGAAATTAGAAGTTATTGGCCATCTCCGCAAGGTTCAGGCCTAGACTCACTGATCTCAGCAGCGCAGATGCTTCTTGCTTGCTTGCACAGGAACAAGAGAGAGAGAGAGAACATGGCCGCCGCTCCCTTATATGGGCAGGGGGCGGGGATAATCTGATTGATCCGAACATCTGTCACTCACTGTTACACAGTTTGATGGGATTGACTACGTCACAGGGACCTCCAAAGGTCCTCAAGCAGAAATACCATAGAGTTCACCTGACCACGTGACCTGTAGGTTAAATTTATACAATCTTATGCATCCTAATCCTAAGTGGTTACTGGACAATTACCAACTGGATGAGAGGTGACTAGGGGTGAACTAGACAATTGGGACCCCGACGTCCTAGGGACTCTGGCTATGGGGACCCACAATAAAAGGTACCGGATAGGATACGGTATCGGGACACCACAATAGTTTTCTTGAAAAACTTCTAAGCCCCCCTTAAACTTATGAAAAACTAAAGTTTACCTAACTGCTTGCTGGGACTTATAGTCCTCTTATACCTTAAGGGTGCATTCACATGCTAGCAACTAGCAGCGGGAATCCCGCTGCGAGTTACGCTACCATTGATTTGAATGGGTCCGCAGACAGTCCGCAAATCTGACACTATTGCAGACTGTATGTGGAACCATTTAAATCAATGGTAGAATAACGGGGAACTCGCTGCTAGTAATATCGTGTGAATGCACCCTAATTTTGAGATAAATAAGCCATGTAAACTAAATCTTAAATCCTTAATGGTAGTGATGTTGTAACACAAGGGTATATTTCCTTCAGTAAAATAAGAAAAGTTACTTGCTATATGCAGCGGAGTACTGGCACAGTACCAACAGCCCACAAGATAGATACTCCAATTTTGAGGATAATGGTGCTCAAATAGCAAGGTTAGGGTTAACATATAACTCAAAAATATCTGTTTCTCCACGTTTGTATTTTCTGTTCCAGAAATAGAATAATGCTCCTTCCGTGGGTCAAGGTTTTCCCGCTGCTATATTTCTACCACCGGGAGGAACTGCCCCGGCTGGTGGCATCCTCAACTAGTGTGTCCAGAAGTATATAGTTCATATGCACGAGTGACGTCACTTTGGGGGCCTGAGCTGGCCAAAATATTCCATCGTATTTTGGAAAGAGAAACGCCTTTCTTCATCAGGGAAAAATCTGCATTGGTTTAACTTATTTATTGAGTCACATCACAACATCATGCGACGGAGAGTTCCATAGTCTCACTCAGTGGCGTAGCAACCAGGGTGCGGGGGGCACAGGCCGCACCAGGTGACACCAGACCGATGGGATGTACATACAGCCGATACTTACACGTACTTCTATGCCATGCACTTTAGTCTTCATGGAGGGAGTATCAGGAGGGGGAGGGGTGGAAGCAGCACGGCAGCCTGGAAAGGTCAAAGGCTATCAAAGCCAGGAGGCTGCCTGTGCCACTTGATCTGTGCCCTTCTCTTCATCACCTCTGCTGCTCTCCTCCCAGATGCAGGAGTATTACAGTGGTCTCCAAACTATGGACCTCCTGCTGTTGCAGACTACAACACCCAGCATTCCTAGAAAGCCTTTGGCTCTCCAGGCATGCTGGTAGTTGTAGTTTTGCAACAGCAGGAGTAACATATGGTAGTTTGGAGACCACTGGTGTATTGTGTGAAAATGTGTAAGCCTCTTAATCCATTTTTAACCCCTATGGCAGTGTTTCCCAACCAGGGTGCCTCCAGCTGTTTTAAAACTACAACCCCCAGCATGCCCGGACAGCCAAAGGCACCCTGGTTGGGAAACGTTGCCCTATGGGGACATAAAAAGTCAACGTTTTTTTTTCAAAATGTGAATAAGCCCCCTTCCCCAATAAAAATGAAAATTCCCCTTTTCCCATTTTCCCCCAAAAATAAAAAGTTTAAAAAGATAAATAAAATAAACACATTAAACAAATCCAAACTATTAAAATATAATGGTAGTTATCCTATTCAGTGTACGGCATAAATATAAAAAATAAAATAAAAGTCCAAAGTTGCAGCTTTTTGGTGATCAAGAATTCACATATACGCAAAAATGGTACCAATAAAATCTACCGATCACAGCGCAAAAACGTACCCTCATACAGCCCCGTAAAGAGAGCATTAGAGGGGTCAGAATATAGCAATTTTAACCCCTTAAGGACCCAGCCCAAATATACCTTAAGGACCCGGCCATTTTTTTTACATTTGACCACTGTCACTTTAAGCATTAATAACTCTGGGATGCTTTTACCTTTCATTCTGATTCCGAGATTGTTTTTTCGTGACATATTCTACTTTATGATAGTGGTAAATTTTGTAGATATTTGTATCATTTCTTGGTTAAAAATTCCAAAATTTTATGAAAAAATTTAAGCTCTCTGCTTGTTAGGAAAATGAATATTCCAAATAAATTATATATTGATTCACATATACAATATGTCTACTTTATGTTTGCATCATAAAGTTGACATGTTTTTACTTTTGGAAGACATCAGAGGGCTTCAAAGTTCAGCAGCAATTTTCCAATTTTTCACAAAATTTTCAAAAGCGGATTTTTTCATGGACCAGTTAGGATTTGAAGTGGATTTGAAGGGTCTTCTTATTAGAAATACCCCATAAATGACCCCATTATAAAAACTGCACCCCTCAAAGTATTCAAAATGACATTCAGCAGCAAATTGAAGGAGAAAATTCAAAATTTAAATTTTTTACGCATGTTCTTGTAAACCCAGTTTTTGCATTTTTACAAGGGATAAAAAGAGAGACATTTTCTTAAAATTTGTAACCCAATTTCTCTCGAGAAAGGAAATACCTCATATGTGTATGTAAAGTTTTCGGCGGGCGCAGTAGAGGGCTCAGAAGGGAAGGAGCGACAGTGGGATTTTGGAGAGTGAGTTTTTCTGAAATGGTTTTTGGGGGGCATGTCACATTTAGGAAGCCCCTATGGCGCCAGGACAGCAAAGAAAAAAATGACATACTATTTTGGAAACTACAACCCTCAAGGAACGTAACAAGGGGTCCAGTGAGCCTTAACACCCCACAGGTGTTTGACGACTTTACGTTAAAGTTGGATGTGTAAATTTAGTTTTTCACTAAAACGCTAGTTTTCCCCCAAATTTTTAATTTTTACAAGGAGTAATAGGAGAAAATGCCCCCCAAAATTTGTAACCTTATCTATTCTGAGTATGGAAATACCCCATGTGTGGACGTCAAGTGCACTACTGGCATACTACAATGCTCAGAAGAGAAAGAGTCACATTTGGATTTTGCAATGCAAATTTTTCTGAAATGGTTTTTCGGGGGAATGTTGCATATAGGAAGCTCCTATCGTGCCAGGACAGTAAAAAAAAAACACCACATGGCATACTATTTTGGAAACTACACCCCTCAAGGAACGTAACAAAGGGTACAGTGAGCCTTAACACCCCACAGGTGTTTGACGACTTTTTGTTAAAGTTGGATGTGTAAATGATTTTTTTTTTTTTACTAAAATGTTGTTTTTCCCCAAATTTTACTTTTTTACAAGGGGTAATAGGAGAAAATGCCCCCCAAAATTTGTAACCCCATCTCTTCTGAGTATGGAAATACCCCATGTGTGGACGTCAAGTGCTCTGTGGGCGAACTACAATGCTCAGAAGAGAAGGAGTCACTTTTGGATTTTGCAAAGCAAACTTTTCTGAAATGGTTTTTCGGGGGCATGTTGCATTTAGGAAGCCTCTATGGTGCCAGGACAGCAAAAAAAAGTTGGATGCGTAAATGAATTTTTTCTTTTTTTTTAACTAAAATGCAGTTTTCCCCCCAAATTTTACATTTTTACATGGGGTAATAGGAGAAAATGCCCCCCAAAATGTGTAACCCCTCTGAGTATGGAAATACCCCATGGGTGGATGTCGAGTGCACTACAGGCGCACTACAATGCTCAGAAGAGAAGGAGTCACATTTGCTAATTTTGCTGAAATTGGGGGGGGGGGGGGGGTTGGGGGTCATGTCGCATTTACTGCCAGAACAGCAAAAAAAAATTTTTTATTTGTTAATGCATTTCTTTGGAGAAAGGACATACCTCATCTCTGGACGTAAAACGGATCTCCGGGTGCACACTGGTCACGGAGGAACAGGAGGGCAGTCAGGGGCCTTGAGCTTCTGCCTATGGAGCCAGAACAGTGGGACCCCCCCATCAAGGGGCATTACATGGGGTACACTAATTACTAACAAGGGGTACAGTGGGACATAAAATCATCAAACAGGTTATGTTCCCAGAATGATGACCCAGAGCATAGCCAAAACTAAAAAATATGCCCCCCCAAACCCTTTGCTCTGAATCATCATTCTGGGAATGTGATGTGTGTGGCCGTCCCTAACCTGTTGCCTCAAATGCGCACCCCGCTCAGGTGAAGAGAGAGCGCTGCGCATTTGAGGCAACATAAAAAAAGTTCCCGATGATAGTGACTCAGTGACCCATGATCCAGAGAAAAAAAAATACCCCCAGAGGTCTTATCAGTATTTTTTTAATGAGAGTTTTTTGGCCAATTTGGTGGTTTTATGGGGTTAAAATTTGGAATGTACTCTGGACTTGGTACATTGGGGTCAAATTATGGAAAATTAAAATGAAAAGGGAAAATTTAGTACTGCATGGAAGTGTGATACTCCCTGAAGCAGTTTTTAATGCAGAGGCCCGGATGATCGGGGCAAGTGTCACATTCATAGGTTGTGTCCTTCCGAATCCCCCTCCTGTTACACACTCTGCATTTTTTCTGCGTTCGTCCCTTCTTTCCAGTGTGGGGGACTTCTACTGGAAAGTGTTGGCCTGGGACGATCCTGGCACCTATTACTTCAGTTCCTTCCGAACTCCGGCCTGCTCTTTCCCGGTCAGCAAAGGACCTTTAGGACTTCTTCTTGGAACTGAAGGTATGTCCCTGTGTTGCCAGCGTTCTGGTACAGTACAAAAGAGTTGTACATGGCAACCTGTACCCAGTAGACTGCAACTTACTTGTACCATACACGTGTTTTCCGCATGGCGTTTCATGGCTTCAGGATTTGATCGGAAAGATCAACTCCCCCCATATACCGATTGTAGTCCAGAATACAATCGGGCTTGAGGACCGTTGTTGTGGTACCTCGCACAGGGACAGGTGAGCTGCCGTTACCATGAATAGTGGTCAGCATAAGGACATCTCTCTTATCCTTATACTTGACCAGCAACAGGTTTTCATGGGTAAGGGCACGGGACTCACCCTTGGGAATAGGTATCTTAACAAAATTAAGGGATGTGAACAGAGGGATGCTGGTATAAAAGTTGTCCACGTACACGTGGTAACCCTTATCCAGCAATGGGTACATAAGGTCCCAAAACGATTTTCCCGCTAACACCCAGAGTGGGGGAACAATCTGGGGGTTCAATACGGGAATCTTGTCCCTCATACACCCTAATCTTGTAAGTGTACCCGGAGGTACTCTCACAAAGTTTATAAAGCTTCACGCCATATCGCGCCCGCTTAGAGGGAATATATTGGCGAAAGATGAGTCTCCCCTTAAAACTGATGAGAGACTCATCTACAGAGAGCTCCCTAAGCGGTACATAGGCCTCCAAAAATTTGGCCCCAAAGTGATCAATGACCGGCCTCACTTTGTAAAGCCAGTCATAGGTGGGATCACTTCGGGGTGGACATGCCTCATTATCTGCATAATGCAGGCATTTCCGAATAGCCTCAAACCGCTTCCGTGCCATGGCCATACTGTACAGCGGGGTCTGGTATAGGACGTCCCTGCTCCAGTACTGCCTGACACTTGGCTTTTTGACCAGGCCCATGTGCAGCACGAGGCCCCAAAATGTCCTCATTTCGGCTGCACTGACGGCGTACCATTCATTGGACCTGGCCAAAAAATAATCAGGGTGGTGGGCGATGAACTGCCTGGCGTACAGATTCGTCTGCTCCACCATGTGATTGACAAAGCTGTCACTGAAAAAATAACTGAAAAAGTCAAATTCAGTGAACCCAGCCGTGTCAATACGGATTCCGGAGTCGCCAACAGTGTGTGGGGATGTCGGGGATGTATGTAGTGTGTGTGCTTGGTGTATATTATATATAACGGTGTGTGATTAGAAATCACACACCGTTATATGAACAAGAATAAAAAGCTGCGGGCAAAAAAAAATGGGGGGGGCAAATGCAGCTCCCTGAACCCCTAATAGGGCCCGGGTCAAGCTGAAAAATGTCTGGCAGACCCTTGGGGACCTATTAGGGGGTGAGGGGTGGGAATATTTTTTTTACTCTTTTTTTTACTTTTTTACACAATTTTTTCCTACCTTTCCCTGGGGGTTTTTCTGTCCCTGCTCTATGGGGGATCGTTGGTCCTGAGGGGGCTCCGATCTTCACAGGGGGGGGGGGGTCCCTGGCAACCTCGAGCAGCTCTGCCCGCTGACTGAACTCAGCTAACGGGCAGGGCTGCGAGAAGATGCAGTTAACCCCTCCCTCGCCGGTTGCTATTGGCTGGACCATAGTCCAGCCAATAGCAGCGCTCCTGGGGGGGTGACGAAATCGCCACCTCCCCATAGATACAGTGGGTGATAGGGGGTGTATTGTACACCCCCGATCACCTTGTATCTTCGAGTCAGCGGGTCACACGTGATCCGTATGACCCGAATCACGGCAGATCGTTGGTGTGAATTCACCAACGATCTGCCGCGATCACCGACATGGGGGGGTCTGATGACCCCACTGGGCATTTGCGCGGGGTGCCTGCTGAACAGCAGTCACCCCAGTCCGATCCCCGCCCGGCGCACGGCAGGGAACGAAATTCCCAAAGGCGTATGGATACGCCCTGGGTCCTTACGTACCAGGACGTCAAGGCATATCCATACGCCCTAGGTCCTTAAGTAGTTAAACATACTAATTTAGTTTTTTTTTAAGTCGTATAATAATAGAAAAGCGTTTTAAGATGGGGATCATTTCAATCGTATTGACCCACAGAATAAAGAGAACATGGCAGTTTTACTGTAAAGTGTACAGCATCTTTGTTCTTAAAGGGGTACACTGTAAAGTGTACATTGTCTTTGTTCTTAACCTCTTAAGGATGCCGTGACCCCGCATCATACCGGGTCGGTCCCGAGGGCTTATGATAGCCGGGACCCTGGACTAATAGTGCGAGGCACCGATCGTTGTGCCACGCGCTATTAACCCTTTAGACGCGGCGATTAAAGTTGATCGCCGCGTCTAAAAGGAAAGTAAAAGCTTCCCGGCAGCTGAGTCGGGCTGATCGGGACTATCGCAATAAAATCGCGATGTCCCGATCAGCTTGGACGCGAGTGGAGGTCCCCTTACCTTGCTCCATTGCGTCCGATCGGTGTTTGATTTCTCCAAGTCTGAGCTACAGGCTTGAGCAATCAACCCCCTATAACGCTGATCCATGCAAAGCTATGGCTTTGCAGGGATCAGTGTAAAGGATCAGTGTGTGCAGTGTTATAGCCCCCTATGGGAGCTATAACACTGCAAAAAAAAAAAGTGAAAAAAAAAGTTAATAAAGGTCATTTAACCCCTTCCCTAATAAAAGTTTGAATCACCCCCCTTTTCCCATAAAAAAAAACATTGTAAATAAAAATAAACATATGTGGTATCACCGCGTGCAGAAATGTCCGAACTATAAAATACTACCTAAACTTACTAATTCATCTGTAACTTTGTAAATCATGTTTGCGCCCAGTTTTGTACCTTTGTAGATGTTGTTGGGCTCTGAAATGAGAGAGATAACAGGATTCATATCAGGAAAGCTTACTTCCTATTACTTCCCTGTAAACCTGAGGCATTCAGGCAAAGCTTAAGCACATAGTGCACACTGATCCTTATCCAATAATCCCATTTTGTAGCCAGCTTGCCACAATGCAGGTTCAATTCATTTTTTAGCCCTGTAATTTTATTGCAAAATGGTAAGGGAAAGGGAAGAGAATGGTTTGAGAATTATTATTGTATTTGGGTTATTATAAAAAATGTTTTTGCACAAAAATGAATGCTACAATTTGTAAGCATGAGACTCTAAATCTCAGGGTCAGGGGTTGCGCCAAAAAAAATAAAAAATAAAAAAAAGATCTGGCTTCATGTTAAATGTGCACTCTCATTAAAACTACTTTTTGCTATTGCACTCCTTATGGTAAATAAAAAATATTTCTAATATACTTTATTTTAAAACATTAAGTTTTCTATGTTTTATTTGTGCTTAAAGAAAGCTCAAGAGCACATTTCCCCCCATCTCACACACAGACTTTGGACCGAAGCCCAAACACAGGAAGTGCAGCCTGGAGTGCTGAGGGGGATGTGTCCAATCAACAGTATATGGCAGTTAAGTGTGAGAGGAGCTATGATTGGATGAGGCTGGACAACCCCCCCCCCCCCCCCCCCTCAGCACTCCAGGCAGCACTTCCTGTGTTTGGGCTTCAGTCCAAAGTCTGTGTATGAGATGGGAGAAAATGTGCTCTTGAGCTTTTTTAAGCACAAATAAAACATAGAAAATGTAATTTTTTTTTTTAAACAAAGTATATTAGAAATATTTTTATTTACCATAAGGAGTGCAATAGCAAATATTAATCTTAATGAGAGTACCCCTTTAAGTTAAGGATATTTGCATTTTTTTTTACAAATAAATATAAATAATATTTAGTTAAAATATCTGAGCACATTTGTACTTTCCAGTACAAATGTAAAACCTGTTTTCCCTAGATGGTTAGGCCAGGCATGACCAACTGAAGGGAGCACCAATTTTGCCATTTATAATGTTGGTGGGCACAAGGGTTTCCAACGTATCCTCCAATGTCTCATAGGGTGCACAGTGATGTTGTTGCACAGGTGATAATGGTAAAGATATTTTCTTTTAGCGCACACCCTACAGTATGTCTGATAGCAGGAAAGGGTGTTGCCCTGGCTGTAAATAGTAGCGATGTTAAGAGATGCTAACTCTTTAACTTCCACAGATTGGACTGGGTGTGGATGCAGTATATATATAGGCTTATCTTTGCATGAGTATGGATGCTACCCGGAGAAGGTGGAGAGGCCTAGCTAAGCTAGACTGTAGCTAACTGCTGGATTGGACTGTTTGGTGTAAACAGGATTTCCTCTCTCTGAGCAAAGGAAGGCTGGGCTAGGATGGGTCCTCCCTCCATAATACAATATACTTTTGTGGTGTCCCAGCACAGGATGTCATCCTATGGGCTAAAGATAGCCTTGGGCATCCTTGCTGCTACTGTGTTGGACCCACTACTCCATCTTATATCTTGTTATATTGCACTGTGTTGTGTTGTGGTAAATTATGTTATTGTACCTTTAAGAGAATGCTGCAGAGTGACCAGGGGACCAGGTGACCCTGAGGCCCCAATGGGAGCCCCACAACATTGGCCTTTATGTAGTGTAGGGGGCAGGATCCATTCAGTCTGGGTCTGAGTCTGGATCTAGTCAGTTAGAGAGTGGGGGGCAGTACAGCCAAGTCATTGCTGTGTGGAGAAGTGTGGGAAGAAGCCTAAGGAGGAGAAAACCCAAAAATAAATTATGAAAGTAAAATCCAGATTTTACATCTCCATATTCTCATTCATTGAGCATAATTGGAACTGGTTATCTCGCAGTGTATTAATGCATTGACCACTTGCACACATGTGACGATTAGAAAGTAACCAGGGACAATGTCCCCATGGTGCTACATAGATCTCAGCAATAAGTGCATTAGTCAACTAAATGAGTCAACAGAGTGTTATCTGCTGATAACCAATTCATTACATACTGAAACGCACGAGGGAAAATGATTTCCCATGCAGTGCGGCAGGTGAGTGCAGTACTCTGTAAGGAAGAATGCTATCTTTAAGAGGCTCTCTTCTCATAAAGGATTCTAAGTGAGCATTCTATATTCTATTCTTTAACATTTACCAAGGATATAAAATATAAAAATATAGGTAAGTGTAAATTAGCATAAAGTACCTACTTCATGTGTAGCACTGTTTATTAATAGTATACATAATGCCTACTTGTATAATTCATATGATAACTATTTGTTTAGGTGATGGTGTATATGTTTCCTCACCAGTGCTGTATACTTATAGATAGGAAACACCTTCTTTTACTTGTTTATGTTATGAGCAGCTCTGTGTTAAATAAGTCCCTTTAGGTACCTGAGATAATGACTTAAAAGGTTATGGGGAAAAAAAATGTAAACTTCAGCTTGTGCTAGAGAGAAAAGTCCTAAAACTGAGATATGAGGTCATGAATGACGGTAAATGGGTCATTTTAGTCAATAAGAGTTAATGTTGCATTGATCTTATTTATCTTATCTGCTCTTAAACTTAATCCAGTCTCAAGGTGCATTTTGTCTACTTCAATAACCTGACATGGTCTTTGGACTTGGTGTCTTAGAAACGAACTGTTCCACGTGCTTTATTTACCAACAGCTTGGAATAACGCTTGGAATAACGCAAATCCAATGTACATAGAAGTGGATGTTACTGAACCAGCCGGGTTCCAGATTACCAGGCATAGCTGGTTACAGCAAATAATAGGGGTGTTCAAGGTAGGAACCCCCTATAGCACAATGACTATTTAGTGTATAATAGTTTCTCTGAACCATAGATGCGAAATCAGAAAGTGTGTAGTTCCTGATATATATTGATTTTAGATTGTGTCTATGTGTACCCCTGGTTTGGAGCTTCCAAATCCATTTGTACCTGAAACAATTCACATCTTGTCCTGTGTCCTAAATGTGTGTCCTAAATGTTGGCTTGTATACTACAAAGAGCTGATTCATCAGGGAAAACATATGTCTAATGGACTGCAATTGATAAAAACATATTTTTTTTGTTTAAAGAGGATGTGAGGTCACCCGAAAAAACGTAATGTATGTAAAGTTATTGTATAGTATGTGTAGTTTATAGCCTAAGGTGTCCTGATTCCTGCTTTAAAAAAAATGATTTTAGAATCAGGGCAACGTAGAATCAAGGCTACAAAATAATGTAAAAACTCAATATTTTTTGTACTCACAACTGGTCCTCCTTCTCTTCAAGAGGGAGAGATTGGGTCAAAGAAGTCGAGGAACCCCTCTATATTTTTTTCTCAGCATTAAAGGGGTACTCCACTGGATTTTTTTTTTTTTTTTTAATAAACTGGTGCCAGAAAGTTAAACAGATTTGTGAATTACTTTTTATAAAAAAAAATCTTAATCCTCTCAGTACTTATCAGCTGCTGTATACTACAGAGGAAGTTCTTTTCTTTTTTAATTTCTTTTCTGTCTGACGACAGTGCTCTCTGCTGACACCTCTGTCCATTTTAGTAACTGTCCAGAGTAGAAGCAAATCCCCATTGCAAACCTCTCCTGCTCTGGAAAGTTCCTGATATGGACAGAGGTGTCAGCAGAGAGCACTGTGGTCAGACAGAAAAGACATTCAAAAATAAAAGAACTTCCTCTTTAGCATACAGCAGCTGATAAGTACTGGAAGATTTTGAAATAGAAGTAATTTACAAATCTGTTTAACTTTCTGGCACCAGTTGATTTAAAAAAAAAAAAATTCTTTTCCAGCAGAATACCCCTTTAAAGGGGTATTCCAGGAAAAAAAAATATATTATATATCAACTGGCTCCAGAAAGTTAAACAGATTTGTAAATTACTTCTATTAAAAAATCTTAATCCTTATAATCAGCTGTTGAAGTTGAGTTTTTCTGTCTGACAACAGTGCTCTCTGCTGACATCTCAGTCTGTCTCAGGAACTGCACAGAGTAGAATAGGTTTACTATGGGGATTTGCTTCTACTCTGGACAGTTCCCAAGACAGGTGTCATCAGAGAGCACGTTGACAGAAAAGAACAACTCAACTTCAGCAGATCATAAGTACTGAAAGGATAAAGATTTTTTTAATAGAAGTAATTTACAAATCTGTTTAGCTTTCTGGAGCCAGTTGATATATATAAATAAAGTTTTCCTGGATAACCCCTTTAACATTAATTTCAACAAACACTTAAAAGAAGAGTTGTGAGAGTAGAGATGTGTTTTATATATTTATTTAAATAAATAAATAAATAAATAAATAAAAAATAGGTCCATCTGGTATTGTTGGCAGGGTCCAGAATAGATCCTTGTAACCTCCAAACACTATGACTAGAAATGATGACAAGTAGGACTAGAAGTAAAAGCAAAGTGTCTTTACATCAGTCTCTTTTTCTCCTATCCAATCTCCCACTTTGTGGCTCTGCTATAACTCATAGGGGAGGGGATATTGTTACAAAATGTTTATATTTTGAAACTCTTCAATAAACGTGAGAACATGACACAGTCTATAAATATGTGGGAGTAACAACAATGCACATTTGGACTTTGCAGTCATGAAAACTAGAGATTACATGTCAAACATGTTGTAAATAATTTTCACTGATGTTGTGAAGGATTGTTCTGCTATATTAACCATTCCAAAAATAAAAGAATAAAAAATATACAGGGTGTCTCAAAAGAAAGGAAGCCACCACATACAGTGAAAACTGTATGGCAGATAGTGATTTATTCATTAACCCGAAATCTTGATGACCAAAACCACTACAGATGTAAGAATACATCCACTGCTTGAGCTTCATTCAACAACAAACTATTTACATGTTTCTTTACATTTGAGACATTCCGTATTTTTAAGTAATTGATATTAAAAATCATTGACCGTCATATCCGCCACTGTCTTCAGCACTTGCAATTTACTGGTAGCAAATATAATATAATTCTACAATGATGGGGTCTGTGGCATTGGATCGTGGATAACTGTCGCAATAATGATTCAGGAGCCTAAATCATATAACTATAGATGGGTGAATTTTTGAAAAATTTGATTAAGCCAATTCGCCGAATTTTCCTGAAAAATTTGGTTTGATCGAAATTTATTTGCGGCCAATCACTATTAAAAACGGCTATTTCCGGGCTACAGAGAGCCTCAATAGGGGTGTAGAACACTTGCCGTGTCATAACACGCGTAGGGAGAGTGCTGTGTTAGTGAAATAATACTGTTATTCAGTATGACATGCAGATTACAGGCATCGCTATTAGAATCACTGTCGCAGAGCGTCTGGATGTAGCAGCAGGAAGACCATATGGTGTCAAAATTGAAGAGAATAAAGTGATTTTTTTATGCATTGAGCTGGCGGTCCGCCGCAAGGGCCAGCTTCTGCCTGTCCCAGCCCCTGCCTCTCAGCGCACCCCCATACTCTGAGTGTCCACTTGAAAAGGGAGGGACTGCAGTACCAGCAACTTGGACAGGAGCACATTCAGCTTCTGCGCCATTGGATAAGCGGGTGCATAAAGCTAGAAGTGGCTGCAGTGAAAAGGCTCGTACTTGTATCTTACAATCAAGCTGGTGGTCCACCGCCAGGGGAGATACCACCTGTTCCAGCCCCTGCCTCTTAGCGCCCCCTTGACTGTGAAAGTGAGAATGTTTAATTTAATCAGTTATGGTTCATTGTTATCGCTCCAACCTGTTTCATTGGATTCTTGTTGTAATTCCACAGGTAATATATGACGTCAACAACCATAGGGCCTCAAACTTGAAAAGATTACAGCGATTTTTTTTTAATTTAAATTTAAAATTTGAATTTGATTCCCAAGTTTAATGTCCTGGCGTTTACTTTGAACTAATACTATATGACCACAAAACCCAATCTAAAAAAGAGTCACATGATGGCACAATGACAGAGCCTAGAGGTGGCAGCATCCCGATGAGACCATAGGGACTCACAATAGAAAAGATTAAAGATACTTTGTAAAATTTAAATTGAAGATTTTAAATACATGAAAATTTTAAAAGTTGAATCTAAGGTGCCAACAGCATAAGGAGACCATATGGTGGCACAATGACACAGCCTGGAGGTAGCAGCAACATGAGGAGATCATAGTCTGTCAGAATGACACAGCCTAGGGCTGGGAGGTATACCGGTTCATACCGAATACCATAATTTTTGGGCTGCACGATATGAATTTTTTCCAATACCGCAAAACCAGTTTGGCCCCTCCCCGTTGGGAATGAATTATCAGCCCAGCGCTGCGCTATCCCCACATCGGGGAACTAATCATACGTGACCCGCCAACACTGTTCTGCTCCCCCCCGCCAAATCATGTTACCTGCGAGCGCTGTTCTGCTCCCCCCCCCTAATTAATTATCAGCCCAGTGGGGTACTACTCACATATGTCACCCGCAAGCACTGCCCTCCTCCTTTTTGTTAGGGGCCGCGGCGCTGGAACTCACTGCATGCCAGTGGTCTCCAACCTGCGGACCTCCAGATGTTGCAAAACATTTTTGCAACAGCTGGAGGTCCGCAGGTTTGAGACCACTGCTGTACAGGCATACAGCGTACAGCAGTGGTCTCCAACCTGCGGACCTCCAGCTGTTGCAAAACTACAACTCCCAGCATGCCCGGACAGCCGTTGGCTGTCCAGGCATGCTGGGAGTTGTAGTTTTGCAACATCTGGAGGTCCGCAGGTTGGAGACCACTGGCGTGCAGTGAGTTCCAGCGCCGGCGGCCCCTAACAAAGAGGAGGAGGGCAGTGCTTGCGGGTGACATATGTGAGTAGTATTCCACTGGGCTGATAATTATTTATTGGAGAGGAGCAGAAAAGCGCTGGTGGATAACATGATTTGGTGGGGGGAGAGCAGCGCTGGCGGGTAACATGATTTGGGGGGAGCAGAAGAGCACTCACGGGTCACATGATTTGGGGTGGGGGTGAAAGAAATACCGTTATATACCGTGGAACCGCCATAAGTTACAAAAATACCGTGATACACATATTTGGTCATACCGCCCAGCTCTAACACAGCCTGGAGTTGGCAGCAGCAAGAAGAGACCATATAGTGGCAGAATGACCCAGCCTGGAGGTGGCAACAGCATGACAAGACCATAGAGCCTCACAATTGAAAGGATTAAAGATATTTTGGAACATTTTAATTGAAGATTTAAAATAGATTATGATTAATTTTCATTTAATGTGCCAAGTGCATGAGGAGACCACATGCCCACAGTGTGTCTGGGTCCTCTGTCTCGTCTTCCTCATAACCCTGTAGCTCCACAGCCTGCTCCTCCTCTCCTTTCAGATGACTATAAAAACCACCCATTTCGCAAAACCTTGACTGTGTTCCACTATCCCCCTCCCCCTCCTCCTCCAGTTCAGCCCCCATAGGCCCCCTCATGTGGCCTCGAGATGTAAGCAATGGAAAGAACTGTGGTCTGCATTGCAGCAGAAAGCATCAGTGTATTAAGGCGCTCTCCTTAAAGTTGCTGGTCAGTCCAGAGTGGGACATAAATCAAACCCGGATAAGGGATGATATAAATAAGTGGATTTTATTGTACATGAAAAAATAAAAAAAAGGCGTATCAAAGGAGGTGGGACTACGCATTTCGTGATCCCCTCTTCGTCAGGTTCAATAGTTATACACAAAAGAGATACAGTCATTTATACAGGTAAAAAGACCGCGGAAATTACATACAGAACTTAAAATCAGTTTGCCTATTAAAATATTCTGATATCCTCAATTATAAAAAATCACAAGTATTAATGAATAAAAACATGCCAAAGTTTTAAATAAAATAAAAAATAAAAGCACCTATGTGCAATTTCGTCTGTGGGTTATTCATTGGTTAGATACTAACCAATGAATAACCCACAGATGAAATTGCACATTGCACAATCTCTGTCCATTTTAGGAACTGTCCAGAGCAGCATATGTTTGCTATGGGGATTTTCTTCTACTCTGGACAGTTCTTAAAATGGACAGAGATGTCAGCAGAGAGCACTGTGTTTGTGATGTCAGCAGAGAGCCCTGTGTTCCAAAAAGAAAATAATTTCCTCTGTAGTATTCAGTAGCTAATAAGTACTGGAAGGATTAATATGTTTTAATAGAAGTAGTTTACAAATCTGTTTAACTTTCTGGCACCAGTTGATTTAAAAAAAAAAAAAAAAGTTTTCCACCGGAGTACCCCTTTAAAAAAGTATTTGTGTACAACACCAGCTGGTGTGTTTTTGCCTTGACTTTCACAGTGTCTAGGCCCTTGAGACTTTAACAGGAAGAAAAAAGTACACCACTTACATGTACGTATGTGGTATGCACTTATGAGGGGAAGACAATGCGCTCCAGTACCCTCAAAAAAGTATTTGTGTACATCAGCCGGTGTGTACTTTTGCTTGGCCTTTACAATATCTAGGCCCCTGAGACTTTAACAGAAACAAAATAGTACACCACTTAGATGTACATATGTGGTATGCACTTATGAGGGGACGACAATGCGCTCCAATATGCTTAAAAAATTATTTGTGTACAACACCAGCAGTTGCTGTGTACTACACCCAAAATTTCACTGTCTCTCTCAATCTCATTCCCTTCCCTATCAGTGCTTCTAGGCAGGATTTGGACTTGAGCTGAATCACTTCTTTTCTGTGCAACACACTGAGCAACATACTGCTCTCTGTCCCTCTCTGTAATAGAACACTGTAGTGACTGGGAAGTGAATTGCTGCTGTAAGAATGCTTTTCTGTGCAACACACACTGCTCTGTCCTTCTCTCTGTGCAACAGAACGCTGACATGACTAGGAGGTGAATCGCTGCTGGAAAAATGCTTTTCTGGCCAACACAATATGGCAACATGGCTGCAGATTATATACTGCTGTGACATCACAGATGTGACTGGCTGCTGATAAGCTGCCTGCTGCATGTGATTCAGGGTCATCCTGTCTACCCTTGTCCCTGTCTTCCCAGGATTTCTTGCCCCATGTCCTCACATGTGGATCCGCCATTTTAGATGCCCAGGAGCCTGGACCGCAATAAATGGAGTTTAATGAAGCGATTTGCACGATCGAATCGCGATATTCGCATTCGTTGCGAGTCAAATCTTTCCTGAAATTCGTAACGAATTCAGATTCGATTCGCTCACCCCTACATATAACCATAAACTACAGATCCTGCATATTTTTCAAATTCCTTCTTAACTCAGGCAATTAGAATGTATCTCGCTGACAGAAATCTAGTATCCTTAACATGTAATATTATATTTTTCAAGATAAGCATCCAAGCCACTTTCTTCAGTTGAGCCATGTCCTTCTTATGCCCAGAATTGTACACAATGGGGGGAATATTCAAAGAATTGTGTTATTAGGGCTCTTTATTTTGTGCCTCAAAGAGTGTTAACTTTGCCTCATTTTCAGAAGTATGTTTGGTCTTTTGAAAATTTGGGGCAAATAGCACAAATAGCAAATCTTTTAATACCAGGTATACTTGGCATTAGCTGCGACACTTTGTGTGCCAGAGAGTGGTGCTAAACCTTTGAAAATAGGGTGCACCACAAAGCCTAACCTTGCCCCTTTTAAAAAATTGGTGCTAAATCGAGTGCTAAATATCTGAATACGTGGTGCTAATAGTGTGCGCCACATTTTAAGCAAATGTGACGCAGCTAAAGCAAAAAAAAGTGGCGCTAAATTCTTTGAATATCCCCCCCCCCCCCCCCTCAATATTTCATTTATGGTCTAGTGATTTGTAGAGAGGCAAAACTATGTTCTTGTCAATAAGGAGCTACCCGAGCGGCAATAGTGTAAACACTCAATCTAAAGTAAAACTTCACCCAATGCATATGCTATTTTACCACTTCTCTTTTCTTTACAGGTTTTTTTTATTTTATTTTTTATTTTTATCAACTGATCTTAAAGACTATGGCCAGTTACAAAAGGTCTTATCTATATGGCTAAGAAACTTTTCTAAATGATGAGAGAAAGATGGTTACAAATTATGAAAACTGCACATCATATTTCTCCAACTTATCATCATTGATCACATCCAATGGTTCCTTCAACTGGAGCACAACAGTAGTATCAGAATGTTTCTCTCAATTTTCTCTCTTTTGGACATTTTTAATTCCAGCGTTCATCTTCAGCATAGTCACATTACTGGTCAACCCAATGATTCTTGCAAGCATTCTAAAGAAGGACAAGCTACGGAAAGAGACCAGGTACATTCTACTGGCCAATGTGATGGTTTCAGACTTAATTTTTCTTTTGTTCAACTCCATCATTTCTACATGTAATGTAGCCCAGTGGTATATGCACAGGGTTTTTTGTTTTTCAATGATTCTCTTCACATTTATGGGCTACTCTAGTTGTGTTTTGACTTTCACCGTCATGGTGATTGACACTTATATAGCCATCTGCTTCCCCCTTCATTATCACACTCTTCTTTCAATGCAACGGACAAAGAAGATAATATTGGGAGTATGGATTTTTTCTGCATTGTTTCCCTTATTGGTATTTTTAGCATCTGAAACATCTGATGGAGACCCTCTCCAAGCCCAAAATGTCTGCCTCTTGCTATACTATGGCCCTGACCAAAGGAAAAATAATCTGGTGACTGTAGTATGTGCTATTTCAATATTCTTCTTGATGATTTGCGCTGCTATGATCACATATTTCTATGCAAAGTTATATGCAATGACACGAAAGTCAGGAATCTGGGTAAGTCGCTTCTCCAGAGCTCGAATTACTCTCCTGATGCACTCCATTCTACTGTGTCTGTATATTGTCCCTGCTTTTATTCTGACAGCTGAAGTCATTATGTTCAAAAACAGTGTCATAAGCATGGAAGTAAGAATGTGGATATCAGCTTGTAATAATGGACTGATCATGATGATGCCAAGAGCCTTGTCACCACTCCTTTACGGTCTTCGATATCGAGAGATATCTGCCACATTAAAACAGTGGTTTTCTCGAAAGAGAGTGAGCTCACATTCATCTAGATGACACATCAAGCCATAATAACTCGAAATTTTTACATTTATTTGCACTTGTACTTTATTTATATGTAAGGTAATAAATTAAAGATGATGTTTTTTGTTAAATTATTGTTTAGGTTTGAGCCAATTTTACACCATCCTGCGATTTTGTTGAATTCTCACATTCTTTAGCTCATGTGTGTCAATTCTGTTGTTTATTTTACTTTTAGGTTGGTTTCACACATTGTATTTTTGGTACTCATTTTGATAATTTTTTTTTTTACCCAAACCAGTAGTGGAACCAACAAGGAAAATTATAGGCTATTTTCACTCAGTATAAGAGTATATTCACAGAGTGTAAAAAAAAAAAAAAAAAAAAAAAGAGAGAGGAAGATAGGAGATTGAGACCTTATTAACCTCCTTCTATTCTGGTTTATATAGTACGGAGAGTAGAGTTAGTGAGGAAGAAATTGTGGAATCCAAACCCCCTGTGTATCGGAAGATATGAGTAAAGCATTGGATGAACAAATCTCTCTTCAAGAATTGGAAGAAGCGCTACGTGCCACTATAGGTAATACACGGATTGCCCTTCCAGATATTTAGGAAATGTGCAGCGTTCCTACTCCCTAGATTGTTAGCAACTATTAATGAATCCTGTAGGGTGGTCATTCTTTCCAGATCCATGTGTGAGGCGAATATCATTCTGATAAAAAATGTAGGGAAAGATCCATTAGATGTGGGGTCATATCCACCTATATCTTTGTTAAGCACAGATGTAAAATTAGTAGTGAAAGTCTTGGCAAGGAGGCTAAATCAGGTGGTAACTACAATTATAGGACCTGAACAGGGAGGGTTTATGCCAGGCCGGACAGTACATGACAACATTAAGCAGGTATTTGAATCTATTCAATGTAAGGGCACTGGTCCCCGCTTTATCCTTTCGCTAGATGCTACGAAGGCATTCGACAGGGTAGAGTGGGGATACCTGTGGAAGGTTCTGGGTAAATTTGGGCTGGGCTCCAGATTTGTGCGTTATGTTCAATTACTCTACAATAATTTGGAAGGAAGTGTTGTGATGGATGGTATTCCCTCCGGGAGGTTTAAATTAAGCCGGGGACTAGGCAAGGGTGCCTACTCTCACCATTATTATTTGCATTATACAGTCATGACCGTAAATATTGGCACCCCTGAAATTTTTCTGGAAAATGAAGTAATTCTCACAGAAAAGGATTGCAGTAACGCATATTTTGCTATACACATGTTTATTCCCTTTGTGTGTATTGGAAGTAAACCAAAAAAGTGAGGAAAAAAGGCAAATTGGCCATAATGTCACACTAAACTCCAAAAAAATGTACTGGACAAAATTATTGACACCCTTTCAAAATTGTGGAAATATAAAATGGTTTGAAGCATTTGATGCTCCTTTAAACTCCCCTGGGGCAAGTAACAGGTGTGGGCTATATAAAAATAACACCTGAAAGCAAATAAAAAGGAGAGAAGTTCACTTAGCCTTTGCATTGTGTGTCTGTGTGTGTCACACTAAGCATGGACAACAGAAAGAGGAGAAGAGAACTGTCTGAGGATTTGAGAACCAAAATTGTGGAAAAATATCAACAATCTCGAGGTTACAAGTCCATCTCCAGAGATCTAGATTTGCCTTTGTCCACAGTGCGCAACATTATCAAGAAGTTTGCAACCCATGGCTCTGTAGCTAATCTCCCTGGGCGTGGACAGAAGAGAAAAATTTATGAAAGGTGTCAACGCAGGATAGTCCGGATGGTGGATAAGCAGCCCCAAACAAGTTCCAAAGATATTCAAGCTGTCCTGCAGGCTCAGGGAGCATCAGTGTTAGCGCGAACTATCCGTCAATATTTAAATGAAATTAAACACTATGGCAGGAGACCCAGGAGGACCCCACTGCTGACACAGAGATATAAAAAGACAAGACTACATTTTGCCAAAATGAACTTGAGTAAGCCAAAATCTTTCTGGGAAAAATGTCTTGTGGACAGATGAGACCAAGATAGAGCATTTTGGTAAAGCACATTATTCTACTGTTTACCGAAAACGGAATGAGGCCTAAAAAGAAAAGACCACAGTACCTACAGTGAAATAGGGTGGAGGTTCAATTATGTTTTGGGGTGGTTTTGCTGCCTCTGGCACTGGGTGCCTTGAATGTGTTCAAGGCATCATGAAATCTGAGGAATACCAATGGATTTTGGGTCGCACTGTACAGCCCAGTGTCAGAAAGCTGGGTTTGCGTCTGAGATCTTGGGTCTTCTAGCAGAACAATGACCCCCAACATACGTCAAAAAGCACCCAGAAATGGATGGCAACAAAGCGCTGGAGAGTTCTGAAGTGGCAGCAATGAGTCCAGATCTAAATCCCATTGAACACCTGTGGAGAGATCTTAAAATTGCTGTTGGGAAAAGGCGCCCTTCCAATAAGAGAGAGTAATTAGAAAATAGCACAGGTGGCTAAGGAGTTCTACTAGAAAAAAGGTAATAAATATATGAAAGGGGGCGATTAGTGCAACCCTAAACATATGAGAACATACCACTTAGCACACTAGGGCTTCATATATGCCCTCCTTCTAAGGTATATAACACAAAGGCATTGGAGTAATAATTCAATATAAAAAATATGCATTTTATTGTTTTACATTTAAAAACAGATATCAAAAATACATGGGAAGAAAAGGGCACAGGGGGGAATATGACAAAAAAGGTGTTACTAACTGCCAGCACAAGTAGGAATAATGACATCAAATAAAAAGGGGTACAAATGTGCAATGCATTAATGTTAAACAGACATTGGTCTTGCAATACATACATAGCAGCATAATACCGACCTATGACAAGTAAAAAGTGCAGCAGGAGTGATGCCACTCCAACGTACGTTTCGGCAATATCCTTCGTCCTGGGGGATATCTGGACGAAGGATATTGCCGAAACGTACGTTGGGGTGCCGTCATTCCTGCTGCACTTTTGCACCATCTACTTGTCATAGGTCGGTATTATGCTGCTATGTATGTATTACAAGACCATTGTCTGTTTAACATTAATGCATTGCACATTTGTACCCCTTTGTATTTGATGCCATTATTCCTACTTGTGCTGGCAATTAGTAATGCCTTTTTTGTCCTATTCCCCCCCTGTGCCCTTTTCTCCCCATGTATTTTTGATATCTTTTTAAGTGTAAAACAATAAAGTGCATATTTTTATATTAAATGACTCCAATCCCTTTGTTTTATATTCCAATAAGAGAGACCTGGAGCAGTTTGCGAATGAAGAGTGGTCCAACATTCCGGCTGAGAGGTGTAAGAAGCTTATTGATGGTTATAGGAAGCGACTGATTTCAGTTATTTTTTTCCAAAGGGTGTGCAACCAAATATTAAGTTAAGGGGGCAATAATTTTGTCCAGCCCATTATTGGAGTTTGGTGTGACATTGTGTCCAATTTGCTTATTTTTTCTTCCCTTTTTTGGTTTAGTTCCAATACATACAAAGGGAATAAACATGTGCTTAGCAAAACATGTGTTACTGCAATCCTTTTCTGTGAGAAATACTTCATTTTCTAGAAAAATCACAGGGGTGCCAACATTTACGGCCATGACTGTACAGTATATAGAGCAATTGGCAGTATGGATTTGTGAGAACAATTTATTCGAGGGATACAGGAGCAGGGGAGGAAGCAATAAGATTCTATTATATGCAGACAATATACTCTTGTTTGTCACTCAGCCCAAGGAAAAAATCCCTCAGATCATGGAGGTGTTTGAAAAATATTCTTCTGCCTCAGGGCTTGAAATAAACTGGATCAAGTCTACTCTGCTTCATTTGGATGAATAGTTATACACGATGGAAGGAAGATTGAAGATTTTGGGGAAATTCGAGAGCTTTACTTACTTAGGGGTTACAAAATCAGCCGGAGTGGAGCAGTTTGTGAAAAATTATATTCGACCTTTCAAAACAAATTTAAGTAACACAGGCTGCATTTTCTGTGTTTGGACTTCGGTCCAAAGTCTGTGTATGAGATGGGGGAAAATGTGCTCTTAAGCTTTTTTAAGCACAAATAAAACATAGAAAACTTTACTAAAACATTTTTTTTAAACAAAGTATATTAGAATTTTTTTTTATTTACCATAAGGAGTGCAATAGCAAAAATTTGTTTTAATGAGAGTTACCCTTTAACTTTACAGCAACATGGGGAAATGGAGGGATTGCTTTGCCCAACCTGAAATTATATTTTATGGCCATACAATTAGTAAGACTGCTAAACTGGTGGGAGTCTGAGTATCTAGATAGATTAGTTAAAGAAAACAAAATTATTTGAATGTATTTGAATTATTAGAGATGGGGGCACTAGGGGATCATGAGATGAATAGAAATTTACAATTGATAACATTTGATAAAACTTGGAAGGAGTTAAAAGAAATGTGTCACCTAGTAGAGAGTATAGAATTTTCACCTTTGTGGAATAATAGGAATTAGCTGAATTATTAATGTGTCATCAAATTTTTTGGAAAAGGAAGGGGGTGAGTAGAATAGGACAGATGTTTGATAATGGGAAGGTGCACACGTTGCAACACTTTAAAGATCTATATGGATTAGGAGAGGAAGATTGGTTGTATTATGCACACACAGATTCAGCATACAGTCAATAACACTGTGGATAAGAATATATTTAAAATTAATCACCATAAGTTTATAGATGCACTGATTAAAATGGATAGTCTCAAAAAAAGGGAGCATCAATATTATATAAAAATTTAAATGAAAATACAGGTACAAATGGAATGATGAATATAAAAAAAAAATCGGCAAAGGTTATAGACCCCCTCCAGGAGGAAGCTTGGGAAAGAATTGGCAAAAATATTGAAAATGTATCATGTTATCATGTAATATGCAGCATAAAATTACACAATTTAGAATTTTACATAGGACTTACTATTCACCATCATTTCTTCAGAAAATAGGAGCTAAGAACTTATCAAAATGTTTGAAATGTAGTTTAGAAAATGCAGATCTTTTACACAATTTCTGGGCATGTAACCACGTAGCTAGATATTGGGAGGAAGTAATTGTAGAGAAAGAAGGTAAAATAGGGTAGAGAATCCCGGGGACTGTCCCAGCCGTACTATTGGGGGATACGGGGGGCCTGGGGAGAAGCAAAGAAATTGTAGGTAGAGCCCTTTTTAATGCCAGGCTGCTGATATTGTGCAATTGGGTTAACCCGATTTGACCCTCTACAGCAGGGGTCCTCAAACTTTTTAAAAGGGGGGCCAGTTCACGGTCCCTCAGACCGTTGGAGGGCCGGACTATAGATAAAACATGAACAAATTCCGATGCACACATATATCTTATTAGTGGACTACTACTTTAAGTACGCAGCACAGTTCCCCCCACATTAGGTTGTAATTCCCACACATTAGGGTTGGCAGTACAGTTCCCCCACAATAGGTGCAGTACAGTTCCCCCCACATTAGGTGCAGTACAGTTCTCCCCACATTAGGTGCAGTACAGTTCTCCCCACATTAGGTGCAGTATAGTTCTTCCCACATTAGGGGCAGTATAGTTCTCCCCACATTAGGTGCAGTATAGTTCTCCCCACATTAGGTGCAGTATAGTTCTCCCCACATTAGGTGCAGTATAGTTCTCCCCACATTAGGTGCAGTATAGTTCTCCCCACATTAGGTGCAGTATAGTTCTCCCCACATTAGGTGCAGTATAGTTCTCCCCACATTAGGTGCCGTATAGTTCTCCCCACATTAGGTGCAGTATAGTTCTCCCCACATTAGTTGCAGTATAGTTCCCCCACATTAGGTGCAGTATAGATCCCCACATTAGGTGCAGCATCTTCCCCCACATTAGGTGCGGTAGAGATCTCCCACATTAGGTGCAGTATAGATCCCCCAAATTAGGTGTAGTATAGCTCCCCCAAATTAGGTGCAGTATAGCTCCCCCACATTAGGTGCAGTATTTTCCCCCACATTAGGTGCAGTATTTTCCCCCACATTAGGTGCAGTATTTTCCCCCACATTAGGTGCAGTATTTTCCCCCACATTAGGTGCAGTATAGTTCCCCACATTAGGTGCAGTATAGTTCCCCCACATTAGGTGCAGTATTTTCCCCCACATTAGGTGCAGTATTTTCCCCCACATTAGGTGCAGTATAGTTCCCCCACATTAGGTGCAGTATTTTCCCCCACATTAGGTGCAGTATAGTTCCCCCACATTAGGTGCAGTATTTTCCCCCACATTAGGTGCAGTATTTTCCCCCACATTAGGTGCAGTATAGTTCCCCCACATTAGGTGCAGTATTTTCCCCCACATTAGGTGCAGTATAGCTCCCCACATTAGGTGCAGTATTTCCCCCCACATTAGGCGCAGTATGTTCCCCCACAGACATACAGCCTCCAGCCAGTGTATGGCTGGAGGCTGTATGCCTGTGTTCTGCCCCACTTCAGTGCTCCGACCACCGCTCCTCCGGTCCGGACATAGCAGTAAGCCCCGGGACCGAAGGAGCGGGGTGGTCGGAGCACTGAAGCCGACGTGCCGCTGGTAACACTTACCTAGCTGGCCAGCGCACGTCCTCATCGCTGCCCCGCTCCTCCGTGCCCCGTTGCTATGGGCGCACGCACGGCGTCAGAGATGTCCCTGCGTGCGCCACCTTCCCGACGGCCCCTGCGTTTTTAAAGTAAACGCGGGGTCTCCAAAAGCGCATCCATGTGTCCCGAAAACATCTTTCGGGACACAGGGATGTCCCAGACAGCGGCCGGACAGACAAGCCGGAAAAATGTGTTCGGCGGGCCGCATGTGGCCCGCGGGCCGTAGTTTGAGGACCCCTGCTCTACAGTATAGAGGAATTGCGAAAGGAGATGAAGTTGGTGAAAAGTAAAGAACAACTATGTATAAAGGGGGAAAAAAGGATAACAAAATTGGATAAAAAATATGGAGTAATTGGTAGAGGAGTATTGAGTCTTTTTTTTTTTCTCATGCCCAGGCCCAGGGGGGGATGCCCAGGGGGGATGCCCAGGGGGGATTAATAATAACAAGGGGATAGGGGATATGGTAAGAATAGAGCTTATGTTGTAAGAAGAATATGTGAAATTATGTGAATGGACATTAGAATGGAATCCTCTGATTTTGATGTGTTTTTAAAGATTTTGTATGTGAAAAAAAATATATAATAAAGAATATTAAAAAAATTATTACTCACTCACATACGTGCCACCTATTTGGAGATATAAAATGTATTAGCCTCCATTACTAATATGTAAATTTTGTCCTTTGCTAAGTACCCAGCATCCCTGCTTCCGCCACCTCTGTTCCCATATGCCCACCCCCCTCACACTCACAGGGGTCTCACTAATGTTTATGAGGTGGACAGCCATATAGTAGTAGAGGGGGCGAAAGCAGGTATCCTGGGTATGACGGGCTTTGCCTCCTTCCGTGTGAGTAATACATGATTTTAATCCGGTTAAACCGCACTATAAGCCTGTGATTAGGGTTGAGTGCGGATGAACCAGCTGTTAGTTTCCCTGTTACCCAATACTGTCCTGCATCCCCCTGCAGTGCCATGTTCTACACTGGGACAGGCATGGGTCCCTGACATGAAGATGAAGTCCAGCTGCCCTCTGTCATGCCACTTCATGTGTTTTCCTTTTTTAGGCCTCATCAGCAGCCATTAATAAGTAGCCATTAATTTCTGTGAGAATATTATGCTCTATATATGTGACTCTCTGTATGCATGTCATAGTGTATGTGTACTTGTAACTATTAAGTGATTGTGTGTTGCACGTGTAACTATGTGGTGATTGTGTGTTGTATGAGTGACTATGTGTGATTGTGTGCAAACGTGTGTCCATGTGTGTCATAAACATGCATATGTGTGTCTATGTGAGTGGTTACAGTGTGTATGGGTTGTCTAGGTAGGTGGTGAATGCATGTATAAGTGCATCTATGTAAGTTGTCATGGCAGGGCTGTAGCTAGGGTGTGACGAGTGCAGCTGCCAGGTGGCACAGTGGCCATTTAACTTCCCCCCTAACATTGTTAAATGATAAGCGATGCATACAATGTATGCATCCCCACTCAGCATTGTACAGAAGCAGGGAGTCCAGCTGTAAACAGTACACTTTGTGTACTGTAGCACAGCGGTGCACAGGCTTATGCTTCAGGCTACGTGTGATGACTAGTGTTGAGTGGCATAGGCTTTATTCGAATTCGCGATATTTTGCGAATATACGCCGAATATTCGTCATATATTCACAAAATTTGCATATTCGTAATATTCACGTTCAATTTGCATATGCAAAAACTAGCATAAAGGAAAATTCACATGTGCGAAAATTAGCATATGCAAAAATTTGCATATGCAATTTTTTCACATATGCGAAAATTCGTACACCAGTCTCATACAGTAGTATTAGGGCCTTTTTTACACCACACAAGCATGAAGCAGAGAGGGATGATCACTGTGATGTGTACTGTGAAAAAAAAAATGAATATTCGTAATTATGAATATATAGTGCTATATTCGCGAATATTCGTGAATTCGCGAATATGCAGTATTCGTGAATAAAATTTGCATTGCGAATATTCGCGAGCAACACTAGTGATGACATTATGTGCAGTCTGCAGGAGATGGTCCTGAGCTCCTCTGGGTGACAGAGCACTGAGAAAGGGGTCAGCACCAGCATGGGATTTGAGGAAAGTTAAGTGTGATTAAAATTCTTTTTTTTTTTTTTTGAGTTGTTATTAGATGTTAAAAGAGACAAATCTGTGTGGAAATTCTTGAAGCAGATGAGGAATTTGCGTCAAAAAGTTCTGCATAAAAATGTGCACAAGGTCAAGGATTTCCCAGTGAAATCAATGGGACTTGGATTTGATGTGTTGAATCTGTATCAAAATACTGTGCAAACCATTAGAATGAAGGGGCTGTGTACCTCCTGTGAAATGCTGGTCCTGGACAACTGGCAAGGTAGCCAGCATCTGTACTTGTCATTTTAGACAGTTTATCCTGTACCTGCTATAAAGTCTTTAGATATTAAAGGGGTATTCCATTTTTGACCACTTGTTCCTGATCCACAGGTGCTTGGCTATCTTTTGCAGTGGCACAGACAATGCATAAAGCAGCATCACACATGTGCGACTAGTCCACTATGCTTTAGTATACAACAAAATTGGTATGAAACGATGGCCTGGGATGGCATGAAGGTCACACAGGAACCTTATCAAAATTAATTTTATATTTTTTAAAAACACAATATGACAAATTCTTTATGAACAGGGTAGGACAGTCTACTGAGGTTAGGGATGTCAATGCTTTTGCAAACCTTCTGTAAGGCTGGGTTCACATCACGTTTTCTCTCATACGGGAGCACATACGGCAGGGGGGAGCTAAAACCACGCTCTCCCATATGCCTTCGTATGTGCTCCCATATGTAATTCATTTCAATGAGCCGGCCGGAGTGAAATGTTCGGTCCGGTCGGCTCATTTTTGTGCCGTATGCGCTTTTACAACCGGACCTAAAACCGTGGTTGACCACAGTTTTAGGTCCGGGGGAAAAGCGCATACAGCGCAAAAATGAGCCGACCGTACCGAACATTTCACTCCGGCCGGCTCATTGAAATGAATTACATATGGGAGCACATACGAAGGCATACGGGAGAGCTTGGTTTTAGCTCCCCCCTGCCGTATGCGCTCCCGTATGGGAGAAAACGTGATGTGAACCAGCCCTTAGATTGTGTTCCTAAACCCACAAATGGTCAGAGTGAGCCGAGTACTTTTGCCAGTCACTGTGGAGGGGAAAGTGGGGCATGTGCCCTGGTGCAGTTAGGATTTAGGGCAGGGAGGGAGAGGCACTAAGCTAGCCAATCAATATTTTTCATGCCACCACTGCCATGCACAGAGCAGCCTACCTTGTACACAATGGCCCCCTGTTGGTTGAAGAAACTAGCTAATGGCTGGTAGGCTGCATTGCAAATGTTCTCTTTCAGGGCTCAAGTCCTGCAGGAACGCGTAGGAACTTAGTTCCTGCACTTTTTTTCACAGCAGGAACACTGTTCCCATTAGCAGGACCAGCCCTTAATAGAAAATCTTGAATGAGTTCCCACCCTTTTTTTCCCCAGAACTCGACGCCTGTTTTCTTTACTGAATACTGCAAAATAGTCATATAAACCTCTGTGCTGCAGATGGGAAAGTAGATTTCCTGACATTTACATGGCGTAGCAGATCATCTGGGGATCACCTCTGTGGCCATAAAAAAGGGACGGACATACACCATAAGGACTGATAAACATACTGAGGTTAAAGTTATTGAGGGGAGATTTATCAAAACCTGTCCAGAGGAAAAGTTGCTGAGTTGCCCATAGCAACCAATCAGATGGCTTCTTTCATTTTTGAAAAGGCCTCTGCAAAAATGAAAGAAGCGATCTGATTGGTTGCTATGGGTTACTCAGCAACTTTTCCTCTGGACAGGTTTTGATAAGCCTCCCCCATTGTCCGTGTACTAGTCATCAATGTAACAAAATTGAGTCAAATGCCAGAATGAATGCGAGTTCTGTGTTGCCATAGCAAAACAATGTAAAATATGAATACAAAGAAGGAATAATGAAAAATGTACATGAAAAATGTCAGATGGCACACCAGTATAACATTTATTTTACAAACAAATCTATATATTACAGAAATACATTGTAAGTCTATAATATGTTTTATATAATCTCAAATGACAAATGTAGATATTATGTCATGTGGATACACCACGATAAAAGAAGAATCTGACTGCTCTCATTGTGTGGATAGTGGGGGTCCCTGCGGTTGGGGCTTCATTTGACTTTGACAAAAACCTTTTTTGGCACAACATTGCAGGGCTGAAGAGCTGTGTGCACAGAACCAACAGACAGGCACTTGGCAGCTTTAAAGTAATGTTATAAGCTCCATATGCCGCTATGTTATGGGGACACTCTCCCATATAACAATGCTTGCCCCCAAAAAAGATCTCTATAATATGGCATCCAGTAGAACATAATATGATTTTATGGAAAATAAATCAGTATACAACCTGAATATGACTCTGTATAATATCATAGGTATGGTAGGGCCCTATGTTTTCTTACTTCTGTATGTACAGTACTTTTTTATGGCTCTTTAAGCAGAGGTTGTATGTTGCGAAACACACTAGCAAGCATGAGGCCTTAACTTAAAGGGGATTCCACTGGCCAGCATTTGGAACATTTAGTTCTGAACGCTGTGTGCACGCTGAGGGGGTGGGCCACGCCCTCATCATGATGTCAGGCCACGCCCCTCAATGCAAGTCTATGGGAATCACGCTCCCTCCCATAGATTTGAGTGATGGCATGAGGGGGCGTGGCCAACCCCTGCAGCATGCACACAGCATTCAGAACTAAATGTAGAGTACCCCTTTAATATGACCAAATATAATAGTGATGCTCCAACAACTAGCACAATTTTTAGACATGAAACTGTAAAACAATATTACATATATATATATATATATATATATATATATATATATATATATATCATAGTAAATATGATGCAGCACTCCACAAGTTGCAAAGAAAGGGTGGTTTTATTCCATCATGTGCATAGACAACGTTTCACCAGTCTCACACTGGCTTTTTCAAGTGTGAGACTGGTGAAACGTTGTCTATGCACATGATGGAATAAAACCACCCTTTCTTTGCAACTTGTGGAGTGCTGCATCATATTTACTATTGATTGGATTGAGGAACCGACGGACCCAGGTTCCAGCTATGCGGGCACCCCTAACTTCACTTTTCTTCTGGATATTGGTTGTGCCGTTTTTATTTGCATTGTATATATATATATATATATATATATATATATATATATATATATATATACAGCAACAGAAGAATGCAGCAGCACACTGCCAGCACAAGGATATAGGTGCAACATGAATATGCAGTTAAAACATGGAGAGCTATACAGCTATGGTGTAATAGATGCAAATGTGAAACTATGAAATAGTGAGGCACTTAGCTCGCAAATTTGTCTCCGCCGGCGGTCAAATAGCTTGGACCGTCCCACCGCGATAAGGTAGCCTCCTGGGACGGACCCTACACTGTGAATATGCCTTTGTCTGTATATATATATATATATATATATATATATATTATATTTATTTAAGTGTGTATATATATATACATATATATATCTTCAATAAGAGACACAATTATAGACCGGTAAGTTTAACGTGCATTGTGGGTAAATAGTTTGAAGGACTTATACGGGATTACATACAGGAATACATAGGGGATAATAGTATTATAAGTGATAGCCAGCATGGGTTTACTAAGGATAGAAGTTGTCAAACCAATCTAATTTGCTTTTGTGAAGAGGTGAGTAGAAGCCTTGACAGAGGAATGGCTGTGGATATAGTGTTTCTGGATTTTGCCAAAGCGTTTGATACTGTCCCTCACAGACGTCTGACAGGTAAGTTAAGGTCCTTGGGCTTGGAAACTTTAGTTTGTAACTGGATTAAACACTGGCTCATGGATCGTACCCAGAGAGTGGTGGTCAATGATTCGTACTCTGATTGGTCCCCGGTAATTAGTGGTGTACCCCAAGGTTCAGTACTGGGCCCGCTGTTGTTTAATTTATTTATCAATGATATAGAGGATGGTATTAACAGCTCTGTTTCTATCTTTGCAGATGACACCAAGCTTTGTAGCATGGTACAGTCTATAGAGGATGTGCATAAGTTACAAGATGACTTGGATAGACTAAGTGTCTGGGCATCCACTTGGCAAATGAGGTTCAATGTGGATAAATGTAAAGTTATGCATCTGGGTACTAATAACCTGCATGCATCGTAATGTCTTAGGGGGGATTAAACTAGCAGAGTCACTGGTAGAGAAGGATCTGGGTGTACTTGTAGATCACAGACTACAGAATAGCATGCAATGTCAGGCTGCTGCTTCCAAAGCCAGCAGGATATTGTCATGTATCAAAAGAGGCATGGACTCAAGGGACAGGGACATAATACTCCCCCTTTATAAAGCATTGGTACGGCCTCACCTGGAATATGCTGTTCAGTTTTGGGCACATGTTCATAAAAGGGACACTGCGGAGTTGGAAAGGGTGCAGAGACGTGCGACTAAACTAATATGGGGCATGGAACATTTTAGCTATGAGGAACGGTTAAAGGAGTTACAATTGTTTAGTCTTGAGAAGAGACGTTTAAGGGGGGATATGATAAACGTATATAAGTATATTAATGGCCCATACAAAAAATATGGAGAAAAACTGTTCCAGGTTAAAACCCCCCAAAGGACGAGGGGGCACTCCCTCCGTCTGGAGAAGAAAAGGTTTAGTCTAAAGGGGCGACACGCCTTCTTTACCATAAGAACTGTGAATGTATGGAACAGTCTACCTCAGGTACTGGTCACAGCAGGAACAATTAATAGCTTTAAAACAGGGTTAGATACATTCCTGGGACAAAATAACATTAATGCTTTTGCAGAATTATAAAACTACATCCCTTCCCCTTATCCCCTTACACCCTTCCCTTCAATTCCCTGGTTGGACTTGATAGAGGTATGTCTTTTTTCAACCATACTAACTATGTAACTATGTAACCATAAGTATCCTTTTATGCTTTTAGCTACACCAAATGCTAATTTACTCAATTTTTAAGCAGATTGTATGTTAATTGGTGTTTTTCTAACAGAAAAATATAAGTAAGGGTATGTTCACACAGACAAAAGATGCACCCATGTGAAGTGCTACACAGCAGCTTTTTTCGAGCTGCAGGCAGTGTGGGAAAAGGGTGCCCTAAAGCTTGTCACTTCTTTTTTAAGAGATTCCATGGCACCAATGGAAGTAAATAGTGCAAGGGTTTTTTAGATGATTCTGAGCTGTTTTTGACACAGAAATCAACACGTTTTCAAAACAGTGCATCTTTTGTCTGTGTAAACATAACATAATAACAATACCCAAATCCATTGCACTAGTGGACTGAAATACAGTTTACCATACAATTTGTTCATTATGATATTCCTTGTGCAATATATACTGTATATATATATATATATATATATATTACACAAAATTTACACTTTCAGCCAGATAACTATCCACAAATAAAAGCTTTTCTACCATTTGTGAAACATTCAGAATATACACACTCTAATGACTTGTTTATGGAGCGATAAACTGAGGTTCCTACAAAACCCAGGTCTCCCTGTACAGAGTGTCCTAAACATACTCAATAATACATACTGTGGATCAAACCATGGAGTATAGTAATTATTCTATATATAAAAGAAAGGAGCAGGATGTAATCTCTAGTGTGAACATGCTGTTGGAATGCTATTGGTATGTACAGTATACATTTTGTAGTGACATCTCACTTTGTATTACCCCCAAGTCTATCTGTAGCTAATGTTACAAAACTGTGCCACTTAAATTTGCAAAACAGCCTGAGAGATTTATATATCTCCCTATATCTGAGCCCATATAGATATGGAGAAATACCCTTTGGCAAGACAATTAGAACATTACAAATGGTCAATGTGATCAGTATTCCAATCTTTAGACCTATAACGTGATTCATGTATAATAAGGATTCTGCCAACAGAAGAAGAAGAGGACAAAAGTAGAACCCTAGGATGACATGATGCATCAAGAACGTGACGCTGGCCCTGGAAGAAACACCTTTCCACAAACCACTTTCTCTGGTTTTGTAACACAGGAATATGTAGCAGCACAAAATCATTGAAAAGAATAATAGAAAACATACAATAAAAAGAATATGGAACAGCCTTATTGTTTGGTCACCATGTAAGGTCATAATAAGTATGACTGGAAGAGAACACAAATCATATTGGCATGGAATAGGTTCTTGAGTAAAGTACAAGCCTAAAAACAAGATGCCAGCAAAGAGGTACGAGGAGAACCATAGCAAGACAATCATTTTTTTAGTTCTTGATGGAGGGACGAGGATCAAGTAATGTAGAGGCCACAGAATGGCCAGGTACGTGTCCACCACCATTCCTCCTGCCGTTAGAACTCCACCGCCGTAGGTTGCAGCCAGTAAAAATAGAAGCAGTGCACACACATGCTTAGGGATATGTATGTTGATCATGTTACATATTGTGCTGATAGTGTACAAAAACAGATATATTAAATCTGAAACCAGGGCATTTCCAAGGAGAAGGAAGCGAGTTTCCTTACGCAGACTAAAGTTGGAAAAGATAGAGAACAGAATAAGAGGTGTCACTAGAATGGCAGCCACAAAGCAGATGGTGGTTGGAAGCAGAAACATCTTCATTTCTAGGTGAAAGGGAAGGAACGCTGATTCTGGATGCCAACTGTGATATAGGCTGGCCACATTTTGGGAGAAATTGTCCACATCTCTTTGAGATATCAGTGATACAGCACAGCCCGAAGAGTTCATGTCCGTTCCTTAGATCCAGGGGTCCCCCAGAAGAACAATGTCATTTGGATTAATGCTCATGTCCAAAAACCCAGATTCGAGGCACAAACATCCTGTTAGCGTTGAAAATGGTTTAATACATATTCACAAAGGTAGGAATCCCACAGCAGCGTGTCTGCCTGTTGCTTCCCGTCTCTGTCTGTTCCATCCACTCTCACATTGAAGCAACAGATGGGATATCTGCTTGACCAAGCACATCACTGAGTGCATATAGAACAAGATGTTCATGCTCAGCCATAAACCAGACTTAACCTAAACTTTTAGCAGTTTCTGGTCATGGCGTATCGATTGTATCTCCTGCACCTGTCATCATAATATCTGATGATAAGAAGAAACATATAGAACTGAAGAAGCTGACTGCTTATGATAGAGATGCCTGTACTTTGTACCTACATAAACATCTATAGCAACAACTGAAATGAAGCGTGCCCTTTTACGCAAGATAATGCAAAATTTCAAGTCTGTATTATCTTTCCATTCTCTGCATTCATCAGTGTTAAATGGCTTTATGTAGAGAGTAAATAGAGGAAAACACATCTGTTCTTCCTGCTGACCATAAACCTGCTATCATGCTTATTTATACCCCATAAAGTCTTGAAAATCATTTCTCAATTTTTTTCTTTTTATAACAAACAGATTTAAGCAGATCAATATACAACACCAAACCACAAACATTTTATTATTTCCCATGCTTTACCTTTACTTTGGACTTTAATACCACTTTTAATACTTTGCATTCTTCTGTCATTCCCGAATAAGAGAAATTTCACAGAAACAAGAGTAACCTTTTTTCATATAAGGACACTAGGTCAAAAAAAATCTTTCTCAAGAGATTATACATTTTGACACAACTTTTTCAGAAAGCAAAAATTCAACATATCAAAGATGTAGAAACACCAATAAGGGCCCCATGAGACAGGGCGACATTATCGATCAAAAAGGCCAATATGGTCTTGTGTAACAGGGCTGATCAAAAAATCATCAGCCATCAGCCACATATCTCCCATGCAAAAAAGGATGTGTGGCCAACAAGTGATGGCAGCAAAGGGCCACATGAACAATATAGCAATTGTCTGTGTGGCCCTCTATGCATGATGTTCAAGTCTTGTAACAGGCTCTCTATATCATTACCAATTCATGAAATGTTAGCTTGTTTACAGTGAGCATCATGTTGCCTAATAGAGTCCTAAGTCTCAAATGTAATTAAAGACTAATAAAAATATGGCTAATAACTTTGTAAAACAGTACTACAATGGTTCACACTTGTCCCTCTAAAGACCTTGTAAAGTCTGTAAAGTCTGCCTCAAACAGACTGTACTAGAGGATCACCGATTTGACAGTTTCCTGCCACATAATACTATGGCAGTGAACTGTAAAAAGCAATCAAATGATTGCTTTAAAAAAAGTGCTGAAAAAAGAAAAAAGTTATATATATATGTGGTGAGCCATGGTAAATGGCGAGACCAGGGGGTGTAGCGGTGTAGGTGGATGAGGCAGATGGTATTAACCCCTAATGTTTGTGACACCATAGTGTTTTTTGGGTATCGGGAACCACCCAAACGATATCTCCGCTATCCCAATGGCTAGGCAGTGAAATGAGAGTCCATGACCAGGTTATGGTTTAACGGGGGCTTTACTGAGGTCAGACAGTTATTATAGTCTCTACAGCTCGGCCAGAATCCAAGAGAGGTGGTCAGGAACACAGAAGGACCTCGCAGCTTGCTGGGACCAATTATACTTGTAATGGACTTTAGACTTAACTGGACTGTAGGTAGCGACAGCAGACATAGACTTGACTTACTGGAAGTGATGTTAGGTTTGAGGCCTTCCTGGTAGCTGGACACTAGCACTGAGACATCTGGTCTTGACTGTATCACAGTAGAAAAAAGAGGCAAAAGAGAGAGATTGCAGCACCTCTGTTCCTTATAAAGGGGGCTGAACTAGAAGCCCATAGGTCAAGCTCCGGGTTATGTGTTAAGCTGGTTACTCTCTGGGTAACATAAACATAACATGTGACATCTCAAAGGTCCTTTAGACAATTACATTAGTCCTCCAAAGGTCCTTTATACTGTCTATACATTAGCATACTGACTATATACCTATTACAATAAATAACATTGTACTAACAGCAGGGGCAGTGGCGTTGCGACCCGGGTGCGGGGGGGTGAGGCCTGCACCGGGTGACACCAACCAAATGGGATGACACCAAGAAGCTCCGCAGCACCCCCCCCCCATCTGTGCCCGACCGGCCTCCCGTCCTTCAGCACCCCCCCCCCCTCGCCTTCACCTGCTCCATCAGGCGCACAGCGCTGCCTCCTGCTCCTTTTTGTGCCCCCGAAGTCGCTGCCTCCTGCTCCTTTTTGTGCCCCGCCCCGCTCCGCTCTGGCTCACCTTCAGTTGGTCCGGGATTTGTATTTCCGCGCGTCACTGCCGTCACATGACCATCATGACGTCACGCTGAATTCAAGGACGCTGGCCCCAGAGCGTGACGTGTTACGTGACAATACGCGGCTCACAGGATTACTGCGCTGAGTGAGTGAATGTTATTTCAACTTGCCTACTGGGTCTGGGGGGAGGGGGTTAATCTGTGGCACCGTACTATCTTCCTACAGGGGGGGGGGTAAATCAGGGGGGTACTACCTTCTAACAGGGTGGGGGGGGAGGGGGTTAATCTGGGGGGTACTGCATTCCTACGGGGGGGGGGAGAGGGGGTTAATCTGGGGGGTACTACCTTCCTACAGGGGGGTTAAACTGGGGGTACTACCATCCTACGGGGGGGGGGGTAATCTGGGGGTACTACCTGCCTAATGGGGGGGAGGGGGTTAACTTGCCCCCCCCAGTAGGCAGGTAGTACCCCTAGATTAACCCCCTCCCTCCAACAGGCATATAGTACCCCCAGATTTACCCCCCTCCCAGTAGGACGGTAGCACCCCCAGATGAACCCCCCTCTTGGGTTAATCTGGGGGTACTACATGCCTGCTGGAGGGAGGGGGTTAATCTGGGGGTTACTACCTGACTGCTGAGGGGAGAGGGTTAATCTGGGGTACTACCTGCCTGCTGGGGGGAGGGGGTTAATCTGGGATACTACCAGCCTACTGGGGGGGGGGGTTAATCTGGTCTCAAATGGCTGGAGGTGCTCAACCCCAGATGCGGTTGTGCATTTATACTGGGGGAGCAGATCCTGCCCTTGTAGTCCGTTGCTAAGGGCGATCCCCAGCATAAAAATGCATACAATGGAGGATGCCTGCAGCGGACTACAATAGTAGTGCACCCATATTCCTGTATTGTATATATATATATACACACACAATAAGAAAACACTAAATACTAAAAAGCCCTTGTCAGGATTCGGCAGGCTGGTGGTGGATCCTCTGTGTCAGTGAGGGACTGGCGTGGACCGTACCGGAGGACCGGTTCTAAGTTGCTACTGGTTTTCACCAGAGCCCGCCGCAAAGCGGGATGGTCTTGCTGCGGCGGTAGCAACCAGGTCGTGTCCTCCGGTAGTGGCTCAACCTCACTGACTGCTGAGACAGGCGTAGTACAAAAGGAGAAGGCAGGATCGTGGACGGACGTAGCAGAGGTCAGGGCAGGCGACAAGGGTTCACAGGCGAGAGGACAATAGCAACGGGTTCGGCAACGGGCAAGGCAAAATACAACAGTAAGGAACGCTTTCAAAATGGCACTAGGCACAAAGATCCGGCAAGGGCAGGAAGGGGATGGACACTTAAATAGGCAGGGACACAGTGGGGAATCAGGAACCGGCGCATCAATTATTGGTGCGCTGGCCCTTTAAATTTACCATAGACGGCGCGCCCGTGCACCCTGGGGAGCGGGGCCGCGCGAGCCGGGATGCCGAGGACGGAGCAGCAGCGTGCAAGAGCGCAGGTAAGAAGGAGGTTGGGCGCGGCGCGTGAGCGGTGGCCAGCCGCCACGCAAGCCGCGTCCCTGGGACAATAGGACCCGCGCTCCCGTTCAGTGTTTCTGACCGGGAGAAGCCGGGGATCGGGGGCAACAGAAGCAGGCAGCGTGCACTCCGATCCGGAGGCGGGGACCAGAGCGATCGCTGTAACAGCCCTCATACATGTCCGTAGATATAAAAGTAAAAAAAGTTATAGGGGTTAGAATATGGCGACTCAAAGCATTAAAAAAAATGTTTTTACATCATAAAATATAACAAAAATTACATTAATTTGGGTATTAAATGTAATCGGGTATCTCGGCAAGAGGAAGTGCTAGTCAGCACGAAACCGAGCTGTCCCGATCTCACGCCTCTGCATCTGTAATCTTTCCTTCCTGCCTTATCTGTTTGTATGCACACTGGAAATAAAACCTTTATCAATCTTCATGGAGCGGTGAGTTGCCGTGTTTTTTTTCTTCCAATATTGTCTTCAAATGCTGTTATATACCGAGCACCACCATAGGAAGATTTGTGCATCTGAAGCCCTGTAGTAAGAGACGTCCTTCCACACATGCTAGCAATATATGCTACTTCAGGTTAGTGGTGCCAGACTCCTCTACTGTATTTATTGATTACTGTATTCATACTGCCCTGCAGACTTAATATAAAATAGAATTTTTTACTGCAAAGTGACTGATGTAAAAACGAAATCCTTCGTTGCAAAAGTTGCAAAATTGCAAGTATTGTTCAATTTCAAGCCAAAAATAATGGTAAAATGAAGGGTGTCTTTACAACGTACAATTGATCCCGCAAAAAACAAGCCCTCATATGGCTCTGTATGAGGAAAAATATGGCTCTTAGAAGATGAGGAATTACAAATGTGGCAACAATAATAAGCCATTGCCATACTCCTACAAAGTGTGTTATCTCCCTGAGAATAAAATTATCATGTAGGAAACCCAACATGCCCAACCCTTCTCTTCCCCTGACCTCATCTGTTTGGGAAAGTCAGAAGGCCAAGTCAACAGATGAAGTCAGGCCTCAACCCCCCACCCCAAGACCCGGGGGGAGATTTATCAAAATCTGTCTAGAAGAAAAGTTGCCGGGTTGCCTATAGCAACCGATCAGATTGCGTCTTTAATTTTTCAGAGGCCTTTTAAAAAAATGAAAGCAACTTTCCTCTGGACAGGTTTTGATAAATCTCGGCCCCCCCACCCCCAAGCCAAATGGGTACTTCTGTACTGTCAGGTACATGGTCCTATACTACCTGCTGTAGTCCCTGTCAGGTTGAGTCCCTCAGTGACCTGGGGGCTCCTTGCAGAGTCTCCCCCTGTTGTCTCCCTGTTGGTTTAATAAATGTGTGTATGTTCCTTTAATGCATAGACAGGATCCATATGTATAGATAGTCTCAAGGACCTGTGGAGGTCTAAAGGACCTGTGAGTAAGCCTGTCACATGTTATGTTATGCAGTTACATGATTTGTTGTAACATGTACTCCCAGAGAGCACAATCTTTAATTAGCTCTCTCTTGGATCTTATCATCTAATCTGAGAACAAGTCTTTGCTGAGGCAAAAACAGAATGATCTCTCTCCCACCCAGCGGTTGCTCCACCCACTGAAACAAAGACAGGCTCCCTCTGATCACCTGACTAGTGATGTAATGTCTCGGACCTGAGACGACCCTCATTTTGTATGCTGTTAAAAATAAATATCAGGGCAAAGCTCAAATAAGAATTGTGAGACCAGCCACCAACCACAGGTACAGACACAATATTATGTACTACACTAATTTTACAGCCCCTGTAGCATAGTCAAAAAAAATAAAAAATCCCAGTGCTAGTGCATCAGCAAGTTCTCATAGCTATCTACATTTGCATCAGACATATTCCCCTACACATGCAAGAAGCACCAAAGTAATATTCTCCCTAAAGTAAGTCTGCGAAAGCAGCTTCATTTTAATGGATAGCTATCAGACTCATCATTCAACTACAACTCCTTAAGGGTAGGGCCACACGTAACGGATCCGCAGCATGTTTTATGCTGCGGATCCACCTTATTGTGCCTTCAGATGCTGACAAACCCACCTGCCCGCCTCACCTTACACTGGGGGCAGACGGGACGCCGAGTGCACTCAGACATCGCGGAGCAGCCGCGACGTCTGAGTACACTGCGCATGCACATGTCTGAGTACACTGCGCATGCACATGTCTGAGTACACTGCGCATGCACATGTCTGAGTACACTCGGCTTCTTGCATGCCCCCAGTGTGGCTGATCTGAGCTGCAGATTGCAGGCCAGGGGGTGGGGTTCAGTGGGTTCGGCAACAGCTGGAGGAACAATATGGGTCGGGTCACCGGCGGATCCGCAGTGCAAAATACGCTGCGGAGCCTACCCTTAGGCTGTACCACCAAAGTTTTGTACAAAAGTGACTGTTGTTATTCTGGACATTGAAAAGGAGTTATGTAAAGTTACAATAGTTTCACAAAACCCTGACTTCAGAGGTCTTATTCCTGGGATTTGTGTAAGGGAACAGCTTTACATAAAAAATAATATTGTAAGGTTTAACAAGGAACTCTTAGTTGCACTACTCAGTCAAGTGAGATATCTACAAGGGATTACCACCCTCATCATTTTAACCATCTAATAGCTAGCACGCCAGGACCGCTTGGCTACAGACCATGTCTATTGATCCTTGTAGCTGAGAGAGCTGCATCTCTTGTGGCCTGCACTCCACAGATTTACGCATTGCGTATCAGAAACCCACCGATAGTCAACCAGTTAGACATTTCCCTTTGGTGCAGAATAGTTTGGTGGAGAATGGAACTGAGCCTGTTATAACTGGGGTCTAGCACAGGTTGAGCAGTGAAGAGAGAGACCCCACTATCTGCTACTACATCAATTCAGGAGTGCTCCCCTGCTTCAGCCATCTGCTGTTATGTGTGGTGTACAGGGCCGGCCTTTGGGGTGTATTCGCTCTTGTTGATCTCAACCAAGTAAAGAAGAGTGGATTCTGTTTTTGTTAACCCTGTGTATCTTATCTTTACTTTCACAGGAACATCAGGACACCCAAGCCTCAGAATCACTCCTGACTCTTAAACCTGGGAATGCCTTGGGGGAACCAAGACTATCATACTCGGGCTCAATCGGGGTTTCTGTCAATAATGCTGCATGAAGTCATTTTGGTTTAGTTTTTGTAGTCAGTTTAGTGACTGTTTGGAACAGATGACAGATCCGTCACTGCACCATGGCCTCACTTATAAATGGAAGGGATTGTGAACATAGTATTATGTGAGTGCACCGAAGATTGTCTGCACTGTTACACTGTAACAAAGCACATCTAGTGATAGTAGGCATAGTTTTAGCCCCTGAATTAAAAGATTGTTTCGCTCACTGACAGCAAACAGCGATCTTGCAGCTAGTGACTATTTAAAAACCAGACAATGAGAAAGTAGCAGAAATTTTCAAAACATTTTTCTCACAGCCCCTTTTATACATTCAAGGTCTATGTAACCATTTAATCATTAGAACAGCATGTGGCCCTCTTGTGCTTCTAAGGAAATAAGGAATCCTTTTTTACTAACTAAACAGGAGCACACTCTGTCATAGCAACAATGATCTATTCCTCATAGAAATAAATCATAATAATCTGAAAGCCCCCAAATGATGACATCACATCATTTTGAATATGTCAAACAACTATACTAAATTAACATATTAAATGATTAATTAAATGAACTATTACACTTTTTACATATCATGGATTTAGCAAACGTCAAATAATGCATTTACAGTATAATGGGTAGAGCAAATGACTTTCAATTTTCAAACAGGCATTATGGTGCCACCTAGTGGATATTTTTAAAAATGCATTATTTACTAAATAAAATTGTTGATGCAGAATTAAGTGCAGTATGTTATACTATTAAAGGTCATCTATGCATGCTGAATGGGCTGGAAATTCATATTCACATTTCAGATACACATTACTTAATATATGTGACACAACTTTGTGTGCATACTTAATGGCTGGGGCATGTATTCAGCTCCAGTTAACAGTAGACAGGATTTTGCATTTCACAAGACCATCATGGGAAGTGCGGCAAGCGCGGTAATGCTGTCCCACGCTTCTGGGTAGACAGACAGCCTGAGAGGATACCGAGCACTATACCCCCTGAACCCGGGGAAAGGGTTTTTTGGGGGTGTCAGAAGGGGGTTAATACTATTCTATAAAATGGCATGTGATTGGTTCTCCCCCTCAACTATTTATACATGCCCATATGTCACATTTTATGACCAAAGTCCGCCCCTAGACATCTTATCCCCTATCCGGGCTATGGGACCCTCCGCGATCCAGCCTGGCACCCCAACAATCTGCATGCACAGAGCAAACTACTCCGTGCCAGATTATGAGTGACCACAGCCATCTTGTCCCCTCCATATATCTCCCATAGACATTAATGGAGCGACCACAGCGTACCCCCCTCAATCAGACAGCTTATACCTTATCCTTTGGATAGGGGATTAGATGTCTGGGGGCGGAGTACCCCTTTAAGTAACTTTTCAGTGACATTAAAAATCATTTTTGAAGAAATGCACTCTATTCCTATGAAAACCTTTGTCTTTCTATGTACTTTTTATGAGCATATGAAATGGACAGTGGTGTCCTACAGGTAGCTGTGTTTGCAGAACTATTATTCCTAACATGGCTAAAGACACATGTAACCATAGTAGCCAACAATTCCTACTGTAATGAAAAAAAAAGATACAAAAACTAATTAGTAAAAGCTTTTATTGGTTTATGGTCATACAATGAGCACAGATGTACAAGTCATCGATTTCAAAGCATTCAAGTATACAATTAATATAAAAAGTTAAAACATACGGTTGTTTATTATTATGTTAAAATGTTACATTCTGTTCTTTAATACATTCACTGAATGACAGCTCTACTATGGCATACTCAGAATTTCATTCCACTTTATGACACTATTATGTAATAAATATGGGATGTTTGCTCACCAAATGACTTTCTAGCTCTTTAAAATATTGAGTGCCTTAAAATGCTGCAAGTGTTTATTACAGTGTTTCCTAACCACGTGCCTCCAGCTGTTGTGAAACTACTTCTCCCAGCATGAGCGGACAGCAAACTAAATTGGTAAAAAGTCTCTCTGTCTCTCTCTCTCTCTCTCTCTCTCTCTCTCTCTCTCTCTCTCTCTCTCTCTCTCTCTCTCTCTCTCTCTCTCTCTCTCTATATATATATATATATATATATATTATCAGCATACAAAATGACTCAGGTCTCAGGTTTTCCTATGTTGAAGTGCGGCCCAAGACATTACAGCACTAGTCAGAGGGAGCCTGTCTGCTTCAATGGGTGGAGTGACCGCTGGGTGGGAAGGATTTCATTCTGCAGTGGATTGTATTTTTGCAACAGCTGTAGGCACTCTGGTTAGAAAACACTGGTCTATTGCATTGAAGGGAGCACAGGTGTATTTAAATGGGTGGGGTGGTTAATGTGTGGAAGGGAGAAATATGACCTTACACTTACAAACAAGGAATCGTGGGACTTGTGGAGGGAGGGAACTACAAAAAGATAGCCACAGTGTTATGGTAATCTCACAACATAGCCATAGCCCCAAGACAAGCGCAGATCCTTCCTATGCATGTCCATTACTGTCTGGCAGGTAAGCACTAAAATCACCTTATGGTGGAGAACCCCTTTAACTATGCTATGGGTCCGCAGCCCCATAAAAGGTAATGGGTTTGTATGTCCGTGCACAGATACAATTTAAGGTTCCAAAATCGTATCTGTGCAGTGGAAACTCAAATCGTGATGTGAACCCACCCTTAGTTTTCGGTGGGGTCAGGGTGCTCATCAACCCCCCGCCCTCACAATGCGAATGCGGATGCCGGAAGACTCCTACTCACCTTCGCACTTGGCGCTGGCTAATTGCTGCTTCTCTAATATAGTCTACCTCTGGCAGACTGTAGTAGAAAAGGGATCATTTCACTGTACATGCAATAGCATAGCATTGTACAATGAATGCAATCCAAATTGTATATAATAAAGCCTTATGGGGACTTAAAAAGAGTAAAATAAATAATAAAAATGTTTTTTAAAATTATCTAAAAATCCCTTCCCCTAATAAAAATTTAAATCACCCCTTTTCCTATTTTACAAGTGCTAATTATTGTTCACATCATATATCAGAAAAAAGAAATAAAAAGTGATCAAAAAGCTCCATCAAAACAAAATGGTACCAATAAAAAATACAAATCACAAAGCAAAAAAATTGGCAAGTATTATACAAAAAAAATAAAGGTTTATGGGGAATTATTAGGCAATTTTATGTATATTAAATTTCGTATAAAAAGATAAACTTTTTAAAAAAGTTGTACAATAAAAGAAAAACTATGTAAATATGTGTATTTTTAGACCGTATTGACCCATAGAATAAAGATATTTTACCATAAAGTGCACTACATATAATTGAAACTCTCTAAAATTTGCTAAATTGCTTTCTTTTTAAAAATTTCTCCCCCATATATTTTCTTTTTGGTTGTGCCATGCATCTTATGGTAAATTGAAAAAGTACAATTGGTCCCACAAAAAACAAGCCCTCATATTGCCCTTTGGATGTAAAAATAACATTTCTTTTAAAAGGGGAGGAAACAAAGTGGTAAAAGTGCCAAAAGGGGTAACAATAAAAACTTAAATAAGTTATTTATATGACTCCACAAAGAACCCAGGCTGATTTTTTCAAAATCGGTCCCTCATAGCCCCCATAAACAGTCTTAGAAAATCCATCTGAACGCTTCAGAAAACTACACAAACCATCAGCCCCTGTGCTTGTTTACTATGTATGTAAGCTGCTGGGAGGGGCTGCCTTGAGGGAGCTGTACAGGTCATATGGTTAGAGAGCAGTGAATATAGATAAGGGAGGTGTGAGCCAATCAGGGACAATCACACAATGCACACTGAAGCACAGCTACTCTGAGCTGAGTAGAAGGAAGTGTGATGCTACAAAGTGATATGTCAGGCCCAGCAAACTGGTGGCCAAAAGTTATCGGGGGAGATTTATCAAAACCTGTGCAAAGGAAAAGTTGCTCAGTTGCCCATAGCAACCAATCAGATCGCTTCTTTCATTTTGCAGAGGCTTTGTTAAAAATGAAAGAAGCGATGTGATTGGTTGCTATGGGCAACTGTGCAACTTTTCCTGTGGACACATTTTGATAAATCTCCCCCGATGAGTACTAAGAACTAAGAACTACTAGATGGGTACTAAGAACTACTAGATGGGTACTAAGAACTTCTGGACTTTCTGCCTGGAGTAAAAGCTGAGAAACAGGGTTTGTGCTCAGCAAGGATTACACTTGTACATTACAAAATTATATAACTTTATCTAATGTGCAGCTATATAAGAGTCATTTCATTTGGCTGGAGTTCTCTTTTAAATGAGTAGAAAGTCAGTTTGTTTTTGTTTATTTACATCACATTTATATATTGTTTCTATAATACTGATTTATCCATAAATATTAAAAACAAATACATATTAAAACTTCACATTTGGTGTCCTCACCTTTTCATATGACTGTAAGAAAACAGAAGGTCTCCAGAAGGTTTGCTTTACACTGTCAGTTTAGTACAAGCAGCAACCAGTCAAATTTGGAATGAAAGAATGTGAAGTGAATGTCATTCAGGCTGCGACTCAAGATCAAAAAAAGCTAGATAAAGCCGCACATTTACAGATACTTAATATATTTAGTTTTTATATACAGAAAGTATAGACTTAAGAACATTCTGATCTGCCTAAATAAAGAAGAGCTACTTGACATACTTAAGCTTATCGTTCATGCACTTTGGTAAATGACTTTTGTTGACATTACTACTACTGGCTGAATAATGTAACTTCAATCTGCATTGCTATTAACAAATAAATTGTACAAATATAGGAAAATGCTATTATTTTCAACCTAAGCATAAACTCTAAAGTGAGAACATATACAGTACATGTACACTATATGGTACAAATGAGCAAGCACTTAGCAAGCATGTTAAAGAATACTGAAAATCAAGGGCACTAGATATTTGATGTACTGTACGTATCCATTATTGTGGTATGATAGCGGCAACATCCATTGCGATTTTGCCTTTTGTCGCATTTCAGAAATACTGCACCTATATGTATATGCATTCAGTGGCCACTATATCAGGAAAAGTTTTTTAGCAGAGTGCTCTGCCTATGTCATCCGAGCAGAGAGTCCTATAGGTGGTGCAAACATTCTATAGTCCAAGGTTTCAGGATTATACAGTACAATGGATATTAATGGATCGGCCATTAAAGGTGTACTCCACAGGATAAGGGATAAGATGTCTGATTAATGGTGGGGGAGGCTCGTGGTGTCCTGGCCACGCCCTATTTGTGACATTATAACCACGCCCCCTCAATGAAAGTCTACGGGAGGGGGCTTGACAGACACCATGTCTCCTCCTATAGACTTGCATTGAGGAGGGCCTGGCCGGGACATCACGAGCCTTTACATTACCAGTCTTCCGGCATGGAGCAAAGTTCGCTCTCTGCACCGGATATCTGGGGTGCCTTTAGTTAGGGGATAAGATGTCTAGGGGTGGAGTACCCCTTTAAATTTGACTAAATTCTTTGTCTTTACATTGGAGATGACTTCTGCTGTGTGGCAAGGCACTAATCCTGGCAGTACCCATTTGTTGGGTAGACTGTGACTATAAAGGTATGTACATGGTCAACAACAATACCAGCGCCAGTATGTCCTCTAGAGTGCTGAACTGGTATTAGTGGACCCAAGTAAACATTTCCCATACAAGACCAAGATGGAAAAGTCATGGAATTACAGAACTGATATGCAAATGATGAAAAATTGGATATTTAAAATTCATTCAGTATTGAGTATGAGTATTCAAAAACAAACACACTCTTTGGCAATGAGGTTATTAAATGAGGTTACTAAAGGAAACCAGTCATTAGATAACATGTTATTAAAACAACAGGAAGACATAATACATCTTAGGCTGCTTTCACACTATGAAAAGTACCCGTTATATAACACCCGTTATAAAATAGCAGGCGCGGGGTTAAACTGCCATTAGTAAATCACTATCGTATGTTAGAAAATCCCATTATAGTCTATGGGATTTTTCTAATAGCCGTTTTAACCTGTTATCGCCTGTTATTAATAACGGACATTATTTTGTGACGGGCGATAGTAGCGGGAGAATTTGTGCATGCACTATTTCTTCCGTTCATTCGCCTGTCACAAAATAACGTCCGTTATTAATAACGGGCTATTACGGGTTAAAACGGCTATTAGAAAAATCCCATAGACTATAATGGGATTTTCTAATGTTCGTTAGTGATTTACTAATGGCAGTTGAACCCCGAGATCACCCGCTATTTTATAATGGGCATTATATAATGGGTACTTTTCATAGTGTGAAAGCAGCCTTATAATACTGCATCTGACTGTCCCATAAAGCTCAACCCGATCCTGCAATGTTCATAAAATTAACTTTGAACTGTCCTGCACTGTATGCTAATGTTCTGTAACTAGTCATTAGGATGGGCAGCATCTGACAACTAGTCAGGGTGTGGCAGCTGTAATCATGTGACTCTTGTCATGTGACTGACAAGCCAGAGGGGCCTGTGTCATTCACTGCGCATGCTCATAGCTCTGGGGAAAGGCAGTGGATGATGTAGGACGCTCACTGGCTTCTAAGTCAGGTCTCAGTAAGCGTGAATACAGCTGCGAGACCGAAACTAGTTCTCTGAAGGTGTTGGCCCAGATGACTGGTTACAAGGCTTTAGCATACAACTGCCCATAGCAACCAATTCGATTGCTTCTTTCATTTTGCAGAGGCCTTGTTAAAAATGTAATCTGGTTGCTATAGGCAACTTGTCCATTTTTCCTCTACACAGGTTTTGATAAATCTTCCCCATTATGTCTTCATGGTGGTTGTTCCTGTCACCATGGACTAATATAACCCTGAAATATGATGATTCGTAGGGGTGCACAGTCAATGTCCTCAGGCGATCAATGAGCATTTACTTGTTTGTTGGTGGAGCGCTGTGCCCTTTACCTGTGTAAAAGGGCCCTAATAAAGTGACCACTGAATCTAGGTCTTGCAACATCAAAGGACATTATAAATTCTAATACAGTGCTTTATACAATTTTTAGAAATCACTACAAACTTCATGTAAACATATCAGTAGATTTGGGAGGCTCACCAGAGGAAGAATGGGTAGATGTCTACATCCAATTTCATCTCAATTGGTTTTAGAAACTACCGACTTCAACCCTTCATCTCCAATCACTAATATATATTTAAACATAGTAAACTGTCATATAAAAAAAGAAAAAGAAAAAATCAGTTTGCCAAGTGTTTAAATAAAATGTAGAAAAAGTGTAAGAAGTCAATTTAAAGAAAAATTTAGGAACAACAGATAGTAAAGACTGTTCAGATAAAGTCTATTAAAAATATGAATTATAGAAGGCATCACTTCACAATATATAAAAAAATATACAAATATAAATAATTTCAGTGATGGGAACCATTTAAATGTTGGCACAGTTTATATATATATATATATATATATATATATATATATATATATATATATATATATAATATTCCAAACTCTGGGTTTAGTAAATACTGTGGCACAGACTTATCAAGATTTTTCTATATTTATAGTAGAGATTCCCATAACAACCAATCACAGCTCAGCTTTCATATCTTAATAAGTTGGGTGTTATGGGAAAATCTCTCCAGTGTTTGTTTCCAACAGATAGATAAATCTGTGTCTATGTCTTTTGTAAGTAAAAAAAAACAAACATTATATTAAAGGGGTATTCCGGGAAAAAACCTTTTATCCCCTGTCCAAAGGATAGGGGATAAGATGTGGGTGCTGAATCTCCAGTTTCGGAAACCTCCGGGTTTCCGGGACTGGGGACGTGACGTCACGCCACGCCCCCTCCATTCATGTCTATGGGAGGGGGCGTGATGGCTGTCACGCCCCCTCCCATAGACATGAATGGAGGGGGCATGGCGTGGCGTGACGTCACGTCCCCAGTCCCGGAAACCCGGAGGTTTCCAAAACTGGAGATTCAACACCCACATAGAATGCGGGTGCTGCAGGGAGATGACGATCAGACATCTTATCCCCTATCCTTTGGATAGATAGGGGATAAAATGTTTTTGCCCGAAATACCCCTTTAAAGTCATACTCAGGTTAAAAAAAAAAAAAAAACAGCTATTGCAAGGAGTCCTGGTGCCAATCCCAGCCTCAAAGTATTACATATTTGTTACCTGCCAATGAAGCGATTCATGGGCTTTTGTCAGCTTTACTTGGCCATGTAAACTAGAGTAGATGCCGAGCTTGCTTTACCTGAGGGGTGCCGCTACATTTTCTCTACTGATGGATATTTGTAATGAACTGCATATGTGAACTGGGGAAAATTAATGTAGATTCAGCTCACCACTCCAATCTACAGCATGACTGAAGGATGAATCTATGTTCGGAGAGCAGGGCAGGCAAACAGCGGGCCGTATTCCGGGCACGACTAGAAAAGAAGGCAAAAAAGCAGGGGCCTCCAGCTGCTCCAAAGCGGTGGACAATTAAAACTTCACTTTTATTCCATATGTGTTAAAAACAATAGGATATCCAACATAGTGATAAAACAAGAAACACTGATGCGTTTCGAGCCCAGTGTGGCTCTGAGTCATGGCAATGCATTCTCTGGCATCTGCCCCTTATATAGTGACAACCTCAAATGATCCTGTCCAACACCAGAGTTGGCCAGAAGCAACGTGGGTGTGACGTATGCAAGCTAGATCCCGGCTACACAAAGCCACAAATCACGGAACGGATTAATGAGGTAAGTTCATGAAGAAGCAGGAACGCATACCACTAGAGTATATATGTGAACTGTACCTGAGTGGTAAATAAGCACCAGAAGAAGGGAGAAGTTTTTGGCTGCTCTGGTAATCGTGGGTCTAATTGGGGCATAGCACTAGTCAGAGAGCTTGTATAGGTAGTGACTGAAATGTGTGGAGACCATACCAATAAGATTTTAGGGCTGGGTTGGACATCTCTACTCCATGTAATAGTTGTATTTTAAAGTCTACCTGTCATCAACCAAAACTTTTTATATTATGTGTAGATGATAACATTATGTCTCTGATTTACTAATAGTGGAGTGTAGGTTTCTTTGGGCGTTTTAATTCCCTACAATTTTGTTCCCACTATATTTACTAAGGTTTCCTTACATTTTGCACTTTCCCCTACGTTTTGCTTTTTTTTAAACATGTTCTGATTTGTCGGGTTTTCCTCAGCTCAAATCCACCACATTTTCTGTGAAAACATTGGTAAATATGTTGGGTTTTTGTGAAAAAGTCGGAGACATGCCCCTTTTCAGTACCCACACCCCTTTTCCCGATGACCACGCCCCCTTTTTGGGTTTTGTTCGTAAAATGGAGAGTTTGTTGGGTTTTTTCAATTCTGGTGCAAACAGAATTCCTGGCGCACAACCCAACAAAACATGTTGGGTTTACAATAGTAAAACAGGGCCTATATGTATATTTGTAATATACATTGGCTGACAAATGTGTATATTTTTGTCCCTGCAGCTATTGCCTGTGTGTCTCTGTGAGGAGTCTAAATACAGGAAGTGAGGGTGGACAAGCAGGGATCCGTACACTGAGGACAAGCAGGGCTCTGTACACTGAGGACAAGCAGGGCTTTGTACACTGAGGACAAGCAGGGCTCTGTACACTGAGGACAAGCAGGGCTCTGTACACTGAGGACAAGCAGGGCTCTGTCCACTGAGGGCAAGCAGGGCTTTGTGCACTGAGGACAAGCAGGGCTCTGCACACTGAGGACAAGCAGGGCTCTGTACACTGAGGACAAGCAGTGCTCAGTGCACTGAGGACAAGCAGGGCTCTGGACACTGAGGACAACCGGGGCTCTGTGCACTTAGGACAAGCAGAACTGTGTGCACAGAGGCCCTGTGACACACTCCCGGCTCACACATCAGGATGATTGACAAGCCAGGAGCCTGCACAGAGCCCTGCTTGTCCTCGGTGTACAGAGCCCTGCTTGTCCTCGGTGTACAGAGCCCTGCTTTTCCTCAGTGTACAGAGCCCTGCTTGTCCTCAGTGTAAAGAGCCCTGCTTGTCCTCAGTGTGCAGAGCCCTGCTTGTCCTCAGTGTACAGAGCCCTGCTTGTCCTCAGTGCACAGAGCCCTGCTTGTCCTCAGTGCACAGATCCCTGCTTGTCCTGCCCTTACTTCCTGTATTTGGTCTCCTCATAGAGACACACAGGCAATAACTGCAGGGACAGTTATGGACATTTATCAACGGGTTTAGTCAGGTTTTCTTTACTATAATTGTCGCAAAATTGTCGCAACTGCGACTACGCAATTTTTCGTGCAACATTTTTGTCGCAACTGCGCAAAAGAAAGTCACAACAGGGTTAAAAATTGACTACATTTACTCCAGCTCAAACATGGAGCAGAAAAAGATACTACCAAAGTAAAAAAGGAAAAATTGCTTACGTGAAAGAAAATTATCAACAGGCTGAAAGCAGTTGATAAATAAGTCACACATAAGCAAAAAAAAAAGTAAGGAAAAAATTACTAAACAAAAAGAATACATAAGCAAACATTGATAAATGTCCCTCAGTATTTTTTCACCAAGAAATATACACATTTTTTTAACCAATGTATATCACAAATATACATTTAATAATATTATCTACATTATTTAAAAAGATTTTGTTGACGACAGGTACACTTATAATATTTTTTGCACCGCAGAATCACTCAGCATAATCATGAAATATGTACATCCCACAGAGGTTGGCTTCTCTGCTTGAGGGTTTTCAAATACTCCACTTCTTGTTTTTGGTTATTAATAATCCTGTAAGAAAAAAAAAAGGATTTAATTATTTTTTGTTAGTCTTAGAGGTGAATCGATCCTCTCTGCTGCCTGTGGTGAATGATAGAAAGGCGCTCTCTATATATATCTATCAGCGCATGTTTAAGGAGCCTGTACACAGCTCAGTTATTCTATGGACAGGGCCACTCGGCCCATGCTTACACTAGCCAACGGGATGCCGTCTAGCAATGATTTTTAAATCTGCATATACAACAAGATTGATCGGGCAACAAAGAAGTATTTAATCGTTCGTCATTTGATCTTTGGACCTATAACACAGGGCAATATTAGCCTTCTCCGTCAGTAATCTACTGAGTAATGAGTAGGCCCTGATTAATGAGTGAAAGCAACTACTTGCTTGAAATAGATTGGCGCCATTTTGTGTACCAAATTTATGGACTGTATGCCTAAATTTTTAATGGAATTCCAAGTAAAAACCTATTCAAATTTTATTTGGTTTGTGCCCAGAAATTTTTTTGTTGGCAACTTATTTATGGACTATGATTAACAGACCATGCTTATGTAGCCTTAGGGCTAAATAAGTTGTACACAAAGACCCACTGCTGAACAGGGACGTGCACACATAGGGTTCAAAGGGGGCTTCAGCCCCTGCCCTGCCCAGCCCCTGCCCTTTAGCTGAGCATCTCCCTGCCCTTCATTTAGAAGTGAGCCTCTCTGCAGGGGTCACTGGTATAGCGCTGGCACTCTTGGAGATGCTTGGTTCCTTTAACAACCCCCCCCCCCACCTCCCCAGCTCCTCCATCTTCCTCCTCCTGTTGCTGAGTCCTGCCTGAACATCCATTTACTGAAGTATTCCCTGCGCCCAGCCAGCTTCCTATAAAAGTGAGTGCAGATGTATTGTGTGAACATGTGTGTAATGTGTATGCAGATGTATTGTGTGAACATGTGTGTGTAATGTGTATGCAAATGTATTGTGTGAACATGTGTGTGTAATGTGTATGCAGATGTATTGTGTGAACATGTGTGTGTAATGTGTATGCAGATGTATTGTGTGAACATGTGTGTGTAATGTGTATGCAGATGTATTGTGTGAACATGTGTGTGTAATGTCTGTTACTTATTAGCCTTTGTGTATAGTGTGGTGTGTATGTACTGCATGTATATACACATGTGTGGTATATGTGTGAGTATGTGTATGTAAGTGTGTATATGTATAGTATTTTATGTATGTTATATGCAGTGCTGTATCTGTCACTAGGCCAACAAGGCCCAGGATTGATACAGCCAAACAAAGACCAATATATGGCGGGTTAATGCTCAATATCAATTCCTATAGATCACCTGGGTGATCAAAAAAAAAAACAATTTCCCATATATCCCAAAGCTTTATTATTAATTATTAACACACATAATGTTAATAATTAATAATAAAACTTTGGGATATATGGGAAATATATATATTTTTTTTTTGGTCACCCAGGTGATCTATAGGAATTGATATTCAGGATTGATACAGTACTTATCGCAGTGGTGGTTGCAAATCGCATGGCGCCCCTGAAGTACACTTATGTTTGTATCTAAGTTTTTATATTTGTCTGTAATCAGTGTTTCCCAACCAGGGTGCGGCCAGCTGTATAGGCTGTCCGGGCATGCTGGGAGTTGTAGTTTTGCAACAGCTAGAGTCACCCTGGTTGTGAAACACTGATTTATGCATGTGTGTGTATTTATCATTGTCTCACAACCAGAGTGCCTCCAGCTGTTGCAACTACTGAAAGCACTCTGGTTGGGAAACACACACACACACACATACATATTTATATTCAGTGATGTGGGACTCCTATCACCCGACACCCGGGACATACTACTGGTGGTTGTAGTAGTTCTATGTTCCTTTACAAACTGGTGGTTGTAGTAGAGCTATGTTCCTTTTCATACTGGTGGTTGTAGTAGAGCTATGTTCCTTTACATACTGGTGGTTGTAGTAGAGCTATGTTCCTTTACATACTGGTCGTTGTAGTAGAGCTATGTTCCTTTACATACTGGTGGTTGTAGTAGAGCTATGTTCCTTTACATACTGGTGGTTGTAGTAGTGCTATGTTCCTTTACATACTGGTGGTTGTAGTAGTGCTATGTTCCTTTACATACTGGTGGTTGTAGTAGTTCTATGTTCCTTTACATACTGGTGGTTGTAGTAGTGCTATGTTCCTTTACATACTGGTGGTTGTAGTAGTTCTATGTTTCTTTACATACTGCTGGTTGTAGTAGTGCTATGTTCCTTTACATACTGCTGGTTGTAGTAGAGCTATGTTCCTTTACATACTGGTGGTTGTAGTAGAGCTATGTTTCTTTACATACTGGTGGCTGTAGTAGTTCTATGTTCCTTTACATACTGGTGGTTGTAGTAGAGCTATGTTCCTTTACATACTGGTGGTTGTAGTAGTGCTATGTTCCTTTACATACTTGTGGTTGTAGTCATGCTATGTTCCTTTACATACTGGTGGTTGTAGTAGAGCTATGTTCCTTTACATACTGGTCGTTGTAGTAGAGCTATGTTCCTTTACATACTGGTGGTTGTAGTAGAGCTATGTTCCTTTACATACTGGTGGTTGTAGTAGTGCTATGTTCCTTTACATACTGGTGGTTGTAGTAGTGCTATGTTCCTTTACATACTGGTGGTTGTAGTAGTTCTATGTTTCTTTACATACTGCTGGTTGTAGTAGTGCTATGTTCCTTTACATACTGCTGGTTGTAGTAGAGCTATGTTCCTTTACATACTGGTGGTTGTAGTAGTGCTATGTTCCTTTACATACTGGTGGTTGTAGTAGTTCTATGTTCCTTTACATACTGGTGGTTGTAGTAGTGCTATGTTCCTTTACATACTGGTGGTTGTAGTAGTTCTATGTTCCTTTACATACTACTGGTTGTAGTAGTGCTATGTTCCTTTACATATTGCTGGTTGTAGTAGAGCTATGTTCCTTTACATACTGGTGGTTGTAGTAGTGCTATGTTTCTTTACATACTGGTGGCTGTAGTAGTTCTATGTTCCTTTACATACTGGTGGTTGTAGTAGAGCTATGTTCCTTTACATACTGGTGGTTGTAGTAGTGCTATGTTCCTTTACATACTTGTGGTTGTAGTCATGCTATGTTCCTTTACATACTGGTGGTTGTAGTAGAGCTATGTTCCTTTACATACTGGTGGTTGTAGTAGGGCTATGTTCCTTTACATACTGGTGGTTGTAGTAGAGCTATGTTCCTTTACATTCTGGTGGTTGTAGTAGAGCTATGTTCCTTTACATACTGGTGGTTGTAGTAGAGCTATGTTCCTGTACATACTGGTGGTTGTAGTAGTGCTATGTTCCTTTACATACTGGTGGTTGTAGTAGTGATATGTTCCTTTACATACTGGTGGTTGTAGTAGAGCTATATTCCTTTACATACTAGTGGTTGTAGTAGTGCTATTTTCCTTTACATACTGGTGGTTGTAGTTGAGCTATTTTTGGGTGGAGCCGGGGAGGGGGTTGATTTTGAGGAGATCAAGCATATAATGGCCTATAACCAAACCAGTGTTTCCCAACCAGGGTTTCTCCAGCTGTTGCAAAACTACAACTCCCAGCATGCCCAGACTACCATTGGCTGTTCAGGCATGCTGGGAGTTTTGCAACAGCTGAAGGCACCCTGGTTGGGAAACTCTGAATCAAACATTCCCAGAAGAAAATAAAATAAAAATAGAACTACAGAAGTAATTATTTTCTCGTTCGTGTTAGTGCTGGGCGGTATGGCCTAAAATGTAAAATGAATATCACGGTATTTTTTTTATTATCGCGGCATCACAGTATTACCGCCTGTCCCATCCCCCCCCCCCTGTCCCATCCCCCCCCCCCCCACTAGCGGTGTCACATGTGCCCCCTGCGAGCGCAATCGCTACCATCACTGCTAGAGGGGTCCCTGTGCCCACTAGCGGTGTCACAAGAATGCCTCCCGTGAGCGCGATCACTACCATCACTGTTAGCGGGGTCCCTGTGCCCACTAGCGGTGTCACAAGAATGCCTCCCGTGAGCGCGATCACTACCATCATCGCTAGCGGGGTCCCTGTGCCCACTAGCGGTGTCAAATGTGGCCCCCGCGAGCACGATCGCTACCATCACTGCTAGCGGGGTCCCTGTGCCCACTAGCAGTGTCACAAGAATGCCTTCCGTGAGCACAATCGCTACCATCACTGCTAGCGGGGTCCCTGTGCCCACTAGCGGTGTCACAAGAATGCCTCCCTTGAGCGTGATCGCTACCATCACCGCTAGCGGGGTCCCTGTGCCCACTAGCGGTGTCAAATGTGCCCCCTGCGAGCGCAATCGCTACCATTACTGCTAGAGGGGTCCCTGTGCCCACTAGCAGTGTCACAAGAATGCCTCCCGCGATCGCTACCATCATCGCTAGCGGGGTCCCTGTGCCCACTAGCGGTGTCAAATGTGGCCCCCGCAAGCACGATCGCTACCATCACTGCTAGCGGGGTCCCTGTGCCCACTAGCAGTGTCACAAGAATGCCTTCCGTGAGCACAATCGCTACCATCACTGCTAGCGGGGTCCCTGTGCCCACTAGCGGTGTCACAAGAATGCCTCCCTTGAGCGTGATCGCTACCATCACCGCTAGCGGGGTCCCTGTGCCCACTAGCGGTGTCAAATGTGCCCCCTGCGAGCGCAATCGCTACCATTACTGCTAGAGGGGTCCCTGTGCCCACTAGCAGTGTCACAAGAATGCCTCCCGCGATCGCTACCATCATCGCTAGCGGGGTCCCTGTGCCCACTAGCGGTGTCAAATGTGGCCCCCGAGAGCACGATCGCTACAATCACTGCTGGCGGGGTCCCTGTGCCCACTAGCGGTGTCACAAGAATGCCTCCCTTGAGCACGATCGCTACCATCACCGCTAGCGGGGTCACTGTGCCCACTAGCGGTGTCACAAGAATGCCGAGCGCGATCGCTACCATCACCGATACCGGGGTCCCTGTGCCCACTAGCGGTGTCACAAGAATGCCGAGAGCGAGCGCGGCTCTGTTCCCTGTCCCTGTCAGCTCTCAGGGTAAGGGAACAGATTTAAAAGCCTCGCGCGCAGCTAACGTAGTACTGCGCAGGCGCAGCACTACGCAGATAGTGTAGGGCTAACGTAGGCAGCGCTAGGAGCCTAGCGTTAGCCCTACGCTATATGCGTAGTACTGCGCATGCGCAGTACTACGTTAGCTGCGCGCAAGGCTTTTAAATCTGTTCCTGTACCCTGAGAGCTGACAGGGACGGGGAACAGAGCCGCGCTCGCGCTCGGCATTCTTGTGACACCGCTAGTGGGCACAGGGACCCCGCTAGCGGTGATGGTAGCGATCGCGGGAGGCATTCTTGTGACACCGCTAGTGGGCACTGGGACCCCGCTAGCGGTGATGGTAGCGTTCGCGGGAGGCATTCTTGTGACACCGCTAGTGGGCACATGGATCCCGCTAGCGGTGGGGATTGATCATGCTCGCGGGGACACTGGCTGACAGGTGCAACGGGGGGACACAGAAGCACACCGGGACAAGTGAGGGCACCGCGCTGGGCTCTACAATTCATCCGGAGGGTGGGGGACGGGCCCGACCGGTATAGCGGTATGGGCAAAAATCCATACCATGGGAGAAAAAAAAACGGTATCCGGTTCATACCGGTTTACCGCCCAGCACTAGTTCGTGTTTTCCTCCTCACATTCGAAAAATCATAACGTTTTCAATTTTCCACCTATATACCCATATAAGGGCTTGTTTTTTGCATCAGAAATCGTACTTTGTAATGACTTCAATTATTTCAATACAAACTCTATGGCAAAACCAGAAAAATATTTGTGGGGCAAAATTTAAACAACAAAACAGCAATTTTGTAACTTTTGGGGGCTTCTGATTCTACACAGTGCACTTTTCAGTAAAAATTACACTTTATTTTTATTCTGTAGGTCCATACGGTTACAAGGAAACCTAATTTATATAGGTTTTATTTTATTTTTCTACTTTGAAAAAAATATATCTACATGCACCAAAATTTATGTTTAAAATTGTCATCTTCTGACACCTATAACTTTATTTTTCTGCATACAGGGCGGTATGAGAGCTAATTTTTTGCACCGTGATCTGAAGTTTTTATCGGTACCATTCTTGTTTTGATCGCTTTTTATAAAAAAAATTCTGGTATAAAAAATACGCTATTTTTCATAGTGCCCTTTTTTGATTTGAGCCCCTGCCCTCCAAAATGTCTGTTCACGTCCCTGCTGCTGAATGTATACAGTAGGTATTATAACCTCAGGAGATGATAAATGCAGCTTTGGGTAAACAAAAAAACTAAATAAATACATTTAAAAAAAAGCATACATACTGATTGACTATTATTTAGAGGTATACAGTATAATTGTCCTATAGCTATACTGTTTTGGAGATAGATAATATGACAATCGCCAATAATACCATTATGCAAGAAGCAAATATTATCACTGTAATATTACAACTATAGTATACAGATCACGGTGACGTGCGCTATTAACCCTTTAGACGTGGCGATCAAAGTTGATCGCCGTGTCTAAAGTAAAAAAAATGCTTTCCTGGCTTCTCAGTCAGGCTGATCGGGACCACCGCAGTGAAACCACGGTGTCCCGATTAGCTAGGACACATCAGGAGGGTCCCTTACCTGCCTCCTGTGCATCTGATCGGTGATTAATTGCTCCAAGCCTGAGATCCAGGCTTGAGCAATCAACCGCCGATAACACTGATCAATTCAATGCTATGGCATAGCATTGATCAGTGCTGGCAATCAATATACTGCATGTTATACTTCCCTATGGGAGCTATAACATTGCAAAAAAAAGTTACATTTTTTTTTAAATAAATGTGATTTAACCCATTGCCTAATAAAAGTTTGAATCACCCCCCTTTTCCCATTTAAAAAACAACTATGTAAATAAAGATTAATATAAACATAAGTGGTATTGTCACGTGCGTAAATGTCCAAACTACAAACTATAAAAATATGTAATTAATTAAACTGCACGGTCAATGGCATACACGTAAAAAAATTCAAAAGTCCAAAATAGCGTATTTTTGGTAACTTTTTTTACCATAAAAAAATTTATCAATAAGTCCGGTCAAAAAAAAAATTTGTACCAATAAAAACTTCAGATCACAGCACAAAACATTAGCCCTCGAACATCCCCGTATGTGGAAGAATAAAAAAATTATAGGAGTCAGAAGAGGACATTTTTAAATGTATACATTTTCGTGCATGTAGTTATGATTTTTTCCAGAAGTACGACAAAATCAAACCTATATAAGTAGCTCATCATTTTATTCGTATGGACCTACAGAATAAAGATACGGTGTCATTTTTACCGAAAAATGTATTGCGTATAAACGGAAGCCCCCAAAAGTTACGAAATGGCGTTTTTTCTTAAATTTTGTTGCACAATGATTTTTTTTGTTTCAATGTACATTTTTTGGGTAAAAGGACTGATGTCATTACAAAGTAGAATTGGTGGCGCAAAAAATTATCCCTCACATGGATTTTTAGGTGGAAAATAGAAAGGTTAATGATTTTTAAAAGGTAAGGAAAGAACAGCGAAAATTCTAAAACTGAAAAACGCTGAGTACTTAAGGGGGATAGTGGATAAATGTTTGATCATGGGGGGGTCCAACCGTTGGGACCCCCCACAATCTCCTGTGTGATGCACTGGCTCTGTTGTGGTTCTGCCCGTGCAGGAGGGATGTTGGACGCAGTATGATGCCGCCGCCGACACGCCCCCTCCATGTATGTCTATAGAACAGGCGGTGATGCAGTGTTCGTGCATCCCGGCCTCTCCCATAGAGCATGTCTGTCGAACTAGCCACACAGAGCTCCGGCAGTGCCCGGTCCCGGTATGGGAGATCACGGGGGTCCCAGCGGTTGGACCCTCCGCGATCAAACACTTATCCCCTATACTCCGGATAGGGGATAAGTTATATACTCCTGCAGATCTCCTTTAATAATCCACAGTGGGTGCACAGTTTTGGGATCTGACCTATGATCCAGAGTTAAGCAATACATCCTATGGAAGAAGCACCACTCCACAAATCCAATAGTGTGAGAATAAATGCATCACTTTTTTTTCATACTATTGGATATGTGGAATCCCGCTTCTTCCATAGGATTTATTACCCTATTAGGCAGGTATGTCCCCGGTAGGAAGGTATGTCTCTTTTAGGCAGCAATTTTTCCCAGTAAGCATGGATGTCTGCTATCACTCAGGTAGTTCCCAAAGTAGACAGGTGTGTCATCTATTAGGTAGGTAGTTTCCTCAGGAGGCAGGTGTGTCCCCTATCAGGTAGGTAGTTCCCCCAGTAGGTGTGTTGCTTCCCCACATAGGCATGTAAATCCCCTATTACGTAGGTAGTTTCCCCCATAGGCAGGTATGTCCTATTAGACAGGTAGCCCTTCCAGTAGGCAGGTATGTCCCCTACTAGGTAGATAGTTTCCCCTGTAGGCTGGTATGTCCCCCAGTAGTCAGGTAGTTCCTACTTTATGCAGGTATGTTTCCTATTAGGCCGGTATGTCTCCCATTAGCATGGCAGTTTTCCCTAGTAGGACTGTATGTCCCCTATTAGGTAGGTAACTCCCCCAGCAGGCAGGTATATCCCCAACTAATTAGACCAAAATCTGAAGCCTACATCCATAGCATTTATCTGGAATTTTAAGTTTGTGAGCAAAGCAGCACAGGATGTGTTATGCTTGCCAATCTTGAGAAGAGTCAAGCCTGCAAGTCCTGGAACAGGTTTTTTTATGTAATCTTCAGTGCTCCCCTAATCTTACACTACTTGGTGCCACCTGAGACAAGTCCTTCAACTGGCTTCATGCTAGAGGTGCCCCTGGTTACTCCACATTTAACCCAGTACAGGTTTATAAGTTTTATTGACTCTATTGGATGATGGTATAATGTCCCTTGAGGAATGTGAACACGAAGATCAAGAAACCTTATTCTAAAATGGATAATAATCTATAAGTGATATGTTTATAGAAAAGTATGCTAATTTATAAAAAATAGCAAACTGAAATATAACATTTACATAACATCATAAGTATGCTATGAAACTTAAAGATTAGTTCAGATTCATCCTGTTTCCATTTATTTAAGATTATTCTAAAATTTTATTTGAAGCCACATGTGTTTATCTGAAAAACTGGATATGATTTGGAAGGCACTCCCCTAACACTTCAAAGCTTTAAAGTCAATGGGGTTGTTTGTAGATGTCTGAGAAGCGATTGCGTTGAGGAACAGCATTTGGGGAGACAGACAAGGCTAAGATCTCAATGGTCACTCTGAGCTCCAGAATACTACTGTAGAGATGGAAGGTCTTTATGGAAGATGGACCAGATAACTGTTACTCTTCCATATAAAGTACTATGTACTATATATCTATAGTGTACCAAAATATGTAGAGGTACACAGAGATCCTCATTAGTGCTCAAGACTGACAGTTAATCCATTACTTCTCCCATAAAAATGTGTCCTTTATCAAATAAACAATTAACATGTGGTCAGCATAACAACGTATAGTGGTTCACAATATTACCCGAATGCCATGCATATCAGACCTATTAAAGGGGTACTCCGGGGAACTAAAACCACAGCCCATCCTTTCTCTCTCACCAACCAATTTATTTGTCTAAATATCATTCATTAGCTATATAGAGCAGTTTCCCTCTTTCAGCTGTCACTTACATGCAGGGAGTGAGAGAAAGACATCATTATCAGATCCACCTTGTCTTTGTGCAAAGCCCTCACTGAGAGCAGCCCCCACCCCCCTGGAAGACAAACACCACATGATTTTTGTCTTGTCTAGGGGTCCAGCTTCACAGCCATACCTCCCCTCACTGTGTGAGTAACTTGTTGGCAGAGAAACCCAGTGTCTCATGTGAAGATTCTCAGTCACAACTCATAACACTGCTCTTCAACCTGCTGTAGATCTAATCACTGACTGCTGCCAGTCAGAGCATACCATGACATATTGCTGGGGGGGAGGATAGTTTGAAAGAAAAGACTTGTACAGTTTGTGCTGTTGACTGTGTTAACAACAACACAGCTTGCACACAGATAGTAAAAGCAATTGGCTGGCAGCCATTACACAGAGCTTCACTGACCGCTGGAAGTTGTAATCTGGGGCAAGCAAGGAAAAATAATATTCAGGAGACAACAGAGGCCACAAGAGCTGGAAAAATCACAAGGATAACTATAGAGGACACAGAAAAGGTATTGTGGTGTCTTTGGGCCATTTCTATTTTTTTTTTTTACTTCCCCAGAGCACCCCTTTAAGCATATACATGTGCCTTGAAGAAGGGGAAGATAGAACCGATTCGCGTGGTCAGCAGGTGATATTGTGAGGCGCTATTTATTTTTATTCTAACCTCTAGAGTTGAGCAAGCTTTTCAAAACTGCAGTTCGCTGGGCTCACAGAACTTTTCGAAAATGTTTGGTTTGCAGAAAACAAATTTTACTTAAAACATGTGTATAACACTGCCTAACAGATTTAAAGCTCTGTATAACATTGCAAATTGTAAAGTGATTTTATGGTTAAGTGGATTGGCAGAGTAGCTTTGTTGACTGGAGTGACTATGAAGCCTGCTGTGCTGGTCACTCTCTCTGATGTTACACTGGAAGGAGGACAAAAACACCCATGGCAAACTGGGCAAGTGCAGGCCAATGGTCTAATCTAGTGACCCATAAGTCCATGGGATCTGAGCTCATGGTGTATTTCAGGGAAAGGGTACAGCTTAAGTATGCATGAACCTGGTTGCTCAGGTGGTGGTGTGCATCCATTTGGTGACAATTCATGTCGGGGGGGGAATACCAGATGTAAAAACCGGATGTATGGTTTGTTAGAGGTAGATAAGTTGCACCTGCCTGTTGCATGAGAAATAAGTTGTCTGACTTCTGTTTATTGCAAAGGTGTGTTTTTACTTGATGCCCTGTCTACTCAATAAAGGTATTTTCTGAGACCATATGGTTGATGGCCATGATAGGCCATCAGTCACTGATTGATGGGGGTGCTGGGTGTTGGTACCCAGCCAATTAGGTATTCGATGCCGCACATGAAAAGGGATAGGGCCCTGTGCCATTCATTGTATAGTGGTGACAAAGGCTAACCACAACTCAGCTCCCATTTACTTCATTCTCTGGATAGGCCATCAACCATATAGTCCCGGAAAACCCTCCCTGACCCACCCTGTCTTGACCTTGTGTTGCTACAGTATATGTTTCAATCGGGTCCCATCAACTGTGTGTGACACTGCCTCCCCAGAACTGTTTGTACCTGCAGATTCTGTACTGGTCCTCTGATTTCTCTGTCACCTGTTTCTCTGTCATGTTATAGAAAAGGAAGAGCGGATTGATATATAGTTTTCTGGGAAAAGATTTAATAGAACTAATCATGTGTTCCTTTAAATCTCTTCTCAGTGGGGCCTTACCAGTCCAGGTGGTCGTAATAAATGATTAACAGCCCATTTTGAAGTCTTGGAGACCATCCTCTTGCCTCCTTAGTAGTGATTTAAATCAATTAGTTATACTAAATATCTTTATACTAAACTATATATCAAATTGCTCCTCTTTCTGTATAACATGGTGCCTGTAGATTGGACAGTATTTTTATGGTGACAGGTTCCCTCTAGGTCAAGCCCAATAGAGATCCAGAGGTTCATTGCAGTCTCTAATTTTTTTTACCACGAGGCACACCCCCTTCCTGGGGATAGTAATACACACTGATTTTTCATGCCCCCCCAGTCCCCCATGGATCGCAACATTCACTGATTCCACAACCCTCTCCCCTGCCACCCCCACAATAGCAATGTGCATTGATTCCACACACACCATGGATAGCTATTTACACTGATTACAAGACCCTTAATAGCAATGTGTACTGTACTGATTACCAACATTACCACCCCTTCCCCCAACAAAAATGTATACATTAGCCTCCCTCCATCCCTACATAGGAGATGGCTGTCAAACAGCCGGACGTTCCAGGGCATAACTCTTTGCATGTAGCAGGGACCCAGGGATAGTGGCGGTCGCATGCCTCCAGTGCCATAGCTTCTGTGGCACCCCTAGTAATACGTGGCATACTAATTTACTGATGCACAGCATTAAAAAAAACGCTGCTCTTAAGTATACTCACCATTTTCCCTAGTAAATGATGTAGAAGTGATAGACAGAAAACCATCCTCTGTGTATTTAGAGTAGTCTAGCGATGACGCTGTTGAATCTTGTGTAAGCTCTTCAGTACTATTAGGTAACGGGTTGTACTTTCTTGTATTAATAAATATTATTGCATCTTCAGAGTTGTGAACTTTGTATAATACTGATGAACAACGAGAGATGACTGATGAACAGGTTGATTTAAAAAGAGGTAGGAATCCAGGTTTACTCATATCCTTGGAGTCTTGAGTGTCCTTTGGAAGCAGCCTTGATGTTTTTATTATGCATTGTTGATCATGGTCTATTCTTTTCCTACATATGGAGTTTGTCTGTTGTGATTCATTGGTATATGTTATCAGGTTTTTCTTATTTACTCTGTTATCAGTTGTGCAACCTAAAATGTGTTGAAAAGGCCTAGGATTTTCTACCATGTTCTTGATATTTTGACCAATTTCATAAGGTCGTGTACAATGAAATACCCACTCGTTGCCAAAAAATACTTGCAGTGGTGGAATGTTGGCAGTGCACTTCTCCAGAAAGTCTGCTAACCAGCTATTATTTTTATAAATAGCGTATATAAGACATTGAAAATCCACGGGCTGCAAGGAATCTAGATGATTTACAAAAAGAGAGCCATCCCTGACATCAGACTTTTTCAGTAAAACCATTGGAGCTAATGCATTGGCATATGGTTTGGAATATTCCAATTGTTTTTTATATTTAATAATGTTATTTAAAATATTTTGCTTTGGTGACAGGTCATACAAGACCAACTGGGTTATGGATGGAGAGTTATTTTCACTGTCCCTCTCATCTGAATCTGTTGTAGATTTGGGTACTTCAGCCAATGTGCTGGTTACAGAGTCTTTATTTGTTGCCATCTTCATGCTATTGACATGCTCAGTATGTTCTGTTCTAACAAACTCCCAATGGGAATATTTCTCTTCTTTGCTGTCTTTAAACATCTCCACAGTTTCTTCAACTTTGTTGCTTGCCCCATCCTTCATGTCCTTAGGTTCCTTAGGTTTACAAGTGACATTTTGATCACTAAGATCAGTTTCTGTTATTTGTCCTGTCTTTTTTAACCAATTAACCATTCCAATAGTTAAAGACAGCTCAGTTTCACACAGTTTTAATAAACATTCTCTTCCTTTCAATGTGGTCTCATTACTATCTTCTCCATCAAATCCTAATACTGGTTGAGAAGTCATATTTTCCTCAGATCCCACACAAAAGCTGTATATGGAGGTAGGATTATCATTACTATGACCAGCTGCAGGCAAGTCACAGTCCTGACTAGGCCAGGGCTTCTTTTCACATGTATCAGAAATTAACTCATAAAGGGCATCTCCACTATAACTGTCCCTTGGAAATGGTCTACCGTTGCCAACCACATTTTTGTCTTCTTCCAATCCTGGAGAATATGAGTCATAATACCCCTCATCACTGGTGGACATTGGAGATTCAGCATCGTGGATATTCTCATTAGAAGATGTTAGATCACTGAAGGATAAGTTGGAGACTTGATCTCTTGAGAAGCTGCTATTAGTTTCTACTTCATTTATGTCTTGACAAACCGGCAACATCTTGGTTTCAGGAAGTACATTTGTATATAGACTTCTTGCAGATGAATTTTTCTGACTACAAAGTCTAGAGAAGTCAATAGACTCAGATTTGGCAGGGGAGGCAAGGCGCTCTACTCCTCCTTGAAAGCTTGTAGCTATAGAACTTGTCTTAGATATAAATGTTACTCGGCTGTTTTCAATATCAATAAAAGAGGCACTTTCATCTGCAAAGATTTCTCCACAACCAGTAAGAGAGTCAAAACTTTTTAGAGACGCAACATCTTCACACAATGCCTTCAATGAATCCACAGAATCTATGTACATGTCACAGTCTGAGCAATTGTAAAGAAGGAACTCATCCGAAGCCATCTCACCGATAGATAGTTGATGTTGTTTTTCACCTGTTTTAGTTTGTTTCATCTTAAACACTATTGGTTGGCTCTCATCTTCTGATATTATATCTTGTTGCTTATTCTTCCTTAAATTAAATATGTTCTTTAAACTTTTCTTGGACTTTCGAAGAGAAATTCTTTTTCTTGGCAGTGATTTTGCAACAGACGGTACAAAAGGCATCTGAGGCACAAAGTTTCTATAGTCTATTATGTTTTGTTTACATGATGCTTGTTTGGTGGCCTCTATTTCATTTCTTTTTCCACCTTGAGCATCCACAAGGCCTGGGGAACTAAGACTATTTGTTATTTGACCTTGTGGTGATTGAGAAGTCATTTTCTCTGGCTTGTCGTTTCTTATAACACAGTCATGTGTTTTACTTTTTCTTATAAACCTTGGACCGCGGACATTATCATCTTCCTTTGGAAAAATTCCATTAGACATTCTGTGTGTCAGCGCAGCATTCTTTTTGCTGTCACATTCATTAAGGCTCTTTTCAGGTTGTACATTCTTTTTTTCTTTGTTTTCAAATGTTGGTACTTTTTCTGGAGGGTTTTGAGTGTAATTCTTTATAAAGGTCTTGCCACGAATATCACAGTCATTGAAATTCTTTCCAAACTCTACATTCTTTTTTCCTTTGTATACAACAGTTGGTACCTTTTCTGGTGGGTGGTGAGCATAACTTTTTATAAAGGTCTTGCCACGAATTAGTTCCATGTTGAAAAATGTATTTCTGAAGAGAAAAATAAACAATTGAGGTTACATTTTGACAATTTGTTTATATTTATGACATACAATAGATTTTAATATGCATGAATTGGTAAAATGTACAACTTGCTAAAGATACAAAAGATAAAAGTTTGCTAATGCTTTATACTTATGTGTGCATGGGCCGCCTGATCCTTCTCTATTAGAAGAGCTTGGTAGAAATATGGGTTGGGAATGATGGATTAAAAAAAAAGAAAAATAGACTCATTTGTATGGCCAACTTAAGAAGCAGGTAGGGACTAAAGGTAGTTTTACCTTAGGCAAGAAAGGTCAAGAGACCTTTGTCAGATATCATTGTTAGAATACTTTTAGTTGGGTTTATACATAGTTTTTGAGCACTACTTCCAATAGGGTTTTGCCCACCAAGGACACCACCACCTATCCACAGGATGTGTCTGATTAGTGGGAGTCCAATTGCTTGGACAGGATAATAGGGGTATTATGTCACCTAGTTTCACTGTGTCACTGTGGCAGTCAGACATGTGTGCTGCTGCTGGATTCAACTCAATGGACCTTATAAGCAAAACCAATCACTATATCTAACAAACTTCATCAGGCCCAATGAATAGTGACAGCATAAATGTCCCACCTATACTCCATTCAACTGGAAGGACATAGGACCCACGATATTGTGATCAGTCGGGATAACAGTTGTCAGGCACCCACCGATATCCTGTAAATAGATGATCCTTCATAGTAAAACCCCTTTAAGAGATACCAATCATTAGAACAAACTTTTGACTTGTTTGAAGTATGTCAGAAGTTTTAATTGGTGGGTTCATGTTGGCCACACTTCTATCACTTGCAAAAATGAAAGGGTTAAAGTACTCAGCTAAGCTATGTGTCACTTCATTTCTGCTTGGCTTTTGGCAGTGCCAGGATTTTTAGGAAGATTTGGAATGTATTAAAGGAGGAGGGGTTTGGGTTCATGGAGAACTGGGCCGACTTTGTAGATAGAAAGGGGGGACTTTTTAATGTACCTGGGGGTGGAAGGGTTAGAATAGTTAATAGGGATAGGCATCATAGAAAAAAAAAACATACACCATTGAATTGCCTGTTGACTAATGCCAGAAGTCTGACCAATAAAACTGACAAACTGGAGTTTAAAATGTCTGAGGAGAATTATAACATAGTGGGTAAACAGAGACTTGGTTGGACGATAGCTGCAACTGGGCGGTCAACATACAGGGTTATAGTCTATTCAGGAAGGATTGGACAAAACGGAAAGGGGGAGGAGTTTGTCTTTATGTAAAGTCCAGTCTGAAGGCCGCACTAGGGGAGGATATTTGTGGAGGGAAACGATAATGTGGAGTCATTATGGGTAGAAATATATGGAGATAAGAATAAAAAAAATTCTGATAGGGGTTTGCTATAAGCCACAAAGCATAATGGAAGAGTCAGAAGATCAATTACTGAGGCAAATAAACAAGGCAGCAAATCAGAATGATGTGATAATAATGGGGGACTTTAACTATCCTGATATAAACTGGGAGACTGAGACCTGTGAATGTCATAAAGGAAACAGGTTTCTGACTATAACTAAAGACAATTATCTGTCCCAAAAGGTGCAGGGCCCGACCAGAGGGGGCGCCCTACTAGACTTAATATTAACCCCTTAAGGACCAGGCCATTTTACACCTTAGGACCAGAGCGTTTTTTGAACATCTGACCACTGTCACTTTAAGCATTAATAACTCTAAGACGCTTTTACCTATCATTCTGATTCCAAGATTGTTTTTTCGTGACATATTCTACTTTATGTTATTGGTAAAATTTTGTCGATACTTGCATCGTTTCTTAGTGAAAAATTCCAAAATTTGATGAAAAAATTGAAAATTTTGCATTTTTCTAACTTTGAAGCTCTCTGCTTGTAAGGAAAATGGATATTCCAAATAATTATTTTTTTTATTCACATATACAATATGTCCACTTTATGTTTGCATCATAAAATTTACGATTTTTTACTTTTGGAAGACACCAGAGGGCTTCAAAGTTCAGCAGCAATTTTCCAATTTTTCACAAAATTTCCAAAATCACAATTTTTCAGGGACCAGTTCAGGTTTGAAGTGGATTTGAAGGGTCTTCATATTAGAAATACCCCATAAATTACCCAATTATAAAAACTGCACCCCCCAAAGTATTCAAAATGACATTCAGTCAGCGTTTTAACCCTTTAGGTGTTTCACAGGAATAGCAGCAAAGTGAAGGAGAAAATTCACAATCTTCATTTTTTACACTTGCATGTTCTTGTAGACCCAATTTTTGAATTTTTACAAGGGGTAAAAGGAGAAAATGTATACTTATATTTGTAGCCCAATTTCTCTCGAGTAAGCACATACCTCATATGTCTATGTAAAGTGTTCGGCGGGCACAGTAGAGGGCTCAGAAGCGAAGGAGCGACGAGGGGATTTTGGAGAGTACGTTTTTCTGAAATGGTTTTTGGGGGGCATGTTGCATTTAGGAAGCCCCTATGGTGCCAGAACAGGAACAAATACCCACATGGCATACCATTTTGGAAACTAGACCCCTTGAGGAACGTAACAAGGAATAAAGTGAGCCTTAATACCCCACAGGTGTTTCACGACTTTTGCATATGTAAAAAAATGTTTTAAAAATGTCACTAAAATGTGTGTTTCCACCCAAATTTCACATGTATGCAAGGGTTAATAGCAGAAAATACCCCCCAAAATTTGTAACCCCATCTCTTCTGAGTATGGGGGTACCCCATAAGTTGACCTGAAGTGTACTACGGACGAACTACAATGCTCAGAAGAGAAGGAGTCATATTTGGCTTTTTGAGAGCAAATTTTGCTCGGGGGCATGTCGCATTTAGGAAGCCCCTATGGTGCCAGGACAGCAAAAAATACCCACATGGCATACCATTTTGGAAACTAGACCCCTTGAGGAACGTAACAAGAAATAAAGTGAGCCTTAATACCCCACAGGGGTTTCACGCCTTTTGCATACGTAAAAAAAAAAAAAAAAAATTTCACTAAAATGTGTGTTTCCCCCCCAAATTTCACATTTTTGCAAGGGTTAATAGCAGAAAATACCCCCCAAAATTTGTAACCCCATCTCTTCTGAGTATGAAGGTACCCCATAAATTGACCTGAAGTGCACTACGGGCGAACTACAATGCTCATAAGAGAGGGAGTCATATTTGGCTTTTTGAGAGCAAATTTTGCTCGGGGGGCATGTCGCATTTAGGAAGCCCCTATGGTGCCAGGACAGCAAAATAACCCCCACATGGCATACCATTTTGGAAACTAAACCCCTTGAGGAACGTAACAAGGGGTACAGTGAGCATTTACCCCCCACTGGTGTCTGTCAGATCTTTGGAACAGTGGGCTGTACAAAATTTTTAATTTGCGCAGCCCACTGTTCCAAAGATCTGTCAGACACCAGTGGGGTGTAAATTCTCACTGCACCCCTCATTACATTCCGTGAGGGGTGTAGTTTCCGAAATGGGGTCACATGTGAGGTTTTTTTTTTTTGCGTTTGTCAAAACCGCTGTAACAATCAGCCAGCCCTGTGCAAATCGCCTCAAATGTACATGGTGCACTCTCCCTTCTGGGCCTTGTTGTGCGCCCCAAGAGCACTTTGCGCCCACATATGGGGTATCTCCGTAGTCGGGAGAAATTGCATTACAAATTTTGGGGGGTGTTTTTCCCTTTTACCTCTTGTCAAAATGAAAAGTATGGGGCAACACCAGCATGTTGGTGTAAAAAATTTTTTTTTTTACACTAACATGCTGGTGTAGACCCCAACTTCACCTTTTCATGAGGGGTGAAAGGAGAAAAAGCCCCCCAAAATTTGTTAAGAAATTTCTCCCGAGTACGGCGATACCCCATATGTGACCCTAAACTGTTGCCTTGAAATACGACAGGGCTCCAAAGTGAGAGCGCCATGCGCATTTGAGGCCTAAATTAGGGACTTGCATAGGGGTGGACATTGGGGTATTCTACGCCAGTGATTCCCAAACAGGGTGCCTCCAGCTGTTGCAAAACTCCCAGCATGCCTGGACAGTCAACGGCTGTCCGGCAATACTGGGAGTTGTTGTTTTGCAACAGCTGGAGGCTCCATTTTGGAAACAGTGGCGTACCAGACGTTTTTCATTTTTATTGGGGAGGGGAGGGGGGCTGTGTAGGGGTATGTGTATATGTAGTGTTTTTTACTTTTTATTTTATTTTGTGGTAGTGTAGTGTTTTTAGGGTACAGTCACATGGGCGGGGGATTACAGCGAGTTTGAGCTGCCGCGCAAAATTTGCTGCATCGCAAACTTGCAGCCTGATACTCACTGTAAGCCCCCTGCCCATGTGAATGTACCCTGTACATTCACAGTGGGGGGGGGGGGGGGGGGTGGGGGACCTCCAGCTGTTGCAAAACTACAACTCCCAGCATGCACAGTCCATCAGTGCATGCTGGTAGTTATAGTTTTGCAACAGCTGGAGGCACACGGGTTGGGAAACACTGAGTTAGGAAACAGACAATGTTTCCCAACCAGTGTGCCTCCTGTTGTTGCAAAACCACAACTCCCAGCATTCTCAGGCATGCTGGGAGTAGTAGTTCGGCAACATCTTTAGAGCTAGATGTTGCCGAACTACAACTCCCAGCATGCTTGGAGTTGTAGTTTTGCAACATCTGGAGGACTACAGTTTGCAGACCACTAATACAGTGGTTCCCAATCTGTGCCCTTCCAGATGTTGCAAAACTACAACTCGCAGTATGCCAAAACTGTCCAGGCATGCTGGGAGTTGTAGTTCTGCAACATCTGAAGGGCCAGATGTTACAGCACTACAACTCCCAGCATGCCTGGACAGTAAGGGCATGCTGAGGATGTGTAGTTTTGCAACATCTGGAAGGGCACAGTGGTCTCCAAACTGTGGACCTCCAGATGTCGCAAAACTGCAACTCCCAGCATGCCCAGACGCCAAGGGCTGTCTGGGCATGCTGGGAGTTGTAGTTTACAGGGTCCCTTTACAGCAATGCATGTCGCTTTACGGCGACGTGCATTGCTGTAAAGGGCCCGACCGCGGCTGAAGATCTACTCACCTGTCTCCGCCGCCGCCATCTTCATCGTCTGGATCCGGGTCTTCAGGGACGAGGTAAGTACCGGGGCCGGTCCCCAGCACTCCCCCGTCCCCCGCCGCGTCCTCCGGTCTTCCTCCCGTCCTCTCCGGACTTCAAGGGGCCGGGCAGGACGGGAGGAAGTAACCGCCCCCCCTCCTGCGATTGGTCGGTTAACTAACCGACAGATCGCAGGGGATCGGAGGAGGTGGCAGGCTTGCCACCTCGCTCCTAGGCTCCAGCATGGTCCTGGCTGTGTGTGACAGCCGGGATCATGCGAAATTACCGGGCGGTCGGGTCCCAGAGACCCGATCAGCCCGGTATCGCCGCAGATCGCAAGGGCGATTTCCCTTGCGATTTGCGGCGATCGCCGACATGGGGGGCCTACATGGCCCCCCTCGGCGTTTGCCCTGGATGCCTGCTGAAGGATTTCAGCAGGCATCCAGTTCCGATCTCTGCCCGGCGAGCGGCAGAGACCGGAAAATGCCATGACGTTGTGGAACGTCATTGGTCCTTAAAGCCCAGGGTGCCATGACGTTCCACAACGTCATTGGTCCTTAAGAGGTTAAAGTGGTACTCCGGTGAAAACCTTTTTTCTTTTAAATCAACTGGTGGCAGAAAGTTAAACATATTTGTAAATTACTTCTATTAAAAAATTTTAATCCTTCCTGTACTTATTAGCTGCTGAATACTACAGAGTAAATTCTTTTCTTTTTGGAATGCTCTCTGATGACATCACAAGCACAGTTCTCTCTGCTGATGTTATTATAATAATGCTTCATTTATTGTTGTCCTTAGTGGGATTTGAACCTAAGTCCCCAGCACTGAGCACTGAGCCACCATGCTGCCCTTAGCATACATCTGCTAAGCATGGTTGGTAAAATTGACAGAGATGTCAGCAGAGAGCACTGTGCTCGTGATGTCATCAGTGTTCCAAAAAGAAAGGAATTTCCTCTATAGCATTCAGCAGCTAATAAGTACTGGAAGGATTAAGATTTTTTAATAGAAGTAATTTACAAATATGTTTAAATGGGCACTGTCACTAACTTCATTTTTTGATATGTTGTAGTACTTATGTACTACAACATATCTCTAATATACTTTTATTATTATTTTTTTTCATTAAAAAGGTTTAATTTATATTTAAAAACCGGCTACTGAAAAAGGACTGATTTTGGAGTGGCAATCAGTCCTTTTTCAGTTAGGCTGCACTCGCTCCCTGCCTGTCAATCAGACAGGCGGGAGCGAGAGCATTGGCTCCCCGGCCACTGGCTGGGAGGCCACTCCTCCCGCACATCGCCGACGCCGCCTCTATGCCGCCGCTGTCCCTGCACGCCCACTGCCGGACTCTGCAATAACTGCAAGTGTAATCAGGGAACGGGGTATGCGGGGCGGGGGGGGGGGGGGAGGGAACGGGCTAGTGCCATAGAGGGGGGGGGGGAACGGGCTAGCAAAAAAAAAAAAATTGGATGGTGGGAGCTACCCTTTAACTTTCTGCCACCAGTTGATTTAAAAGAAAAAAGGTTTTCACCGGAGTACCCCTTTAACCAACAGACCTGACAGAGTAACTAATGTGCAAGCAGAAGGATACCTATTAAATAGTGATCATAATATAATACATTATAACTTGTTCTTCAATTATGGAATCTCTCGAGGGGCCACAAAAACAACTTTAGGAAGGAAAAGTTCGATCAACTCAGAGAAGCCCTTAACAAAATAAAATAGGATAGTGTCCTCAAAAACAAGAATACTGACACTAAATGGGAGACTTTTAAAAATATCTTAAATTGTCACTATAAGATGTATATACCTTATGGAAATAAAAGGGTCAGAAATAAAAGAAAACCAACATGGATAAATAAGAACGTTAAAGAGTACTTGTCATCAACTAAACTTTCCCTGATCCCCCTCCCATCTGTCCCTTACTCTAACTATGCCTATCCCTGTGTTTATTGAGGTTTAAAACGCTGTGGAAATACCTTTTTTTTATCCCTCTTCATTAGCTCAGGAGAACTGTCTTTCTGAGGGGTGGAAGGAGGCGGGTCCCGGCAGGCATGATGTCACATGAAGCCTGGCCGGTACTCTGCTTCTGCCAGTCTTCCTGTATGCTGCTCTCCCTCTGCAGCAGTGTTTCTCAACCAGGGTACCTCCAGCTGTTGCAAAACTACAACTCCCAGAATGCCCAGACAGCCAACAGCTGTTCGGGCATGCTGGGAGTTGTAGTTTTGCAACAGCTGGAGGCACCCTGGTTGGGAAACACTGCTCTGCAGTGTGCATACAGACTAAGTACAGGGGAGGGACGGCAGCCTCTGTCTCTCTCTCTCCTGTGTCTCTCTGCACTAAAAAGTCAATGCTGAGAACCAGGGGCGGTGGGAGCAATTACAGAGGCAGTAATTAAGATGAATGTCAAGGGGGGGGCACAGAGCAGGGAGTGCAGTGAGATAATACAATGTATAAGATAACGTGTGATGAGGGGCAAGGAGAACACAGAGCAGGGGGGGGGGGGGGGAGGTGACTGGCCTCTGTTATAGGAGAGGCATGTGCAGGCTTGTAGCTCACAGTGCTGCTCCAGGCTAGGAGCGAGTCCTGAGCTGAGAGTACTGAACTTCCTGTGGAAGGACCAGAGCCCTTTCAGCATTAGTCCTAAAAGCTGTACACTTACTATGAAAAGTATAGGAAGCTGCCTGCAGACCAGGCATAGAAGAGAGACCAATAGTGGCCAAAAGTATAAAATGAAAAAACTGGTATAAATATTAATATTTTTTAATGAAGATATATTACAATATGTCTTCATTAATGATTATGAACAACATATTAAAAGTTTTTGTTGATGACAGGTACTCTTTAAGGGGGCAATAAATTACAAAAATAAAGCATTTAAACTACTAAAAGAGATGGCAGTGAAGAAGCATTAAAAAGCTATAGAGAAAAATGTAAAATATGTAAAAAAAAAAAAAACAGATAAAAGCCGCAAAAATAGAGACAGAAAGACTCATTGCCAAAGAGAGTAAAACTAACCCCGAAATGTTCTTTAACTATATAAATACCCAACAAGTCGAAAATGAAAGTGTAGGCCCTTTAAGAAATGATGAGGAAGAAATTATAAACGGGGATCAGGAAAAAACAAATATATTAAACAAATTCTTCCCCACTGTATTCACTGAGGAAAATGAAATGCCAGGTGAAATACAGTGAGATAAGGTAAACTCCCCAGTACAGGTCACCTGTCTAACCCAGGAAGAAGTACAGTGCCTCCTACAAAAAATCAAAATAGAAAAATCACCAGGCCCAGATGGCATTCACCCCCATGTTTTATAGGAATTAAGTAATGTAATAGACAGACCCCTATTTTATTCAGGGACTCTATAGTGACAGGGACTGTTCCCCAGGACTTGCGCATGGCAAATGTGGTGCCAATATTTAAAAAGGAGTCAAAAGGTGACCCCAGGAATGATAGACCTGTAAGTTTAACCTCTGTTGTATGTAAATTGTTTGAGGGTTTTCTAAGGGATGCTATTTTGGAGTATATTGATAAAAGTAACTGTATCAGCATGGCTTTATGAGGGATCGGTCCTGTCAAACTAACCTGATCAGCTTTTATGAGGAGGTGAGCTCCAGACTGGACATGGGGCAATCGCTGGATGTCATATATCTGGATTTTTTCAAAGCATTTGATACGGTTCCACATAAAAGGTTGGTGCATAAAATGAGAAGGATTGGGCTGGGGGAGAATGTGTGTAAGTGGGTAAGTAACTGGCTCAGTGATAGGAAACAAAGGGTTGTTATTAATGGTACTTATTCTGATTGGGTGACTGTTACTAGTGGGGTACCACAGGGGTCCGTCTTGAGTCCTGTCCTATTTAATATATTTATTAATGACCTTGTAGAGGGGTTGAATAGTAAAGTAGCAATCTTTGCAGATGATACTAAACTCTGTAAAGTGGTAAACACTATAGAGGACAGTGCACTGTTACAAATGGATCTGGATAGGTTGGAGGTTTGGGCTGAGAAGTGGCAGATGAGGTTCAACACTGATAAATGTAAGGTAATGCACATGGGGAAGAAAAAATGGTATTATGTATTAAATGGGAGCACACTTGAGACGACTGACCTGTAAAAGGATTTAGGAGTCTTATTTAACAGTAAATTTAGCTGTAGTTATTAGTGTCGGGCAGCTGCTGCCAAGGCAAATAAAACCATGGGGTGCATCAATAGGGACACAGAGGCCCACGACAAGGAAATAATTCTACCGCTGTACAAATCACTTGTCACCAGTGTACAAGAAAGATATAGTGGAGCTGGAGAGGGTTCAAAGATGGGCAACCAGGGTAATGAGAGGATTACAGTACCCAGAAAGATTATCAGAATTAGGGTTATTTAGTTATGAAAAAAGAAGGCTTAGGGGAAAGACCTAATAACTATGTATAAGTATATCAGGGGACAGTACAGAGATCTTTCCCATGATCTATTTATACCCAGGACTGTATCTATAACAAGGGGGCATCCTCTACGTTTAGAAGAAAGAAGGTTTCTACACCAGCACAGACGGGGGTTCTCTGTAAAAGAGTTCAAAAAGGGTCTGGATGTATTTTTTGGAGAATAATAACATCGCTGGTTATGTATACTAGATTTATATGGACAGAATGTTGATCCAGGGATTTATTCATATTTGGAGTTGGGAAGGAATTTTCACCTCTAGGATGATGGTTTCTTACCTTCCTCTGGATCAACTCAGTAGGGACTCAATAGGGTTATAGGTTGAACTTGATGGACTCTGGTCTTTTTTCAACCTTATGAACTATGTCACTAAACCTTGTGCAAATGAGCAGTGGAGAACTTGTCCATCGCAACCAATCGGCCTCTAAAAGATGACATATTCGAGGCAGACTGTTCACATTTTATGGGGCAATGCCCATATTCAAATTTGCGATATGTCGCGAATATATAGACGAATATTCGTCCTATATTCGCAAATTTTGTGTATTCGTTATATTCGCATATGCGAATATTCACATATTCGAGGAACAAAACAATGAGGGGGGTCGGCAACTTTACTATTGGTTGCTAGGGATGTTGTTGATAACCTCTGACAAGTGTATTTGCATAATTTTAGTTGGCCCACAAGTGAAAAGAAGGAATATGCGAATATGCGCATATGTGGAAAAAGTGAATATTCATAAATTCAAATATATAGCGAATATATTCGCAATATTCACGAATTCACGAATTTGCTATATTCGCAATAAAAATTTGAAATGCGAATATTCGCGCCCAACACTAGTTTGATCGTGGGGGTCCTGTTGCTGTGAACCCTGTGATCTCGGCTGCAGCACCCCAGACATCCGGTGCACAGAGCGAACTTCGCTTTGTGCTGGATGACTGGCAATGCAGGGCGGAGACTCATGACATCACAGTCACGCCCTGCTCATGACATCATGGCCACGTCCTCTCAATGCAGGTCTATTGGAGGTGTCATGACACCCCCTCCCATAGACTTACATTGAGGGGGCTTGGCTGTGACTGCACGAACGGGGTGCGGCCGTGATGTCACGAGCCTACAATGCTCTAAACAAATGCCGGGTGCTGCAGGGAGATCGCAAGGGTTCCCAGCGGCAGGACCCCCCGCGATCAGGCATCTTATCCCCTATTCTTTGGATAGGAGATAAGATGTCTAGGGGCGGAGTACCCCGTTAAAATGCTCTGCATGCACATGTGAATGTACCCAGTAAAGGAATACCAGTATGTGTATCTGTACTGTGCTATCACTGTGCATTTCCTGATATTATGACATTACTGTGTTTATTATCCATTAGCCTCATTATCAGGTTAATTACTATTGTGCTCCAACCTCATTGCCAAGGGTTTTTACACATAGCAAGTTAGTAAAATCACATATGTACCGTATATGTATATGTTAAGGAGAGCAAACGTGCTGTTTTATGGGTAAAATGCCCTACATCCCTGTACTGTTCTTCTCCCCATGGATTTGTTCCCTTCCTGGTTTCCTCCATTGACTCTGACTCTGCTGTTGCTAGGCAACAGAGCAGACATGTTTCCACATATTTTCAGAAATGCTTGTGGAAATATATTTAATTTTACATGGTGCCTCTGTTAAGATCTACTTTTCTTCATGGTAACACCCCCTTTAGAACCCATATACAGTGTTTAAGATCTATGCATTATGATACTGTTTATCGTCCCTGTGCTGTGATATCATTGTGATCCTCAGCGTTTACCTTATGACTTTACTATGCACATTATTTCCATCCAGTGACATCCCTGTGTTTAATACCTCCAGTGACCTTACAATATTTCCCTGACCTCCCTATCAAGTTTTGTGACATTAAATGGTATGTACATTATCCATGTATAGAGTTATAGGCCCAGATTTATCAAAGTTTGTAGAGCTTATTTTTCCGTATGTTTGGCGCAACTCCACTTATTTGCGACTTTCTTTTTGTTTACATCCCACCGCTCATCTTGACATCTTGCTCACGTAGACGTTTTTTCACTTTCCAGTGCATCCTGAGTTATCAACTGTGACTGTCGCAGATCTAGGCGCATCTGATTAAGAAGCTCCAGGAATCTACACCAGCTTGAACTTTTCTTATGTTTCTGCTTTTCTGACTACCTGATCACGGATCACACTGATTTCCATCCCCACCTTGGGGAACATCTGAAGGGCCAGATATTGCAGAACTACATGCCCAGCATCCCTGACTGTCTGGGCATGCTGGGAGTTGTAGTTTTGCAACATCTGGAGGGCTACAGTTTGGAGACCACCATATAGTGGTCTCCAAACTGTGCCACTTCAGATGTAGCAAAACTACAACTCCCAGCATGCCCAGACAGTAAGTGCATGCTGGGAGTTGTAGTTTTGCAACACCTGCAGGACCACAGTTTAGAGACCACTACACAGTGGTCTCCAAACTGTGACCCTCCAGATGTTGCAAAACTACAACTCCCAGCATGCCAAGACAGCCTTTGGCTGTGTGGGCATGCTGGGAGTTGTAGTTTTGCAGCTTTTAGAAGGCCACTTACCGCGATCTTCACTGCAGCCTTCTCAGCCGCACTTTCCGGCCGCCGCTCCTCCTCCTCGCACCGCTTGTTGCCGATGCCGGTCCGGGTAAGCCGGGCCATGTCCCCCCCCTCGCCGCCAGTGTTCCCCCCGCTCTGTACCGACTTCGATCGGTGCGCAGAGTGGGGGGAAATTAACCCTAACCCCCCGCCCCCTCCTGCCATTGGTGGTCAGCCTGACCGACCAATGGCAGGGGATTGGAGGGGGTGGCAACATTGCCACCTCGCTCCTATGCTTTAGGCTGGTCGGAGCTGTCTCTGACAGCTCCGATCAGTCTTATTTTCCGGGAGATCAGGTCACCAGTGACCCGATTTGCCCAGATTGCGGCAAATCGCAGGTCTGCATTGACCTGCGATTTGCTGCGATCGCCGATATGGGGGGTCTCAGGACCCCCCTAGGCATTGCCACGGGATGCCTGCTGATAGATATCAGCAGGCATCCCGGTCCGATCACCGCCCGGCGAGCGGCAGTGATCGGAAATACGGAGGGCGTATGGATACGCCCTCCGTCCTTAAGTGACGGGACGCGAGGTCGTATGCATACGCCCTTCGTCCCCAAGGAGTTAAGTGAGGGTAGCGCAGAGTGATGCCAGCCTGGGCTTCTTTAACATACCTCGGCACCGTGGAGTTTTTGGAGTCCCTAATGCAATTTCACATTTCCCGCTGGGTCCTGTGATTGGCCGGGACCGAGCAGCCAATCACAAGACCCGGCAGGAAATTTGATATTACAGTAGGGACTTAAACTCTACGGCTCCATTATATGTTAAAAGGACCCCGGGCTGGTATCACTCTGCAGCTGCAGATGGGCTGAGAGATGTGCAGGAGCCATGCCTGCCATCCCTCAGCACTGCGGTAGACGCTGAGGAATGGCAGGGACAACTCCTGCACATCTCCTGGCCCGGCTGCTGGAGTCCCGGGCGGCTGTAGTGTTTTGTCAACCCGGGCTCCCTTTGCTGTGGCGCTGCAGAGTTTACTGTTATTTCAAATTTCTCTAGAAATATGAAATTACAGTGATTTTCTGATCACTGCCGGCCAGGGAGCGGAGCCCATTACCGCCTGCTTCCATGGCTTGCACAACTACAACTCCCAGTATGTCCTTACAGTAAGGACTTGCTGGGAGTTGTAGTTGTGGAGCGGGTGCCAAGCATAACTACAACTCCCAGCAAGTCCTTACTGTGGGGGGGTGACAAGCTTGTCACTCGCTTGCACATCTCCCGCACCACATGACTACAACTGCCAGCATGTCCTTACTGTAAGGGCATGCTGGGAGTTGTAGTCGTGCAGCACAGGAAATGCACGGTGACAATAAATGTATTAACCTATATTTCTTTTTTTTTTTTCTCATTTCAGATCCGTGTATCCTTTGGACTACTTCGGATCCGGTGGACTGCATCGATGATCAGCAATTTTTTTTCTTTCTGTTTAATGTTAATGAAATGGTTAACGCAGGCTTATGGGGGAGTGTTTTTTTGGAATGCATTTTCTTAAACGTGTTGTGTTATTTTTTTATTTACTTGATAGGCTTAGTAATGGAAGCTGTCTTATAGACGGAGTCCATTACTAAGCCGAGGTTAGCGTTAGTCACAAAAACAGCTAGCGCTAACCCCCAATTATTACCCCAGTACCCACTGCCACAGGGGTGTCGGGAAGAGCCGGTACCAACAGGCCCGGAGCATCAAAAATGGTGCTCCTGGACCTAGGCGGTAACAGGCTGGCGCTATTTAGGCTGCGGAAGGCCAATAACAATGGTCCTCACCCACCCTGGTAACATCAGGCTGTTGCTGCTTGGTTGGTATTTGGCTGAAAATAAAAATAGGGGGAACCCTATGCGTTTTTATTTTATTTTTTTAAATATTTATTATCAAATACAAACCAAGCAGCAACAGCCTGATGCAACCAGGGTGGGCGAGGACCATTGTTACTGGCCCTCCCCAGCCTAAATAACACCAGCCTGTTACCACCTAGGCCCAGGAGCACCATTTTTGATGCACCAGGCCTGTTGGTACCGGATCTTCCTGGCACCCCTGTGGCGGTGGGTTCAGGGGTAATAATTGGGGGTTAGCGCTAGCTGTTTTTGTGGCTAACACTTAGCCCAGCTTAGTAATGTACTCCCTCTATAAGACGGCTTCCACTACTAAGCCTGTTAAGTAAATAAAATAAAAAAACACAAAATCACACATTTTTTTTTCAAAGCTGCAAATTGGTGTTCTGAAGTCATTTATTGGTTTTTGCTTATGTGAGCTTAAAAAAATGGTATTCAAAAGGGATTTATTGTTTTTTTGCTTACGTGAGCCAAATTTATCAACCTCCTGTCATAGTATAATAAATGTTATCATACATAAGCAAAACTAAAGCAAAAAAAATAAAAAAATGCCTACAGAACTTGCTTACCAAAGCAACAATGATAAATGTCCCCCATAGAGTGCCTAATCTCTGCACTATGGCCGACATTTATCATTATCTTTAGACTGTTTTTTGTGTCTAGAAAAGGCACAAAAAAGGTGCAAGCAGGGGTTGCTGCAGGGAGATTGCGGGGGTCCCAGCGGCGGGCCCCCCGTGATCAGACATCTTATCCCCTATCCTTTCATGTTATCCCTTATCTTAAGATGTTTTTGCCCGGAATACCCCTTTAACCTCTTAAGGACCAAGGGCGTACAGGTACGCCTTTGCTCCCTGGTACTTAAGGACCAAGGGCGTACCTGTACGCCCGTGAGAATTTTGGTCCCCGCCGCGCGCAGGGCGGGGATCGCGCCGGGGTGACTGCTGATATCTATCAGCAGGCACCCCGCGCAAATGCCCAGGGGGGTCATTAGACCCCCCCCATGTCGGCGATCGGCGCAAATCGCAAGTGAATTCACACTTGCGATTTGCGCCGATTCCGGGTCATACGGGTCTATAGAATAGACTGGAATAGGTCTGGAATAGAAGGGGGATCGCGGGTGTCCTAGACACCCACGATCCCCCTGTAGCAATAGGAGTGAGGGGGCAGGGTTGCTATCTCTGCTATTGGTGGTCTAGACGCGACCACCAATAGCAGATCGGGGGCGGAGGGGTTTACATTCGGTTTCCCCGTCCTGCCCTCCCACAATAGGCGGGGCAGAACGGGGAAACCGACAGGGACCGGCGCCGAAGATCCACCCACCCATCGGCGATAGCAGCGGAGCGACGATCAGCGGTGGCAGCGGGCGACGATCGGCGGAAGAAGAGGACCGCGACGCAGCTCCCTGGATCCAACGGAAGCCGGTGAGTTACTTAGCAACACCTGGAGGGCTACAGTCTGAGACCACTATAGTGGTCTCTAAACTGTAACCCTCCAGATGTTGCAAAACTACAACTCCCAGCATGCCCAGAGAGCTGTTTAGGCTTGCTGGGAGTTGCAGTTTTGCAACAGCTGGAGGTCTACAGTTTGAGACCACTGCAAAGTGATCTCTATACTGTGCACCTCCAGATCTTGCAAAACTACAACTCCCAGCATGCCCAGACAGCAGTTTGCTGTCTGGGCATGCTGGGAGTTGTAGTTTTGCAACATCTGGAGGTCCACAGTTTGGAGACCACTGTGCAGTGGTCTCTAAACTATAGCTCTCCAGATGTTGCAAAACTGCAACTCCCAGCAAGCCTAAACAGCAAACAGCTGTCTCTGCATGCTGGGAGTTGTAGTTGCGATCCCTCCAGCTGTTGCATAACTACATCTCCCAGCATGCCTTTCGGCGATCAGTACATGCTGGAAGTTGAAGTTTTGCAACAGCTGGAGGCACACTGGTTGGAAAATACTGAGTTAGGTAACAGAACCTAACTGAAGGTTTTCCAACCAGTGTGCCTCCAGCTGTTGCAAAAGTACAACTCCCAGCATGCACGGTCTGTCAGTACATGCTGGGAGTTGTAGTTTTGAAACAGCTGGAGGTTTGCCCCCCCATGTGAACGTACAGGGTACATTCACACTGGCGGGTTTACAGTAAGTTTTCTGCTTCAAGTTTGAGCTGTGGCAAATTTTTCACCGCAGCGCAAACTCCTAGCGGTAAATTCACTGTAAACCCGCCAGTGTGAATGTACCCTAAAAACAGTACACTTACACATAATAAAGAGTAAAACACTACATATACACCCCCTTACACTGTCCCCCTAATAAAAAATAAAAAACGTATTGTACGGCAGTGTTTCCAAAACGGAGCCTCCAGCTATTGCAAAACAACAACTCCCAGCATTTCCAGACAGCCACTAACTGTCCAGGCATGCTGGGAGTTTAGCAACAGCTGGAGGCACCCTGTTTGTGAATCACTGGCGTAGAATACCACTATGTCCATCCCTGTGCAATCCCTAATTTAGTCCTCAAATGCGCATGGCGCTCTCTCACTTCAGAGCCCTGTCGTATTTCAAGGAAACAGTTTAGGGACACATATGGAGTATCGCCGTACTCGGGAGAAGTTGCACTACAAATTTTGGGGGCTTTTTTTTCCTTTTACCCCTTATGAAAAAGAAAAGTTGGGGTCTACACCAGCCTGTTAGTGTAAAAAAAAAATTTTTTTTACACTAACATGCTGGTGTTGTCCTTTACTTTTTATTTTCACGGGAGGTAAAAGGAAAAAAAAGACCCCCAAAATTTGTAACGCAATTTCTCCTGAGTACGGAAATACCCCAGATGTGGACGTAAAATGCTCTGCGGACGCACAACAAGGCTCAGGAGTGAGAGCGCACCATGTACATTTGAGGCCTAAATTGGTGATTTGCACAGGGGTGGCTGATTTTACAGTGGTTCTGACATAAACATAAAACAATAAATACCCACATGTGACCCCATTTTGGAAACGACACCCCTCACGGAACGTAAAAAGGGGTATAGTGAGCCTGAACACCCCACAGGTGTTTGACAAATTTTCATTAAAGTTGGATGGGAAAATGAAAAAAAAAATGTTTTCACTAAAATGCTGGTGTCACCCTAAATTTTTCATTTTCACAAGGGAAAATAAAAAAAAAGCCCCCCAAAATTTGTAACCCAATTTCTTCTGAGTAAGAGCATACCCCATATGTGGATGTAAAGTGCTCTATGGGTACACTACAATGCTCAGAAGAGAAGGAGCGCCATTGGGATTTTGAAGAGAAAATTTGTCCGGAATTGAAGGCCACTTGTGTTTACAAAGCCCCCATGGTACCAGAACAATGGACCCCCCCATATGTGACCCCATTTTGGAAACTACACCCCTCATGTAATGTAATAAGGGGCGCAGTGAGCATTTACGCCCCACAGGTGTCTGACAGATTTTTGGAACAGTGATCCGTGAAAATGAAAAATTAAATTTTCCATTTGCACAGCCCACTGTTCCAAAGATCTGTCAAACGCCAGTGGGGTGTAAATGCTCACTGCACCACTTATTAAATTCTGTGAGGGGTGTAGTTTCCAAAATGGGGTCACATGTGGGGGGGTCCACTGTTCTGGCACCACGGGGGGCTTTGTAAATGCACATGGCCCCTGACTACCATTCCAAACGAATTCTTCTTTCCAAAAGCTCAATGGTGCTCCTCCTCTTCTGAGCATTGTAGTTCGCCCGTAGTGCACTTCAGGTCCACTTATGGGGTACCTCCATACTCAGAAGAGATGGGGTTACAAATTTTGGGGGGTATTTTCTGCTATTAATCCTTGCAAAAATGTGAAATTTGTGGGGAAACACACATTTTAGTGAAAAAAATATATATTTTTTTTTACATATGCAAAAGTCGTGAAACCCGTGTGGTGTATTTAGGCTCACTTTATTCCTTGTTACGTTCCTCAAGGGGTCTAGTTTCCAAAATGGTATGCCATGTGTTTTTTGTTTTTTTTGCTGTTCTTGCACCATAGGGGCTTTCTAAATGCGACATGCCCCCCGAGCTAAATTTGCTCTCAAAAAGTCAAATATCACTCCTTCTCTTCGGAGCATTGTAGTTTGCCCGTAATGCACTTCATGCCAACTTATGGGGGGCCTCCATACTCAGAAGAGATGGGGTTACAAATTTTGGGGGGTATTTTCTGCTATTAACGCTTGCAAAAATGTGAAATTTGGGGGGAAACACACATTTTAGTGAAAAAAAAAATTATTTTTTTTACATATGCAAAAGTCGTGAAACACCTGTGGGGTATTAAGGCTCACTTTACTCCTTGTTACATTCCCCAAGGGGTCTAGTTTCCAAAATGGTATGCCATGTGGGTTATTTTTGCTGTTCTGGCACCATAGGGGCTTCCTAAATGCAACATGCCCCCCAAAAACCATTTCTGAAAAACGTACTCTCCAAAATCCCCTTGTCGCTCCTTCGCTTCTGAGCCCTCTACTGTGCCCGCCGAACACTTTGCATAGACATATGAGGTATGTACTTACTCGAGAGAAATTGGGCTACAAATATAAGTATACATTTTCTCCTTTTACCCCTCGTAAAAATTCAAAAATTGGGTTTACAAGAACATGCGAGTGTAAAAAATAAAGATTGTGAATTTTCTCCTTCACTTTGCTGCTATTCCTGTGAAACACCTAAAGGGTTAAAACACTTACTGATTGTCATTTGGAATACTTTGGGGGGTGTAGTTTTTATAATGGGGTCATTTGTGGGGTATTTCTAATGGGAAGACCCTTCAAATCCACTTCAAACCTGAACTGGTCTCTGAAAAAAAGCGAGGTTCAAAATTTTGTGAAAAATTTGAAAAGTGCTGCTGAAATTTGAAGCCCTCTGATGTCTTCCAAAAGTAAAAACACGTCAATTTTATGATGCAAACATAAAGTAAACATATTGGAAATGTGAATAAAAAAAAATTATATTTTGAATATCCATTTTCCTTACAAGCAGAAAGCTTCAAAGTTAGAAAAATGCAAAATTTTCAAATTTTTCATAAAATTTTGGGATTTTTCACCAAGAAAGGATGCAAGTTACCACAAAATTTTACCACTATGTTAAAGTAGAATATGTCACGAAAAAACAATCTCGGAATCAGATTGATAACTAAAAGCATTCCAGAGTTATTAATGTTTAAAGTGACAGTGGTCAGATGTGCAAAAAACGCTCTGTAAGGTGTAAAATGGCCTGGTCCTTAAAGAGTTCCTGTCATCAACAAAAACTTTTAATATGTTGTTCATAATCATTAATGAAGAGATATTGTAATATATCTTCATTAAAAAATATTAATATTTATACCAGTTTTTTCATTTTATACTTTTGGCCACTAGGGGTCACTCTTCTATGCCTGGTCTGCAAGCAGCATCCTATGCTTTTCATAGTAAGTATACAGCTTTTAGGACTAATGCTGAAGGGCTCTGGTCCTTCCACCGGAAGTTCAGTACTGTGAGCTACAAGCCTACACATGCCTCTCATATAACAGCCAGTCACAGTCACCTCCCCCTCCCCCCTGCTCTGTGTTCTCCCTGCCCCTCACCACACGTTATCTTATACATTGCATTATCTCACTGCACTCCCTGCTCTGTGCCCCCCCCCCCCACATCCATCTTAATTACTGCCTCTGTAATTGATCCCTCAGCCCCTGGTTCTCAGCATTGACTTTTTAGTGCAGAGAGACACAGGAGAGAGAGAGACAGAGGCTGCCGTCCCTCCCCTGTACTTAGTCTGTATGCACACTGCAGAGCAGGGTTTCCCAACCAGGGTGCCTCCAGCTGTTGCAAAACTACAACTCCCAGCATGTCACGACAGCTGTTGGCTGTCTGGGCATGCTGGGAGTTGTAGTTTTGCAACAGCTGGAGGTGCCCTGGTTGGTAAACACTGCTGCAGAGGTAGAGTAGCATACAGGAAGACTGGCAGAAGCAGAGCCCCAGCCAGGCTTCATGTGACATCATGCCTGCCAGGACCCGCCTCCTTCCACCCCTCAGAAAGACAGTGTTCCTGAGCTAATGAAGAGGGATGAAAAAAGGTATTTCCACAGTGTTTTAAACCTCAATAAACACAGGGATAGGCATAGTTAGAGAAGGGGACAGATGGGAAGGGGGGATCAGGGAAAGTTTAGATGATGACAGGTACTCTTTAAGGGGTTAAGGACGCATGCACTGTTTTGCAAATCTGACCACTGTCACTTTAAGCATTAATAACTCTGGGAGGTTTTTATTTTTCATTCTGATTCCAATATTGTTTTTTTCAAGACATATTCTACTCTAAACTACAGTTTAGAGATTTTAAAGATTTCTTGGTGAAAAATTCCCAAATTTGATGAACATTTTGAAAATGTAGCATTTTTTATTTTATTTTGAAACTCTCTGCTTATAAGGAAAATGGGCATCCCAAATAAATGATATATTGATTCACATATACAATATGTCTACTTTATGTTTGCATCATAAAGTTGACCTGTTATTACTTTTGGAAGACATCAGAGTTCAGCAGCAATTTTCCAATTGTTTACAAAAGTTAAAAAATCGGAATTTTTCAGGGACCAGTTCAATTTTGAAGTGGAATGAAGGGCCTTCATACTAGAAATACATCATAAATCACCTCAATATACAAAATTGCACCCCTCAAAGTATTCAAAATGACATTCAGTAAGTGTTTAGGTGTTTCACAGGAATAGCAGCAAAGCAAATCTAAATTTTTTACACTCGCATGTTTTTGTAGACCCAGTTTTTGAATTGTGGGGGGCAAACCTCCAGCTGTTGCAAAACTACAACTGCCAGCATGCAATGACAGACCGTGCATGCTGGGAGTTGTACTTTTGCAACAGCTGGAGGCACACTGGTTGGAAAACCTTCAGTTAGGTTCTGTTACCTAACTCAAAATTTTCAAACCAGTGTGCCTCCAGCTGTTGCAAAACTACAACTCCCAGCATGTACATGCTGGGAGATATAGTTATACAATAGCTGGAGGTATGCAACTACCACTCCCAGCATGGCGAGACAGCCGTTTGCTGTTCGTGCATGCTGGGAGTTGTAGTTTTGCAAGATTTAGGGGAACACGGTTTAGAAACCATCGCACAGTGATCTCCAAACTCTGGCCCTACAGATATTGCAAAACTATAAATCCCAGCATGCCCAGACAGCAAACTGCTGTGTGGGCATGCTGGGAGTTGTAGTTTTGCAAGATCTAGAGGGCCACAGTTTAGAGATCACTGCATAGTGATCTCCAAACTGTAGCCTTCCAGCTGTTGCAAAGCTAGAAATCCCAGCTTGCCTAAACAGCAAACAGCTGTCTGAGCATGCTGGGAGTTGTAGTTTTGCAACATCTGGAGGGCTACAGTTTAGAGACCACTGGCTTCCGTACTCACCGGCTTTCGTAGTCAGCAGGATCGCCGCATGCCGCACGCAGCACCAGGGAGAGGATCGCCGATCGCCGCCGGTCAGGGACCTCCCCTGCCGCCGCTGCCGGTCACACTATAGTTCCCCCGTTCTGCCCTGACTACCGTGGACTTTAACCCCCCCCCCCCCCCCCCGCCCCCAATCTGCTATTGGTCGATCGCTTCTGACCGACCAATAGCAAAGATAGCAAAAATCCCCCTTATTTTGAGGGTCACCGGGTCACTGGAGACCCGTATGACCCAGAATGGCCGAAGATCTCTGTCTCAATTGCCCCCCTCAGCGATGTGCCGGGATGCCTGCTGAATGACTTCAGCAGGCATCCAGGTCCCTGACCGGCTAGCGGCGGGGACCGGAATTCCCACGGTCTCCGCCGTCCTTAAGGACTCAGGATGCAGGGTGTATGCATACGCATTGCGTTCTGAAGAGGTTAACCCCTTAAGGACTCAGGGTTTTTCCGTTTTTGCACTTTCGTTTTTTCCTCCTTACCTTTTAAAAATCATAACCCTTTCAATGTTCCACCTAAAAATCCATATTATGGCTTATTTTTTGCGTCGCCAATTCTACTTTTCAGTGACATTAGTCATTTTACCCAAAAATGCATGGCGAAACGGAAAAAAAATCATTGTGCGACAAAATCGAAAAAAAAATGCCATTTTGTAACTTTTGGGGGCTGCCGTTTCTACGCAGTGCATATTTCGGTAAAAATTATACCTTATCATTATTCTGTAGGTCCATACGGTTAAAATGATACCCTATCTATATAGGTTTGATTTTGTCGCACTTCTGGAAAAAATCATAACTACATGCAGGAAAATTTATACGTTTAAAAATGTCATCTTCTGACCCCTATAACTTTTTTATTTTTCCACGTACATGATCTGAAGTTTTTATCGGTATGATGTTTATTTTGATCGGACTTTTTGATCACTTTTTTTTCATTTTTTTAATGGTATAAAAAGTGACCAAAATACGCTTTTTTGGACTTTGGAATTTTTTTGCGCGTACGCCATTGACAGTGCGGTTTAATTAATGATATATTTTTATAGTTCGGACATTTACGCACGCGGCGATACCACATATGTTTATTTATTTATTTTTTTACACTGTTTTATTTTTTTATGGGAAAAGGGGGGTGATTCAAACTTTTATTAGGGAAGGTGTTAAATGACCTTTATTAACACTTTTTTTTAAAAATTTTTTTGCAGTGTTATAGGTCCCATAGGGACCTATAACACTGCACACACTGATCTCCTATGCTGATCACTGGCGTGTATTAACACGCCTGTGATCAGCATTATCGGCGCTTGACTGCTCCTGCCTGGATCTCAGGCACGGAGCAGTCATTCGTCGATCGGACACCGAGGAGGCAGGCCCTCCCGGTGACCGGTCAGCTGTTCGGGACGCCGCGATTTCACCGCGGCGGTCCCGAACAGCCCGACTAAGCGGCCGGGTCACTTTCAGTTTCACTTTAGAAGCGGCGGTCAGCTTTGACCGCCGCTTCTAAAGGGTTAATATCGCACATTGCCGCAATCGGCGATGTGTGGTATTAGCCGCGGGTCCCGGCCGTTGATGAGCGCCGGGACCGACGTGATATGATGCAGGATCGCGGCGCGATCCCGCTTCATTTCGCGGGAGCCGGCGCAGGACGTAAATATACGTCCTGCGTCGTTAAAGGGGTATTATTTTTTTTATTTTTTTATTTTTTTAAATCAACTGGTGCCAGAAAGTTAAACAGATTTGTAAATTGATTCTATTTAAAAATCTTAATCCTTCCAGTACTTATCAGCTGCTATATGCTCCACAGGAAGTTACTTCTCTGTCTGACCACAGTGCTCTCTGCTGACACCTCTGTCCATGTCAGGAACTGACCTGAGCTGGAGAGGTTTGCTATGGGGATTTGCTCCTGCTCTGGGCAGTTCCTGACACGGACAGAGGTGTTAGCAGAGAGCACTGTGGTCAGATTGAAAAGAACTCCAGAAATAAATACAACTTCCTGTGGAGCATACAGCAGCTGATATGTACTGGAAGGATTACGATTTTTAAATAGAAGTAATTTACAAATCTATTCAACTTTCTGGCACCAGTTGATTTAAAAAAAAAAATAGTTTTCCACTGGAGTACCATTTTAAGGGCTCATCCACACTGCAGAATTCCCACAAGGAAGTTACACCTGCTAACACCAGCGTCCACCTGATTGCTGCAGACAATAAGTGCCATCCTGTTCCCTATAGTGCAGAGATAGGACTTCCCTAGCTTAATCCAATTCCAGGTTGAAAGTTCTAGTAGGGAACTTCTGTAGAGTGAACTGAGCAGCAGAATACCATTGAGATTCCTTAGTGTGAGTAGGCCCTTAGGGTACACGAATATGAGGTGCACAAATAACAGTTCTACCTGGGATGTGGTGCATCTGAGGCTGCCCAATGGTCCCTCTACCACAGTTGTCTCAAACTGTGGCCCTTCAGATGTTGCAAAACTTCAACTACCAGCATGCCCGGACAGCCAACGGCTGTCCGGGCATGCTGAGAGTTGAAGTTTTGCAACATCTGAAGGGCTACAGTTTAAGACCACTGCTCTACCATAATAGTATTAAAAAGTGCATGTTGGGGGGGCCTGTAAAATATTTAGCATTCAGACATAGCACCGTCAAGCTATACCTCTAGTAGAAACCATACAGGAATCAAAATTACACACATTTACAAAACATAAAACACAATGCGACAGCGGATTCTGTAAAACAGCAACATTTCAAGTGGCATTCAGAACCAGGATAAGTCATGTCAAACATATCCAGATTTTCTTAACACACAAGACACAACAGCAGGCTGTGGTGTTAGGCTGGGTTCACATATTTTAGGTGTCTGCCATAGTTTCCACCGGAGGGAAATTAAGGCTGGGTTCACATATGCATCCGGCATAGATGAACTCAGCCTAAATCTAGACGCAACTGATACCAAAACTGATGACAAGTTGTCATCATTTGTATTGCATCCGGCGTCCATTGCTTTTGCACAGCGGACAGGGGAACGCAGCAAGCTGAGTCCCTGTGTCTGATGCCCTCCGGCATGTCCAACTGTCCGGCGTCAAAATTGAGACGCTGGATGATTGTGGACTGTCCCATTCAAATGAATGGGATCAGTTCTAGCATCAGTTTCCCTCTGGTGCACACCAGAGGAAAACTGTGCCAGACACCTGATACATGAACCCAGCCTAATTTTGCATTGGAGGGAAACTGATGCTAGTACTGATCCCATTAATTTGAATGGGACAGTTCACAATCATCCAGTGTCTCAATTTTGATGTGCCGGAGGCCACCGGACAGGGGAACACAGCTTGCTGCTAAGGATGAGTGAATTGAATGTGACGAATCTAAATTCGTTATGAATTTCAGGAAAAATTTGATTCGCAATGAATGCGAATATCGCATTCGATTGCGCAAATCTCTTCATAAAACTCTATATAGTGCAGTCCAGGCTCCAGGGCATCTAAAATGGCGGATCCACATGTAAGGATATGGGGCAAGGATATACGCCGATAAATACGGTACATTGGTTAAAAAATGTGTATATTTATGCATGAAAAGGTGCTGTCCCTGCAGCTATTGCCTGTGAGGAGTCCAAATACAGGAAGTGAGGACAGGACAAGAAGAGCTCTGTGCAGGCTCCTGGCTTGTCAATCATCCTGCTGTGTGAGCCCATAGCATGTCACAGAGTCTCACTGCACAGAGCCCTGCTGGTCCTCACTGCATATAGCCCCGCTTGTCCACCCTCACTTCCTGTATTTGGACTCCTCATAGAGACATCCAGACAGTAGCTGCAGGGACAAAAATATACATATTTTTAACCAATGTATATTATAAATATACATATAATGGTATTATCTACGTTATATAAAAAGTTTTTGTTGATGAGAAGTACACTTAAATCCTATGCAGCATGCAGACTATCAGCAGCAAGCCACCCCTGTGATGTCACAGCCCAATATAATCGGCAGCCAATTTGCGGCCAGTCACTTCAGCCTTTTATTGCAGAGAGAAAGAGAAGGACAGAGAGCAGTGTGTGTTGCACAGAAAATCATTTTTACAGCAATGATTCACCTCCCAGTCACATCCGCGTTCTATTGCAGAGAGGAAAAGAGAGCAATGTGTGTGACACAGAAGAACTTTTTTCAGCAGCGATTCACCTCTACCCCAAATCCAGCTTAGAAGCACTGATAGGGAAGGAAAGGGGATTGAGAGAGAAAGTGCAATTTTGGGTGTAGTACACACACAGCGACTGTGTTCTGCAGCACTGTGTTCTGCAGCACTGCTGTGTACAACAACTGAAAAGCTAATAGTAGCCAGCCAGTTAGGGTGAGCAGAGCACTAAAATGCATCACCCAGTGGCACGCCGCTCCCTCTTTTAGCCAGCCAAGGCTCCATAACCTCAGCCGAAGGGAGCTGTGTGTCATACCCATCTTGTGTCACTCCAGAGGCTACTGCTCCTCCTACTTCGAGTCAGTCATTTCGCCAGCAATCCATCGGCGAAGCCATGTCCAAGAGACAACAGTATGCGCCCACTCATCCAATGGCACAGAAGCTGAATGTGCTCCTGTCCAAGTTGCTGGTGCTGCAGTCCTTCCCTTTTCAAGCGGTGGACTCTGCACCTTTCAGAGAACTGATGGCTTGTGCCGAGAAGAGGTGGAGAGTCCCAAGCTGTCATTTCTTTGCAAAGAAGGCAGTACCAGCCCTGCACAGTTTTGTGGAACAGAAGGTGGGCCAGTCCTTGAACCTGTCGGTGTGCACCAAAGTGCACGGCAGCGCTGACGTGTGGAGCTGTAACTACGGTCAGGGACAATACATGTCCTTTACATCTCACTGGGTGAATGTGGTTCCTGCACAGCCGCAACAGCAACTTGGACAGGTCACGCCACTTCCGCCTCCCCACTCTCAGGGCGTTAGTCCTGTGACAGTGTGTGGCTATGCCTCCACATCCTCCACCGTGTTCTCAGCCACCACTGCACAGACAAGTCTCAGTGCTCCTCCAGCATACAATGTGTGCAGGGAATGGCGGTGTCACACTGTTCTTCACATGGTTTGCCTTGGCGAACAGAGTCACATGGGGACGAACTGCTAAAAGTCATTCATCAAGAAATCAAATAATGGCTTACTCCACGAAAACTGGAAATGGGGACCATGGTGACCGACAACGGGAAGAACATCTTGTCTGCGGTGCGACAAGGAAGCCTGAGACATGCGCCCTGCATGGCACACGTGTTCAATCTGGTTGTCAAGCCGTTCCTGAAGTGTTCCCCCCCATCTGCAAGACATCCTAACAATGGGAAGGAAACTTTGCATGCACTTTAGCCACTCGTACACCGCAAAGCCATAGTAACCCCAAGGAGAACTCATCTATCCATGAAAAATGTGGAGAGACTGACCTTTGTGAAGATGAATCAGGCATGGATCAGCCAGGATTTCCACCCACCAATGCCTGATGCATCAGAGTTGATTGACCATGGTGCCACACCAATACTTCACAAATATGGATAGGGCTAAACATATTTAAGGCGCTGCTCCCCAGTGAAAGACATTCCTCTGTATCAGACCACAAGTAAGTATTGAGGATATGCATTAGCTAAAACTTTACTTTTAATAATATTCTTAGGATAAAATATATGTACCCCAATTTTTTTTTAAATCAAACAAAAGGAAAGGTGTGCAAAAAATACCATGTGCCACCTACACCACCAAGTATTGATGTGATGCAGAGACCTCTAAAAGGTGGAGGGAAACAACGTATGGTCCATTGTAACCGGTGGGGGTAAAAACTTCCCCTGCAAGGCCCAACTCTCGCATTCTTAATTCCCTTAAGTGTTACTCCCCTAAAAAGAGTGGCCTCACACAGGAACCTCTCCTTATTTCCCCTTACAAACACTGCCATTTTGGTGGAAATAGGGAGAGTTTCCTTTGTGGGGCCGCCCTATTTAGGGTGAGTAACACTTGCCAAGAAGGGAATTAATAGGGCGAGAGTAGGGCCTTACAGTAGAATTTTTTACCCCCACCTGCTATAATGGACAATACATTGGTGCCTTCCACCTGTTCAAGAAAAGTGTTGCTTGTCTTAAAAAGGGTGGCCCCACACAGGAACCTCTCCCTATTTCCACATAAAAACCCTGGGAAATGGCAGTTGTTTGTAGGTGGAAATATGAAGAGGTTCCTGTGTGGGGCCACCCTTTTTAGGGTCAGCAACATTTGTCAAAAAGGGAATTAATTATGATAGAGTAGGGCCTTACAAGGGAAGTTTTCACCCCCACCAGTTACAATGGACCATACGTTGTTCCCTTCCACCTTTTAGAGGTCATCAATATTTGGTGGTGTAGGTGGCACATGGTGTTTTTTGCACACCTTTCCTTTTGTTTGATTTATAAAAAAAAATGTTGGGGTCATATATTTTATCCTAAGAATATTATTAAAAGTTAAGTTTTAGGTAATGCATATCCTCAATACTTACTTGTGTACAATAACACTTTTACAAAAGAGACCATTTTCTTCTGCCTACCTGCCTCAGCTGCTATTCTGATCCTGCCACCCACCTGATGCCACACATCTGATGCCAAGTTCTCCTTTTTTCACCCACCTTTGTCACCAGGTACTGGTATTGCCACCCACCACACCACTCTGTCACCAGGTCACTTTCAGGACTCCTGATGTGTCTTTTGCCACCTCCAGGCTGTCTCATTCTGCCACCATATGTTATCCTCATGCTGATGCCAGCTCCAGGCTGTCTCATTCTGCCACTATATGTTCTCCTCATGCTGATGCCAGCTCTAAGCTGTCTCATACTGCCACCATATATTTTCCTCATGCTTCCGCCACCTCCAGGCTGTGTCATTCAGCCTCTATATGTTCTCTCATGCTTCCTCCAACTCCAGGCTGTCTCTTTCAGCCACTATATAGTCCCCTCAGGCTGCCGCCAACTCCGAATGGTTTCATTCAGCCCTATATGCTGCCAACAACTTCACGCTGTGTCATTAAGGCACTATATGGTCTCCTTATGCTGCCGCCAACTCCACGCTGTGTCATTCAGCCACTATATGGTGTCCTCATGCTGCCAACACCTCCACGCTGTGCCATTCAGCCACTATATGGTCTCCTCATGCTGCTGCCACCTCCACGCTGTGTCATTCAGCCACTATATGGTGTCCTCATGCTGCCAACACCTCCACGCTGTGCCATTCAGCCACTATATGGTCTCCTCATGCTGCCGCCACCTCCACGCTGTTTCATTCAGCCCTATATGCTCCCACCAACTCCACGCTGTGTCATTCAGGCACTATATGGTCTCCTCATGCTGCCGCTAACTCCACGCTGTGTCATTCAGCCACTTTATGGTCTCCTCATGCTGCCGCCACCTCCACGCTGTGTCATTCAGCCACTATATGGTTTCCTCATACTGATGCCACCGCCAGGATCCGTCATTGTGCCACTCTGTGACAGTGATTCTAATAGCGATGCCTCTGATCTGCATGCCATACTGAATAACAGTATTATTTCCCAAACCCAGCACACTCCATATGCATGTTACAGCAAGGCAAAGTGTTCTACACCCCTATTGAGGCTCTCTGTAGGCCAGAAATTGCTGTTTTAATAGCGATTCCCTGCAAATAAATTTGTACCGAACTAAATTTTGGGGGAAAATTCGGCGACTCAGGTGAATCGAATTTTTCAAAAATTTGCTTATCTCTACTTGCTGCGTTCTCCTGTCTGCCGTCAAGAAACATTGGACATCGGATGCCATACAACTGATGACAACTTGTCATCAGTTGTGACATCAGTTACGTCAAGTTTTAGGCTGAGTTCCCCTATGTTGGATGCCGGACATTTGTGAACCTAGCATTACACAGTAAAGACATTTCAAGACACTGTGGTCTATAGTACCATGCACATTATTTCCTTCAGTACAGAAATATCTCCAGTGATCAATGCTGACACTGACCAACATCTTTCCCACCAAACAATATAAAACAATGGTTAAATACATCATGCTCCCCGACAACAAATGCATAATATGAGTAAGAGAATAGTCAGCCTGTAGCACACTAGAGCACTGTGCATCAGCAACAAAGGATTGTCCTCCTTGGAGGCTACAGAGAAGGGAGATGAGAATCCCATCTCCCACCACAGAATCTACCACAGCATCATTGGTAGCTGCTGAAAACAGGAGACGTTCAGCAGGAAAAGCCTCCCTCCGCAGCTCTGCTGTGTGCATGGTTACTCATGTGAACTGTATGGATAATTATAGACTCCTACTGCTGTGTGGAAGGGAAGGAGATGCAGGCTGCATACAGGAATGCGGGCTGTCAATGTATTAGCTATTGGCGTGAAAAGACCATAGAATTATGCATTAGTAAAACATTCATTGCAAAACAAGTACACATAATAAGATGGAAAAAAACATATCATGTCATTTGATTTGTATTGGTTTCTGCAAACATCTATGAAATACAAAGTCATGCTCGGATTAATAGGTTAATATATTACATGGCCTCTGGCACAGAAAATGTTGTTTACCTGGAAGAGTCTGATAACACTGTGTATTATAGATAGAACCCTCTCCCCATCCAGCAGCAAAATCTGCCTTATAAATTAAAGAGAGCTAGAGAGAGAGAGAGAGAGAGAGAGAGAGAGAGAGAGAGAGAGAGAGAGAGAGAGAGGAGAGAGACGCTGTACTCACCATTCAATAGCTGGATCCTCTCGGTTTAAAGCATTTTTTTCATTTATGGATTACTGCGATTTCTCCGGAGAGGTGATGATGTAGGAAACAAGTGCTTCAGATGTGGAGGCTGCTTTTCTTGTGAAAATCTGGTACCCACCCCACTCACATCTGATACTGTCTCAGCAATGTGATCTGCGCTGCAAAAGATGCACGGCTGTCTCATCCAATAGTCAGCCCCCATTAATGGTACAGTATCACTCGAGCTTAGCTCATCGCTGGCTTCATTTGTAATGAAGCTAAATACACTGCTCAAAAAAATAAAAGGAACACTTAAACAACACAATGTAACTCCAAGTCACTCACACTTCTGTGAAATCACACTGTCCACTCAGGAAGAAACACTGATTGACAATCAATTTCTTCCCTGGCAGCCTCCCAGTCTGACTGGGAGAGCATGGTAGGTGGGCTGTAACATCCTGTTCACACTGGTGTGGTGCTGTGCGGCGTCCGTTGCTGCCGTGGCGCAGTGTCTGCGGGGAGGTGCGACCCATGGACTGGTTTGAGTGGCATTGGGGCCGCTCTGCCAGTGGGTCGTTCCCCCTGTGGGCACTGGTGTCGCGGCAGTGGTGGTCGCCACCCAGTGCTACGCCATTTTATGCTAGGGACCCACTCTAAATAGGTGGCCTTAATGTGGCGAGTGGGCTTTGTACTTTTTGATCAAAACGTATATACTAACAACCTGTTAGTTTTTGAAATTATGCTGAGAAGCAATTAGATCATTGTGCAAGATTGTAGATGTGCACCATGTCTGTTTTCTGCCTGAATTTCACATGCTGTTGTGCAAATGGAACAGACAACAGGTAGAAATTATAGGCAATTAGCAAGACACCCCCAATAAAGGAGTGGTTCTGCAGGTGGTGACCACAGACCACTTCTCAGTTCCTATGCTCCCTGGATGATGTCTTGGTCACGTTTGAATGCTGGGGTGCTTTTTACTCTAGTGGTGGAATAAGGCAGAGTCTACAACCCACGCAAGTGGCTCAGGTAGTGCAGCTCATCCAGGATGGCACATCAATGCGAGTTGTGGCAAGAAGGTTTGCTGTGTTTGTCAGCGTAGTGTCCAGAGCATGGAGGCGCTACCAGGAGACAGGCCAGTACATCAGGAGATGTGGAGGAGGCCATAGGAGGGCAACCACCCAGCAGCAGGACCGCTACCTCCACCTTTGTGCAAGGAGCACTGCCAGAGCCCTGCAAAATTACCTCCAGCAGGCCACAAATGTGCATGTGTCCACTCAAATGATCAGAAACAGACTACATGAGGGTGGTATGAGGGCCCGAAGTCCACAGTTGGGGGTTGTGCTTTCAGCCAAACACCGTGCAGGATGTTTGGCAATTGCCAGAGAACCCCAAGATTTGCAAATTCGCCACTGGCGCCCTTGCTCTTCACAGATGAAAGCGGGTTCCCACTGAGCACATGTGACAGAGGTGACAGAGTCTGGAGACGCTGTGGAGAATGTTCTGCTGCCTGCAACATCCTCCAGCATGACCGGTTTGGCAGTGGGTCTGTAATGGTGTGGGGTGGCATTTCTTTGGGGGACCGCACAGCCCTCCATGTGCTTGCCAGAGGTAGCCTGACTGCCATTAGGTACCAAGATGAGATCCTCAGAACCCTTGTGAGACCATTTGAGGATGCAGTTGGTCCTGGGTTCCTCCTAATGCAAGACAATGCTAGACCTCATGTGGCTGGGGTGTGTCAGCAGTTCCTGTAAGAGGAAGGCATTGATGCTATGGACTGGTCTGCCCGTTCCCGAGACCTGAATCCGATTGAGCACATCTGGGACATCATGTCTCGCTCCATCCACCAATGCCACGTTGCACCGCAGACTGTCCAGGAGTTGGTGGATGCTTTAGTCCAGGTCTGGGAGGACATCCCTCAGGAGACCATCCGCCACCTCATCAGAATCATGCCCAGGCATTGTAGGGAGGTCATACGGGCAAGTGGAGGCCACACACACTACTGAGCCTCATTCTGACTTGTTTTAAGGACATTACATCAAAGTTGGATCAGCCTGTAGTGTGGTTTTCCACTTTGATTTTGAGTGTGACTCCATATCCAGACCTCCATGGGTTGATAAATTTGATTTCCATTGATAATGTTTGTGTGATTCTATTTTTTTGAGCAGTGTACAAAGTAAACACATGCTTTATATATATATATATATTGTGACAGTATGGCAAGGAAAGGGTGCATTGCCCACACTGATCCTGCAGAAATGTCCACCTGTGGACTAATCAATGAGGCAGCAGAAAGGGGAAGGGTCCTTAAAAGCAAGAGAAACAGAATAATCTGGGCTCTCCCCTAGACAGAAGTGGCTGTTAGAGCCCGTGTCCAGTGCCAGGCGGGCACAGCAAGGGCTGCTGAGGACACAAGCGTGGACTCCCGGAGTGAGAGACGCGGCTCCTGTAACATATAGCAGGTGGCTGTACGAATGGGACTTTATGTTCAAATGTGAACTGTGTCTTATAATCTTATAAGGCTGCAGGACTTATTGTGTTTAAACTGTCATTACACAGCATTACCCAGCATGCAATTATAACACCCAACACTCCAACATAGTGACTCTTTTACAGCATTAAGGAATTGATGCCCTAAACACTTTTTTTGTTTGAGCTTAACTGCATGCTAATGGTAGGGAAATGTTCTGCAATGGAAGTCACAAGGGCACAGTCCATATGAACAGACAGCTCACCCCAAGTCTTGTTTGCTGGAGTTTGTAATTCTTCTCTCACTAAAAGCTCCCCCTCTTTGTGTACACTCATTTGGTAGCCACCATTGTTGTAGAGACCCAAATCACAGGCTTTTGGGAGTAGCTGTTGAACAGCTAGGAACAGCTAGGAATGTTTTGATCATCCCAGAATTTCCTGAAGGTCAGTTTTGTACTACCTACTTTTTCTTTGCAGGGCACCAAGGAGGACCATCATTATAATTTTAGAACTGTGATGGGGAGTTTGTACAAAGGTCAGGAGGGTGCTGCAGTAAAGAGTCTATCTCTATGTTTTCCTCTGCTTGAATGTTAGTCACAGATGGTGAAGAAGTAAACCAGGTGACAGCTGCAGCCCCCCCCCCCCCCCCCCCCACACACACACACACGTGGTCCTCTTATGGAGATATACTCAACTCAGATGCCCAGTGGCAGGTTATGCCAGCAGCCTGGCAAGTCATTATTTAAAGCTGTCCGGTCATCTTGAAGAAAAATGAATTTCCTCCTTTTATAAAAGGAGGTGACTGTTTCTCTCTGGTTTATCCAGTTGGGAACATTTATGTTGTTTACTTATCTGCTCATCAAAAAAAATTATTGATCTCCTTGATATGGCTCTGACAGCAGTCACAGTCTGGGTTCAGGCACTAAAGTATGTTGTGGTTGCTTGAACTTCTCTGAAACACTCCTAATTCTCACTCAGAGAGGCTAACCTGCAGGTCTCTCAGCAAAGAGGCTATCTCAACACCTCCTCTAACTTCCTTCCTCTCAGTAGAGAGTCTGGAGCAGGGCAAGCACTGTGTATGTGTGTATGTGTTAATTCTTCACTTCTCACAGTTATACCTAGTACAACGCATTTTCAATTATATAAACAGTTCAAAACATAGAAAAACATGATGAAGTAGTGCAAATATGCATGGGTAATATGAGTAGCAATGCACTGGCTAAAAGACACTCAATCAAAGGCCTCGTAGAGATCCCAGTGGGACACTCCACCAGCAACACTCCTTATTTAATAACTGTCCTATAAATCCCATTTCGCCCAATCTGTGCCTTATTGTTTAAAATTTTAGAGAGGTTGCTGTTCTTTAGATGCTCTTCTTATATGTTTTGAGATGTCCGGGGACAATGGTTGCACACCTGGATGGCCATTTCTGGCCTTGTCAACAGTGAGGTCTATATTATCCAATATTCATTAACAGTATTGGGGAATTCCACCTTCACTACACTGGTATTCCCAGACTTATATAGACCAGTCTTTTGTCACAGAAAACACATGTGAAGCTACCACACATTGCAGTTGGGCTTTACATGTATAATCTGATCATACCTTTAGTGGGACTTTAGGGTTCTTTATATGCATAAAATAAGCTTTTGTAAGCTTTCCAGGACAGTTAGTGATGCTTGACCTTGGGTACGGCTGCAATGCCACTCTTCACTTACCTCACAGATACTCTTCTTGTAATATACATGGCGCTTTAATGTACTTTAATGGTGCACACGCAGTAGAAGCACCTGCACCCAGTGGCCCTGTGTAGTTCTACCTGTATGCCCTGTCAAAGTGCATTTCAGTGCCGTGTGTATTACAGTGGCTTAACATCATATCATTTAACTCTTTTTCCTCCTCCTTAGAGGGCCATACTATCCTATGAAACCACACAACCCCTGGAAGACAGTGACAACTTCTGTTTGGTGATGCTGCTACTGCTATCACCAAGCTCCTGCTGCCACTGCTACCTGAACTGGTACTAGTGCTGTCACCAACATGCTTAGTAACAGAGGACATGACAGGGGTCCCTGTACTTTACCTTGATCTGGTCCAACAATTTTATTTACCAGACATTTTTATTTTAAAGATTTTAAGCTTATGTTTTGGGGTGATCTAGCACTCTTTTTGCCAACTTGGCCTAAAATGCGTATTCCATGTTTACTCTAAACACATTTATGCATATTTATGTAGAACATTGGTAGAAATACTATGTTTGATTAAACCCAGAAAATACACGTAACTTGGCCTCCAATGCTTATTCCACATTCACTATAAATGCTTTTGGGGTAGGGTCACACGTGATGTATTTTGCTGTTTATTTTACTGTGTATTTCCTGCTGCATATTTTCATACACATTGAAATCAATCGGTAGCAAAATCAGCTGCAGAAAATATGGAGCAAATACGGCACGTGGGACCCTACCCTTAATGAGTATTTATGTTAAAATACAGGCCAACCCACTGCTTTGCTCAGCTTGCTTTGTATTGTAATGTGATAGCTTTTATGGGCTCGTTCTGCAGTGACAATTCTGGGATCTGTAGTGCACCAACTGGACACAGTAATGTAGGGAGGTGACAGGATGTTACAGTCTGAGGTAAGCCCACTAATCGCTGCTTTGTTCTGCTTGCTTTCCATTTAGATTTGTAAAGGCATTCTAGGATCAGTAGTTGCTCCGTACATAGCTCCCTGTCTCTTTGATTTCCCTTCAAGATGGTGGCTGGAATGCAGTGTATAGGGTTTTATCAGCCTCTTAAACCTACCCCTAAGCTGTCCCCTGATTGGCCTGGGAGCTGTTTGTCACATAATACAAGCAATGATTAGATAACCTTGGGTCATGTGATCTTGCTGCTAGCTGCCAGGTATGCTGGGCTACCCTGACATCCTATCAGTGTTCCTAGCACTTCCTCCATTCATTCAGATGGCAAAACACCATGGGGGAGATTTATCAAAACCTGTCCAGAGGAAAAGTAGCCCATAGCAACCAATCAGCTCGCTTCTTAATCTGATTGCTTGTTATGGGCAATTAGGCAACTTTTCCTTTGCAAAGGTTTTGATAAATCTCTCCTTATTCTGAGCTATACTGAGTCCACCAGACTCAGCTCGCTCATCTCTAAGTAATATATTGTTATTAGGTCTGTGAAATACAAGTCCTATTTTTAGAATGAAGTCATATATAATATTGGGTTATAGCACATGTGCACACAGCTGATCTTGGTGACTAAAAATTCTTAAAATAACCTAGTAAAAACCTTGATATACCAACATAAACAGATTTATGAGGTTTAATACTTTTTTATACAGTACAATTATTCATCTGGATGTGTAGGTGGAGATTATACTATTATTATGCCTCATAAAGTGCACTTGCTTTCTCAGTTTTTCTTATAGGTATAACCCCTGGCAAAAATGATGTAATCCTTACACTTAAAGGATATTTTCTTTTATTATGTAGCAAAAACAAAAGTTAAAGGGGTACTCCGGTGAAAACCTTTTTCTTTTAAATCAACTGGCTCCAGAAAGTTAAACAGATTTTTACATTATTTCTATTAAAAAAATGTAATCCTTCCTGTACTTATTAGCTGCTGAATACTACAGAGGAACTTATTTTCTTTTTGGAATGCTCTCTGATGACATCACGAGCACAGTGCTCTCTGCTGACATTATTATAATAATAATGCTTTATTTATTGTTGTCCTTAGTGGGATTTAAACCCAAGGCCCCATCACTGCAAGGCAGCAGTGCTAACCACTAAGCCACCATGCTGCCCTTAGCATCCATCTGCTATGCACGGTTGCTAAAATTGACAGATATGTCAGCAGAGAGCAATGTGCTTGTGATGTCATCAGTGTTCCAAAAAGAAAGGAATTTCCTCTGTAGCATTCAGCAGCTAATAAGTACTGGAAGGATTAAGATTTTTTAATAGAAGTAATTTACAAATATGTTTAACTTTCTGGCACCAGTTGATTTAAAAGAAATTTTTTTTTCACCCTAGTACCCCTTTAAGGGTTATGATTTAAAAACTTGTTTAGTTTCACTGTGCAAGACTTTCTAAAAGTCAATCAGGCTGTTTAAAAATCTGGTGCAGTTAACACGGTGTGCTCAGTCTATGCCACCTCTGAAGTAGTAAAGTTAAAAAGGACATTTATCATCGTTGCTTTGGTAAGCAAAAAACACATAATCAAAAAGCAATAAAACGATTAAGAATACTATTTATTTTAGCACACATAAGCAAAAACCAAAAAATTACTTCAGGAAAAAAAAAAGTGCATTATTTAGGCTGGAGAGGGCCACTAACAATGGTCCTCACCCACCCTGGTAACGTCAGGCTGTTGCTGCTTTGTTGGTATCTGGCTGAGAATGAAAATAGGGGGAACCCCACACATTTTTGGTATAAATAATTAAATAAAAAAATAAAAAATGCACAGGGAGGGTTCCACCTATTTTAATTCTCAGCCGGATACCAACCAAGCAGCAACAGCCTGATGTTACCAGGGCGGACAAGGACCATTGTTACTGGCCCTTCCCAGTCTAAATAATGTCAGCCTGTTACCGCCTAGGCCCAGAAGCGCCATTTTTGATGCTCCAGGCCTGTTGGTACTGGCTCTTCCCTGCACCCCTGTGTAATAATTGGGGGTTAGTGCTAGCGCTAAGCCTGGCTTAGTAATGGACTCTGTCTATAAGATAGCTTCCACTACTAATCCTGTAAAAGTAAATTTTAAAAAAAAATACACGTTTAAAAAAAATTATTTTAAAAAACACTTTCCTACAAGCCCTCATTAACTATTTTGTGTAAGCCTGTTAGGCTGTATTTGTGGGAGGGGTGTGGGAGTATTTAATACCCCCATGCATACAGGTCAGGGCATGCTGGGCCTTTGGCAACAAGGGGTGCGGAAGCTTGTTCCTGTATCCGGTGGCTGGTGGCAGACATTCGAATCTCCCGCCAGTTTATGAAGCTTGGGCGGCTGTTTGGAGTCCCGGAGCCTGCCTCTATCTATGAGCTACATGGGGAGGATGGTTCCGGTATTTTGCTGCCCAGATGGAGTGCCCTTGCTTTCGCAAGCCACAGGTGCACTGGCTCTGCCCGTAGTAGTGGCAGGATCTGATAAAGCAAGTGGAGGTCACGGTCAGGTAAGGCCATGAGCTGGGGTATTGTTGTTTAAGGTTCCCATTGGGGGGCTGAAGTCACTGCCCAGGCTCTCGCTATTATTATTAAAATTGTTATAATCATTTTTCTGTGGGGCCACCTCTGTGTATCCTACCTTGTCCGGCAGCGTTGGTGACCTCTGACCTTCGCTGGGTCCCGTGAGAGGTCACGGGTGCCCCAGCAGAAGCATTATGGGCTTGTTGCAAACTACATGTAGTTCGCTGTCAGGAGAGTTAAAAAAACAAAACTGCATGCATGCTCATTACATTTATACTGCATGCACGCTCATTACGTTTATAGTGCATGCACGCTCATTACGTTTATACTGTATGCTCATTCATGACATTTATACTGCACGCTCATTACATTTATACTGCACACACGCTCATTACATTTATACTGCACGTACGCTCACTACATTTATTCTGCACGCACACTCACTACATTTCTTCTGCACGCACGCTCACTACATTTATTCTGCACGCTCACTACATTTATACTACACGCACGCTCATTACATTTATACTGCACGCACGCTCATTACATTTATACTGCACGCACGCTCATTGCATTTATACTGCACGCACGCTCATTACATTTATACTGAACACACACTCATAGCATTTATACCGCACGCGCGCTCATAACATTAAACTGCTCGCATGCTAATTGTATTTATACTGCACACACGCTCTTAGCATTTATACTGCACATAGGCTCATAGCATTTATACTGCACACACGCTCATAGCATTCATACTGCTCGTGCGCTCATAACTTTCACACTGGAAGTACGCTCTTAGCACCTATGCTGCACATACACTCATTTATACTGCTCGAACGCTCATAGCAATTGTACTGCATACACACTCATAGCAGTTACACTGTACGTATGCATGCTAAAAAACATTATATTGCTCACAGAATTTACGGCATGTACGCTTGTAGAATTGATGCTGCACATTGCTTATAGCATTTATACTGTACATGTTCATAGTATGTTTATTGCACTACGCTTATGGCATTTATGCCTCATATACGCTCATATAGTTGATACTGCTCGCACATTCTTAGCATTGATACTGCATGTATGCTCATGGCATTTATACTGCAGATACGCTCTAAGCAGTTACACTGTACGTACGCTCACAGCATTTATATTGCTCGTACGGTCACAGAATTTTACAGCATGTACGCTCATACAATTTATAAGGCACTTTGTTCATAGCATTTACACTGTACATGCTCATAGTATGTTTTTTGCACTATACTGCACGTACGCTCATAGCATTTATACTGCACATTTGCTTGTTGCATTTATACTGCACTTATGCCCATAGCATTTATACAACACATACGCTCATAGTATTTCACTGCACATACGCTAATAGCATTTATACTGCACACACGCTCGTAGAATCATACTACTCGTACGCTCATATTTTTATACGGCACGTACGCTCATAGCATTTATACTCCACACACGCTCATAGCATTTTACTGCACATATGCTTATAGAATTCATACTGCACGTACGTTCATAGCATTTATACTGCACATACGCACATTACACTCATACTGCAGGCACTCTCATAGCTTTTATACTGCACATACGCTCATAGCCCCATACTGCATGTATGCTCTTAGCCTTTGTACTGCACATAAGCTTATAGCTTGTATATCGCACATACGCCCACAGCATTTGTGCTGTTTTATGCGTATAGTGTGGTACGGTAAATAGTGCACAGCTTTACACTGTTCATGATCTCATAGCGTTTGTGCTGTGCCCAGTGCATAGCATTTATGTCTGGCGTACATTCATTGCTTTCATATGGTACATTTGCCCATAGCAGTTCATTCTATTCATTCGCTCATAACATTCTTATTGGTCATACGCGAGTAGCATACGGTAAACACTGTACATGCGTTTGAAAGGTTCATACGGTTCATACACTCATAGCATCTATGTGGTACATACGTTCGTAGTATTCATACTATACATACGTTTATTAGCATTTGTACTGCAGATTAGTTCATTGCATTCATACATAGCATTTAATATAAAAAAAAATAATAATCTTAATACATACATAGCATTTCCAATGTTCATGGTTATATCAGCATGTAGTATTGTATGCCATTAGAATGTGTACATAGTTCATTGTATTGTTAGTGTGAAATGTTCTTGGTAACATGTATGGGATGCAAACGCTCATAGAATCACAGTGACATATGTTCATAACATTCACAGTGTGTATACCTTCATTACATCTATAGTACCTATACACTGCATTAGCATTTATAGCATGTTCTTGTTTATAGTATCATACAGGGTTGTGTTATAGCATAGAATGTGGGTATGTTCATAAATTTATACTGTTTGACATAGACGATTTTGGTGTTTAGGTTATTAAAGAGAGTTGCTGCATCAGGTTGGTATAATTGTTATTCAAAGCCTTCCAGAACTTTAAGCCATACTCAGAGGTTTGTCATAGACAATAGCATACATGTCAGGCCACGTTTTCAGGGCAATAATATCATGACTCATCGGCGGTAGTATACCCGTTATGCCTGCCACGTCTGCAAGGTTATGCACTGCGTAATTATTGTTAATGACAGGTCTTCAGAGCAATAATATCATGACTTACAGGTGGTGGTATACCCGTTGTCAAATCTGCAGGGGGATGCACTGCATAATTATTGTTATTGACACATTCAATGCATTATATTATGAACCATAGTGGGTAGTATGCCTGCCACGCCTGCAGCGGGATGCACTGCAATTGTTGTTACTGATACCTCTTCAGAGCAATAATATCCCGATTCATATGCAGTATTATACCTGTTATGTCTGCCACATCTGCAGGGGGATGCACTACGCAATTATTGTTACTGACACATATTCAGAGCAATAATAACATGTCCTATATGCTTTAGAATACCGGTTATACCTGCCAATTCTGCAGGGAGATGCATTGCGTTTTTTGCTACTGACACATTTTTCAGAGCAATAATATCAAGACTCTTAGGTGGCAGTATTCCCGATGTGCCTGCCACGTCTGCAGGGGGATGCATTGCATAATTATTGTGACTGAGATATCTTCAGAGCAATAATATCACGACTCATAGGTGGGTTGCAGCATCAGCATTAGGAGACCAAAGAGCAGCACAATTAGAGAGCCTGGAGGTGGCAGCATCAGCATGAGGAGATCATATGGCGGCACAATGACAGAGCCTGGAGGTGGTAGCATGAGGAGACTAGAGATGAGCGAACTTTTGAGAAATTCGATTTGGACGATTCACCGAATTTCCCGAAAAAATTGTTTCGGCTAGAATTTATTCGTGGCAAATCCGTATTAAAAATGGCTATTTCTAGCCTACAGAGAGCCTCAATACGGGTGTAGAACAGTTTGCTTTGTTCTAACACGTATAGGGAGTGTGCTGTGTTAGTGAAATAATACTGTTATTCAGTATGACTTGCAGATTACAGGCATTGCTATTAGAATCACTGCTGCAGAGCGTCGATGTGGCAGCAGGGCGACCATATGGTTTCAAAATTCTGGTGAGCATCGAGTAGGCAGTCCTCCGCCAGGCGAGATACCCCCTGCCTCTTAGCGCCCTCCTGACTATGAAAGTGCGAATGTTTCATTTAATCAGTTATGGTTCATTGTTATCTGTTTCATTGAATTCTTGGGATAATTCCACAGGTAATATAACGTCGACTACCATAGGGCCTTTTCTTGAAAAGATTACATCGATTTTTTTTATTTATTTCAATTTAAGATTTATATTAGATTCCAAAGTTTAATGCCCCAGTGTTTACTTTGAACTAATACTGTATGACAGAGCCTAAAGGTGGCAGAAGCATGAGGAGACCATAATCTGGCAGAATGACGCAGCCTGGAATTGGAATTTAAGGTAATGTCCCAGGCCCAGTAGCATCACTAAAACATATAGTTGCTGAATGACACAGCCTGCAGCAGGCGGCAGCATGAGTAGACACTAGGGCTTCACAATCCCTAAGATTAAAAGATGAATTTTAAAATTGAAATTGAAGAATTATGTTAGCTAGTGCTACCATAAAATATTTGTTGATAATGTCCTAGGCCCAGCAGCATCAGTAAACCATATATTGGCTGAATGACACAGCCTGGAGGTGGCTGAAGCATGAGGGGACCCTATAGTGTCTGAATGGCACAGCCTGGAGTTGGCTGAAGCATAAGGAGACCATATAGTGTCTGAATGGCACAGCTTGGAGTTGTCTGAAGCATGAGGAGACCATATAGTGTCTGAATGGTACAGCTTGGAGTTGGCAGAAGCATGAGGAGACCATTGAAATTTAAGATTTTAACATTTAAAATTTTGACATTGAAATTTAGGATTTTGAAATTGAAATTTTAGCTAACACTCCAAAGTTTTAGTGTCCTGGGCCTGGCGTGTGGGTACAAAGGACCAAATTTAACAAGGAGTCACATGTCACATGGCGGCACAATGACAGAGCCTGGAGGTGGCTGTTACGCCGAGCGCTCCGGGTCCCCGCTCCTCCCCGGAGCGCTCGCTTCACCCCCTCCGCTGCAGCGCCCCGGTCACGTCCTCTGACCCGGGGCGCTGCGATCCTGCTGCTAGCCGGGATGCGATTCGCGATGCGGGTAGCGCCCGCTCGCGATGCGCACCCCGGCTCTCCTACCTGACTCGCTCCCCGTCTGTTCTGTCCCGGCGCGCGCGGCCCCGCTCCCTAGGGCGCGCGCGCGCCGGGTCTCTGCGATTTAAAGGGCCACTGCGCCGCTGATTGGCGCAGTGGTTCCAATTAGAGTTATCACCTGTGCACTCCCTATATTACCTCACTTCCCTTGCACTCCCTTGCCGGATCTTGTTGCCTTAGTGCCAGTGAAAGCGTTCCTTGTGTGTCCCTTGCCAGTGTTTCCAGACCTTCTGCCGTTGCCCCTGACTACGATCCTTGCTGCCTGCCCCGACCTTCTGCTACGTCCGACCTTGCTTCTGCCTACTCCCTTGTACCGCGCCTATCTTCAGCAGCCAGAGAGGTGAGCCGTTGCTAGTGGATACGACCTGGTCACTACCGCCGCAGCAAGACCATCCCGCTTTGCGGCGGGCTCTGGTGAAAACCAGTAGTGGCTTAGAACCGGTCCACTAGCACGGTCCACGCCAATCCCTCTCTGGCACAGAGGGTCCACTACCTGCCAGCCGGCATCGTGACAGTAGATCCGGCCATGGATCCCGCTGAAGTTCCTCTGCCAGTTGTCGCTGACCTCACCACGGTGGTCGCCCAGCAGTCACAACAGATTGCGCAACAAGGCCAACAGCTGTCTCAACTGACCGTTATGCTACAACAGTTGCTACCACAGCTTCAGCAGTCATCTCCTCCGCCAGCTCCTGCACCTCCTCCGCAGCGAGTGGCCGCTCCTGGGATACGCTTATCCTTGCCGGATAAGTTTGATGGGGACTCTAAGTTTTGCCGTGGCTTCCTTTCCCAATGTTCCCTGCATCTGGAGATGATGTCGGACCTGTTTCCCACTGAAAGGTCTAAGGTGGCTTTCGTAGTCAGTCTTCTGTCCGGAAAAGCCCTGTCATGGGCCACACCGCTCTGGGACCGCAATGACCCCGTCACTGCCTCAGTACACTCCTTCTTCTCGGAAATCCGAAGTGTCTTTGAGGAACCTGCCCGAGCCTCTTCTGCTGAGACTGCCCTGTTGAACCTGGTCCAGGGTAATTCTTCCGTTGGCGAGTATGCCGTACAATTCCGTACACTTGCTTCAGAATTGTCCTGGAATAATGAGGCCCTCTGCGCGACCTTCAAAAAAGGCCTATCCAGCAACATTAAAGATGTTCTGGCCGCACGAGAAATTCCTGCTAATCTACATGAACTTATTCACCTAGCCACTCGCATTGACATGCGTTTTTCTGAAAGGCGTCAGGAACTCCGCCAAGATATGGACTCTGTTCGCACGAGGCGTTTCGTCTCCTCGGCTCCTCTCTCCTCTGGTCCCCTGCAATCTGTTCCTGTGCCTCCCGCCGTGGAGGCTATGCAGGTCGACCGGTCTCGCCTGACACCTCAAGAGAGGACACGACGTCGTATGGAGAACCTCTGCCTGTACTGTGCTAGTACCGAACACTTCCTGAGGGATTGTCCTATCCGTCCTCCCCGCCTGGAAAGACGTACGCTGACTCCGCACAAAGGTGAGACAGTCCTTGATGTCTACTCCGCTTCTCCACGTCTTACTGTGCCTGTGCGGATGTCTGCTTCTGCCTTCTCCTTCTCTACAGTGGCCTTCTTGGACTCTGGTTCTGCAGGAAATTTTATTTTGGCCTCTCTCGTCAACAGGTTCAACATCCCAGTGACCAGTCTCGCCAGACCCCTCTACATCAATTGTGTAAATAATGAAAGATTGGACTGTACCATACGTTTCCGCACGGAGCCCCTTCTTATGAGCGTCGGATCTCATCATGAGAGGATTGAACTTTTGGTCCTCCCCAATTGCACCTCGGAGATTCTCCTTGGACTTCCCTGGCTTCAACTTCATTCCCCAACCCTGGATTGGTCCACTGGGGAGATCAAGAGTTGGGGGTCCTCTTGTTCCAAGAACTGTCTAAAACCGGTTCCCAGTAACCCTTGCCGTAACTCTGTGGTTCCTCCAGTAACCGGTCTCCCCAAGGCCTATATGGACTTCGCGGATGTTTTCTGCAAAAAACAAGCTGAGACTCTACCTCCTCACAGGCCTTATGATTGCCCTATCGACCTCCTCCCGGGTACTACTCCACCCCGGGGCAGAATTTATCCTCTCTCTGCCCCAGAGACTCTTGCCATGTCCGAATACGTCCAGGAGAATCTAAAAAGGGGCTTTATCCGTAAATCCTCCTCTCCTGCCGGAGCCGGATTTTTCTTTGTCTCCAAAAAAGATGGCTCCCTACGTCCTTGCATTGACTACCGCGGTCTTAATAAAATCACGGTTAAGAACCGCTACCCCTTACCCCTCATCTCTGAACTCTTTGATCGCCTCCAAGGTGCCCACATCTTCACTAAATTGGACTTAAGAGGCGCCTATAACCTCATCCGCATCAGAGAGGGGGACGAGTGGAAAACGGCATTTAACACCAGAGATGGACACTTTGAGTATCTGGTCATGCCCTTTGGACTGTGCAATGCCCCTGCCGTCTTCCAAGACTTTGTCAATGAAATTTTTCGTGATCTATTATACTCCTGTGTTGTGGTATATCTGGACGATATCCTAATTTTTTCTGCCAATCTAGAGGAACACCGCCGGCATGTCCGTATGGTTCTTCAGAGACTTCGTGACAACCAACTCTATGCCAAAATTGAGAAATGTCTGTTTGAATGCCAATCTCTTCCTTTTCTAGGATATTTGGTCTCTGGCCAGGGACTACAGATGGATCCAGACAAACTCTCTGCCGTCTTAAATTGGCCACGCCCCTCCGGACTCCGTGCTATCCAACGCTTTTTGGGGTTCGCCAATTATTACAGGCAATTTATTCCACATTTTTCTACCATTGTGGCTCCTATCGTGGCTTTAACCAAGAAAAATGCTGATCCCAAGTCCTGGCCTCCTCAAGCAGAAGACTCCTTTAAACAACTCAAGTCTGCCTTTTCTTCGGCTCCCGTGCTCTCCAGACCTGACCCTTCCAAACCCTTCCTATTGGAGGTTGATGCCTCCTCAGTAGGAGCTGGAGCTGTTCTTCTACAAAAAAATCCTTCCGGGCATGCTGTCACTTGTGGTTTTTTCTCTAGGACCTTCTCTCCAGCGGAGAGGAACTACTCCATCGGGGATCGAGAACTTCTAGCCATTAAATTAGCACTTGAGGAATGGAGGCATCTGCTGGAGGGATCAAGATTTCCTGTTATTATCTACACCGACCACAAGAACCTCTCCTACCTCCAGTCGGCCCAACGGCTGAATCCTCGCCAGGCCCGGTGGTCTCTGTTCTTTGCCCGATTTAATTTTGAGATTCACTTTCGTCCTGCCGATAAGAACATTAGAGCCGATGCTCTCTCTCGTTCCTCGGATGCCTCAGAAGTTGATCTCCCTCCGCAACACATCATTCCACCTGACTGCCTGATCTCCACTTCTCCTGCCTCCATCAGACAGACTCCTCCAGGAAAGACCTTTGTTTCTCCACGCCAACGCCTCGGAATCCTCAAATGGGGTCACTCCTCCCATCTCGCAGGTCATGCGGGCATCAAGAAATCTGTGCAACTCATCTCCCGCTTCTATTGGTGGCCAACTCTGGAGACGGATGTTGGGGACTTTGTGCGAGCCTGCACTATCTGTGCCCGGGATAAGACTCCTCGCCAGAAGCCCGCTGGTTTTCTTCATCCTCTGCCTGTCCCCGAACAGCCTTGGTCTCTGATTGGTATGGATTTTATTACTGATTTACCCCCTTCCCGTGGCAACACCGTTATTTGGGTGGTCGTTGATCGATTCTCCAAAATGGCACATTTCATTCCTCTTCCTGGTCTTCCTTCTGCGCCTCAGTTGGCTAAACAATTTTTTGTACACATTTTTCGTCTTCACGGGTTGCCTACGCAGATTGTCTCGGATAGAGGGGTCCAATTCGTGTCTAAATTCTGGAGAGCTCTCTGTAAACAACTCAAGATTAAATTAAATTTTTCCTCTGCATATCATCCCCAGTCCAATGGACAAGTAGAAAGAATTAACCAGATCCTGGGTGATTATTTGCGACATTTTGTTTCCTCCCGCCAGGATGACTGGGCAGATCTCCTTCCATGGGCCGAATTCTCGTATAACTTCAGGGTCTCTGAATCTTCCTCCAAATCCCCATTTTTCGTGGTGTACGGCCGTCACCCTCTTCCCCCCCTCCCTACCCCCTTGCCCTCTGGTCTGCCCGCTGTGGATGAAATTTCTCGTGACCTTTCCATTATATGGAGAGAGACCCAAAATTCTCTCTTACAGGCTTCTTCACGCATGAAGAGGTTCGCGGATAAGAAAAGAAGAGCTCCCCCCGTTTTTTCCCCTGGAGACAAGGTATGGCTCTCCGCTAAATATGTCCGCTTCCGTGTCCCTAGCTACAAGTTGGGACCACGCTATCTTGGTCCTTTCAAAATTCTGTGTCAAATTAATCCTGTCTCTTATAAACTTCTTCTTCCTCCTTCTCTTCGTATCCCTAATGCCTTTCACGTCTCTCTTCTCAAACCACTCATCCTCAACCGTTTTTCTCCCAAATCTGTTCCTCCCACTCCTGTTTCCGGCTCCTCGGACGTCTTCTCGGTCAAGGAGATTTTGGCTGCCAAAAAGGTCAGAGGAAAAAATTTTTTTTTAGTAGACTGGGAGGGTTGTGGTCCTGAAGAGAGATCCTGGGAACCTGAGGACAACATCCTTGACAAAAGTCTGCTCCTCAGGTTCTCAGGCTCCAAGAAGAGGGGGAGACCCAAGGGGGGGGGTACTGTTACGCCGAGCGCTCCGGGTCCCCGCTCCTCCCCGGAGCGCTCGCTTCACCCCCTCCGCTGCAGCGCCCCGGTCACGTCCTCTGACCCGGGGCGCTGCGATCCTGCTGCTAGCCGGGATGCGATTCGCGATGCGGGTAGCGCCCGCTCGCGATGCGCACCCCGGCTCTCCTACCTGACTCGCTCCCCGTCTGTTCTGTCCCGGCGCGCGCGGCCCCGCTCCCTAGGGCGCGCGCGCGCCGGGTCTCTGCGATTTAAAGGGCCACTGCGCCGCTGATTGGCGCAGTGGTTCCAATTAGAGTTATCACCTGTGCACTCCCTATATTACCTCACTTCCCTTGCACTCCCTTGCCGGATCTTGTTGCCTTAGTGCCAGTGAAAGCGTTCCTTGTGTGTCCCTTGCCAGTGTTTCCAGACCTTCTGCCGTTGCCCCTGACTACGATCCTTGCTGCCTGCCCCGACCTTCTGCTACGTCCGACCTTGCTTCTGCCTACTCCCTTGTACCGCGCCTATCTTCAGCAGCCAGAGAGGTGAGCCGTTGCTAGTGGATACGACCTGGTCACTACCGCCGCAGCAAGACCATCCCGCTTTGCGGCGGGCTCTGGTGAAAACCAGTAGTGGCTTAGAACCGGTCCACTAGCACGGTCCACGCCAATCCCTCTCTGGCACAGAGGGTCCACTACCTGCCAGCCGGCATCGTGACAGTGGCATCAGTATCAGGAGACCATATAGTGGCTGAAGGGCACAGCCTCGAGTTGGCTGAAGCATGAGAAGACCATATGATGGCTGAATGGCACAGCCTTGAGTTGGCTGAAGCATGAGGATACCATATAGTGGCTGAATGGCACAGCATGGAGGTAGCTGAAGCATGAGTAGAACATATAGTGGTTGAATGGCACAGCCTGGAGCTGACAAAAACATTGAGAGACCATTGAAATTTAAGATTTTGAAATTTAAATTTTAGCTAAGACTTCCAAACTAAGCTAAGACTTCCAAGTTTTAGTGTCCTGGGCCCCGGTGTGTGGTTACAAAGGACCAAATCTAACAAGGAGTCACATGGCGGCACAATGACAGAGCCTGGAGGTGGCATCAGTATGAGGAGACCATATAGTGGCTGAATGACCGCCTGGAGTTTGTGGCAGCATGAGGAGAGCATATAGTGTCTGAATGGCACAGTCTGGAGCTGGCTGAAGCATGAGGAGAGACCATATAATGGCGGAATGGCACAGCCTGGAGTTTGTGGCAGCATGAGGAAACCATATTTTGGCTGAATGGCACAGCCTGGAGGTGGCTGAAGCATGAGGAGACCACATTGTGTCTGAATGGCACAACCTGGAGGTGGCTGAAGCATGAGGTGACCATATAGTGGCTGAATTGCACAGCCTGGAGGTGGCTGAAGCATGAGGAGACCACATTGTGTCTGAATGGCACAACCTGGAGGTTGCTGAAGCATGAGGTGACCATATAGTGGCTGAATTGCACAGCCTGGAGGTGGCTGAAGCATGAGGAGACCACATTGTGTCTGAATGGCATAACCTAGAGGTGGCTGAAGCATGAGGTGACCATATAGTGGCTGAATTGCACAGCCTGGAGGTGGCTGAAGCATGAGGAGACAACATTGTGTCTGAATGGCACAACCTGGAGGTGGCTGAAGCATGAGGTGACCATATAGTGGCTGAATTGCACAGCCTGGAGGTGGCTGAAGCATGAGGAGACCATATAGTGGCTGAATAGCATAGCCTGGAGTTTGTGGAAGCATGAGGAGACCATATTGTGGCTGAATGGCACAGCCTGGAGGTGGCAGCAGAAGCATTAGGTGTCCTGAAAGTGACCCGGTGATAGAGTGGTGTGGTGGGAGGCAATACCAGTACCCAGGGACGAAGGTGGGTGAAAAAAGGTCAGATACGGAGGAATGTTTGCAACTGGGGAGCAGCACCATGAATCGGTTTGGCACTATCCATATTTGTGAAGTATTGGTGTGCCACCATGGTCAATCTACTCTGATGCATCAGGCATTGGTGGGTAGAAATCCTGGCTGATCCATGACTGATTCATCTTCACAAAGGTCAGTTTCTCCACATTTTTCGTGGAGAAATTAGTTCTCCTTAGGGTGACTACGGCCCCCGCCACACTAAACACTTGTTCTTATGGCACAATACTGGCTCGGCAGCTTTTCCAGGGCACACTCTGCTAGTTGCGGCCACAAATCAAGTTTGGCTGCCTAGAAGTCCAGCGGATCTTCAAGGTGTGTTGGCATGGGCAGGTCAAGGTATAACACTGCTGCAGCTCAAGGAAGGTGTGCTTTGCGGTGTACGAGTGGCTGAAGTGCATGCAAAGTTTCCTTCCCATTGTTAGGGTGTCTTGCAAATGGGGGGAACACTTCAGGGACTGCTTCACAACCAGATTGAACACACGTCCCATGCAGGGTGCATGGCTCAGCACTCCGAGTCACGGCGCATGCAAGATGTTCTTCCCGTTGTTAGTCTCCATGGTTACAAATTCCAGTTTTCATGGAGTAAGCCATGCTCCGATTTCTTTACAAAAAACTTTTAGCAATTCCTCCCCTTTGTGACTCCGTTCGCCAAGGCAAAACATGTGAAGAACAGCGTGACACCGCTGTGCCCTGCACACATGGTATGCTGAAGGGCCACTGAGACTTGTCTGGGCAGTGGAGGCTGAGGACACGGTTGAGGATGAGGAGGTGGAGTCGCACACTGTAACAGGACCAACGGCCTGAAAGCGTGGAGGAGGAAACGGCGTGACCTGTCCATATTGGTGTTGTGGCTGTGCAGGAACCACATTCACCCAGTGAGCCATAAAGGACATGTATTGTCCCTGACCATAGTTACAGCTCCAGACCTTGGTGCTGCTGTGCATTGTGGTACACACTGACTGGCTCAAGGACTGGCCAACCTTCTGTTCCACAAAATTGTGCTGGGCTGGTAATGCCTTCTTCGCAAAGAAATGACGGCTTGGCACTCTCCACCTTGGCTCGGCACAAACCATCAGTTCTCTGAAAGGTGCAGAGTCCACCACTTGAAAGGGGAGGGACTGCAGCACCAGCAACTTAGACAGGAGCACATTCAGCTTCTGCGCTGTTGGATGAGTGGGCGCATACTGTTGTCTCTTGGACAAGGCTTCGCCTATGGATTGTTGGTGGAGTGACAGAAGGAGGGTATGACACACAGCTCCCTTCGGCTGAGGTGGTGGTGCCTTGGCTGGCTGAAAGAGGGAGCGGCGTGCCACTGGGTGGTGCAGCAGGCTGGACCACTACATCGGAGCCTCGGTTCTCCCAGGCCGCTTTATGGTGGCGCAGCATATGTTGACACTGGGCCATGGTGCCAACATTGGGACCCTGGCCATGCTTCACCTTCTGCCGACATATCTTGCATGTGGCTATGTTAACCTCCTCCGGATGCTTGATGAAAAACTGTCACACTGTCAAGTAGCTGATTTTCCCACCAACAGTCCGCACTAATTGACTGCTACTGCCGCTGTCTCCAGGAATCCCTGTTCAACTATCTTCCGGGAAGGTAGGCTGCCGTGAAGCAGGTGATCTCCCCCAGGCAAGTTTGGCTCCAGAATTTCCACTTCTGCCACCATGCTGACTGCCATCCATGCTACCACCTTGCTGGCTCAGCTGCTGCCTAACAGGCAGCCTGCAACACTCTTCTCCTGATGATGATGAAGCCCCTTCTGCACCCAGCTCCCAAATGCGATTGGTTTCATCAACATCAACAAGTGTCTGCACATCACTGATGTCCTCCTCAGGTTCCTCAACAGTGTCTGCTTCCGGACCCTGAACGTTGCCAACACTGCCTCCCACATCACTCTCCTCATCACTACTTGCCTGTCTAGCAGAGATAGCGGCGGATGTCTCCTCCAGTTCTTGGCTGCGCAGTAGCTGCTGACTGTCCTCTATTAGATCGCTCTCACTGAATAGTGGAGCTGAACCCACAGCATGAGATACTACTTTAGGGGAGGGAACAGCATAATACAGAGGCAATGGGAGGATAGGGACTGCTCCTGGGCCATGCCAACTGAGGGTTGTGCCAACGGTATCAGATGTCACTTGAGATGAAGTGGATGACCGTGTTAACAAATCGATGACGGCAGATGGGTTGCTGGTCGAGACGCAACCACTAGCTGATACTGAGAGCTCAGGCCTCTCATTGCGACTCCTGCTGCCACTTGACCCTAGTCTGCTGCGACCTCTGCCTGATGAATTTAGGCCTCTGCCACTTCTCTGTGCACATTCTGGCACTTCTATATCTGACATACTTGGTGCATATATGAGGGGAGTACAATGAGCTTCACTATGCTTAAAAAAGTATTTGTCTAGAACAGCAGCAGGTGTGTACTTTTGGCTGTCCTTTCACAGTATCAAAGCCCTTGACAGATTACCAGCTACAAAATAGTATACTACTTAGATGTAGTTATGTGGTATGCACTTATGAGGGCAGAAAAATGCGCTACAATACACTTAAAAAAGTATCTGAGTAAAAACACCAGCCGGTGAGTACTTTCGGAGTGTCTTCGAAGAACCTGCTCGAGCTTCCTCCGCTGAGATGGCATTGCTGAGTCTTACTCAGGGCAACTCCTCTGTGGACGAGTATGCCATTCTGTTTCGTACCCTGGCATCGGAGTTAGCTTAGAATGATGAAGCCCTTTGCGCCACTTTCCAGAGAGGACTTTCTATCCATATCAAGGATGTCCTTGCCACCCGGGAATTGCCCACTACCCTGAATGAACTCATACAGTTGACGTCTCGGATTGATATCCGTTTCTCTGAACGACGTGAGGAACTTCGCCAAGAAAGGGAGTCTTCACGACCTCGGCGCTTCCCTCGTCTGGCGCCCGTCTTCTAGCAACCACCGCAATCTTCTACGATGCCTCCCGCTGTGGAGACTATGTAGGTGGATCGGTCTCCCCTGTGGAGAGAAATTCTACTATCGGAGATCGTGAGCTCTTGGCCATAAGGTTGGCCTTAGAAAAATGGCGTCACCTCTTGGAAGGCTATGTACATCTGCTAACTATCTATTCAGACCACAAGAAATTGCTCTATCTCCAGTCGTCCCATCGTCTCAATCTCCAACAGGCTCGTTGGTCTCTGTTCTTCTCCAGATTTGATTTCAATAGTGCGCAAGTTTCGTGTGTGTTGTACATAATTTCCTCTTTGATTGTGAAATCTGATATACAACAGATCAGATCTCTGGGGAAGGATGAAGATCCCTTTTGGCTTAAGTCCTCTGTGGGCTCGGTCCATTTTGATCTTGTTGTTAGGAGGGGCTTTTAAGACCATATCAAATATTGCCTCTAAGGTAATTTTTAGATCTTCTTCATGTGTAGTCTCAGGTAAGCCCCTAACTCTAATGTTGTGCCTACGGCCACTGTTATCTATATCCTCCAGGTGCCTCTGATAATCACAGAGAGTGTTGTGTTGGGCAGCAACTGTCGATTGAAGTGAGGAGATGTATAACTGGGTATGATCATGGACATTTTCTAAGGTGTCAACTCTATGATTGACCTCTCTAATATCCTGTCAGACTGTACCAATTTCCATTTTAAAGGCACTTTTTACCTCACTTAGGAGGCTCCTAAAGTCCTCTTTAGTTGGAAGGTGGTGCAAGTATTCCTTTACTGATTTGTCCTCCAAAGCATTAGAGTCCTCCATGTCTGAACTCGGTGACCCTGGGGGCCAAGGAGAGTGTTCTTGTTGTTTACTTAGCAGTGAGAAGGAAGCTTCTGCAGGATCCGTATTCCAGTTGGAAGAAGCAGACAGAGTATGTTTAGCATGATTAAGGGAAGTTTTAGGTTGCCTTTTTTCCTTAGGGTCTAGAGTAAGAGGTGTATCCAGTGGTAAAGTGTCTCTATTGGGTTCTGATTGTTTGGGACAATTTGATCCATTTTCCGGAGTTTCAGGAGCTCGACTTGACATGGAGTATTAACACCTTTTTCTGATATTTGTTCTGTTCAACAGATGGACACTTTTCTATTGGACAAATGACTCTGTCTCCAACCACCATATTAAATATCACTTTTATTTATCCTAATTTTTATTAGACTGACTGGAAAAGAGCCCATATGGTAAAGATCTCTGCTGTTTTCCTTATCAACATTTATATTTAAAATGTATTTTATTTGTCATTACAGTGAACTGCAATTAAATTCTGGCAGTGATGTGAAAGCATTATGTGTGTTCAATGAATGTGTGCTATATGTAATGACTAAGCAGATAAACAACAGAACAATATGAAGAGATGCTAAAAGCTTTTAGGTACAATGATTATACATCTGATTGCCTTCTATGTAGTGTTCATAGGTATTGTTTGTGTCCAAGTAACTATTGACATCTGAAGAGTCAAATGGTCCCTATGAGATTATGTCAGACAATGGTCAGGGACATTATGTACAGTACACACAGTCCTTGTGGCTTTCTAGAAGAAAGACTATAGAAGACATATTACACTCCTGATTTTACAAAGTGGTTTTCATTAGTGTGCAGAATATGCTTGGAATGACTAATATAAAACCTTTCCTCACACAATGCAATCTTTCACTTTTTTTTCCTTTTATCTTCTATGCTTTGAAAATTTTAATTTAAAGGAATAGTCTGCAATTAATATGATTCCAAAGACTTTTCTTGTTGACAACTGGTTGCCTGGGATCTCGTTCACCAGCTCTGTTTTAGAATCAGTGGTGATATCACTCCTGGTGTAGAGTGGCTGGAGATCCTGAGCACACATCAGGCTCCCTGCTCAGCTTATCTCAGCCCAGTCATCATGTCTGACAGTTGAAGGCATAGTACGTTAGTTTGTGAGCTGTCCGACACAAAACAGCTCCCCATCTTGTCCACCAGCAATCCTGGAAGTGTGAGCAGACAGCAGCATCAGAGAGAGGTAATCAGCCAGATAAAAAACCCTTTTACCTGTATGCCCTGAATGCTTAAGCAGAAGCGAGTGCAGGAGCTGCACTCACTTCAGAACAATGAGTGTTGGCTACTATCAGTAGCCAGACACTCACTGCTAACGACAAGCAGCAGCAAACCTGCTGCTGCCAGTCATTAACCCTTTAGTCGAAAGTGAAAGATCTTCTGTAACACAGAGGGTCTCACAGAACCCTCACAACCTGATTGTTGGGGTTCTGTGAGCTACAATGGCAGAGGAGCATCCCCTCACCTGCGTCCCTGCCAACGATACCGATCTAACTCATGTAGCCTGGCTTAGCCAGGCTAGATCAGTGGATAGCCGATCACAATGTATAATGCTATGCCATAGGCATAGCATTATACAGTAAATGCAATCTAATGATTGCATATCAAAGTCTCCTTTTGGGGACTTAAAAAGTGTAAAAAAAAAATAAAAAAATTTAAATACTTTCTAAAATTATATAAAACCTCCTCCCCTGATAAAAAAAAATAAAAATAAATTACCCTTATTTTTCTATTGTACAAACAAAAAAAAATAACATATCTGCTGTTGCCGCATGCGTACATGTCCAAACTTTTAAATTATAATGATTATGATCCCGCACGGTTAATTGAGTAAATGTAAGAGAAATCAAACACCAAAAATACAGACTTTTTATCACATTATCTATCAGAAAAAAATTATAAAAAGCAATCAAAAAGTCCCATCAAAGCAAATGGTACCAATAAAAAGTACAGATCACAGCGCAAAAAATGAGCCCTCATACATCCCTGTATACGGAAAAATAAAAAGGTTATTGGGGTCATAAAAGTACAATTTTATGCATATGAGTTTTGTTTAAAAAAAGTTAGCATTTTTTAAGTAGTACAATAATAGAAAAACTATATAAATTGTGTATCGTTTTCATTGCATTGACCTACAGAATAAAGAGAATGTATAATTTTTACCATAAAGTGCACTGCGTAAAAACCAAACCCTTGCAAAATTGAAGTTTTCTTCTATATTTTGCCCACAAATATAAAGTTTCATGATACATCTTATGCTAAAATTAAACGTGTCATTACAAAGTATAATTGGTCTTGCAAAAAACAAGCCCTCATATGGGTCTGTAGGTGGAAAAATAAAAGAGTAATGATTTTAACCCCTTCCCGCAGAATGTCATATATAAACGCCGGGTTGTGCAGTGCGTTCGCGCATCCCGGCGTTTATAAATGACATTGCACGGGTTAACTGGCAGAAGTCCCGCTGTTTCCAGCAGCGGACAACTTCTGCTTCACCCCCCAGGACCATCCATTGATGGTCCTGGTCAGCGATCACTGTGATTGGTCCCTGTGGACCAATCACAGTGATCTGGGGTGAAAGTTCAGATCCCCCGCACTGCCCGCCCCTGGAAGTCGGGCAGAATGGGGGACGATGGCTGCGGGGACCTGCGGCATAGGGGGGGAACACGAGGGGACCGGCGGACTTACCTGGCGGGACCGAGGAGCAGCGCGAACCGGCCACGTGGAGGAGCAGCGACGGGACCGGCAGGTAAGTATATGGTCCTCAGAAGCAGCAGTGAAGATCTTCACTGCTGCTTCTAGGAGTCTGAAAACTACAACTCCCAGCATGCCTAGACAGCCTTTGGCTGTCTGGGCATGCTGGGAGTTGTAGTTTTGCAACATCTGGAGGGCCCCAGTTTGGAGACCATTGTATAACTGGAGACACACTGGTTGGGAAACATTGTTTCTAACTCAGTGTTTCCTAACCTGTGTGCCTCCAGCTGTTGCAAAACTATAACTCCCAGCATGCACTAACAGACCATGCATGCTGGGAGTTGTGGTTTTGCAACATCTGGAGGGCCCCAGTTTGGAGACCATTGTATAATGGTCTCCAATCTGTGCTCTTCCAGCTGTTGCAAAACTACAACTCCCAGTATGCACTGACTGTCCAGGCATGCTGGGAGTTTTAGTTCAGCAACATCTGGTCCTTCAGATGTTGCCGAACTACAACTCCCAGCATGCCCTTCAGCTGTCTGGGCATGCTGGGAGTTGTAGTTTTGCAACAACTGGAGACACACTGGTTGGGAAACATTGTCTGTTTCTAACTCAGTGTTTCCTAACCTGTGTGCCTCCAGCTGTTGCAAAACTATAACTCCCAGCATGCACTAACAGACCATGCATGCTGGGAGTTGTGGTTTTGCAACAGCTGGTGCACCCCCCCCCCCCCCCCCTGTGAATGTACAGGGTACATTCACATGGGCGAGGCTTTTACAGTGGGTTTCTCGAATCTTGAGATGCAGCAAATTTTGCGCCGGGAAACTCGCTGTAATCCCCCGCCCATGTGACTGTACCCTAAAAACACTACACTACACTACACTAACACAAAATAAAATAAAAAGTTAAAAACACTACATATACACATACCCCTACACAGCCCCCCTCCCCCAATAAGAACGTCCGGTACACCACTGTTTCCAAAGCAGAGCCTCCAGCTGTTGAAAAACAACAACTCCCAGGATTGCCAGACAGCCGTTGACTGTCCACGCATGCTGGGAGTTTTGCAACAGCTGGAGGCACCCTGTTTGGGAATCACTGGCGTAGAATACCCCTATGTCCACCCCTATGCAAATCCCTAATTTAGGCCTCAAATGCGCACAGAGCTCTCACTTTGGAGCCCTGTCGTATTTCAAGGCAACAGTTTAGGGCGACATATGGGGTATCGCCGTACTCGGGAGAAATTGCGTTACAAGGTTTAGGGGGCTTTTTCTTCTTTAACCCTTCATGAAAAGAAAATGTTGGGGTCTACACCAGAATGTTAGTGTAAAAAAATTAAATTTTTTACACTAACATGCTGATGTTGCCCTATACTTTTCATTTTCACAAGAGGTAAAAGGGAAAAAAGCCCCCCAAAATTTATAACGCTATTTCTCCCGACTACGGAGATACCCCATATGTGAGCGCAAAGTGCTCTGGGGGCGCACAACAAGGCCCAGAAGGGAGAGCGCACCATGTACATTTGAGGTGATTTGCACAGGGGTGGCTGATTGTTACAGCGGTTTTGACAAACGCTAAAAAAACAAAACCCCACATGTGACCCCATTTTGGAAACGACACCCCTCACGGAATGTAATGATGGGTGCAGTGAGAATTTACCCCCCACAGGTGTCTGACGGATCTTTGGAACAGTGGTCCGTGAAAATGAAAACTTGTACAGCCCACTGTTCCAAAGATCTGTCAGACACCAGTGGGGGGCAAATGCTCACTGTACCCCCTTGTGACGTTCCTCAAGGGGTCTCGTTTCCAAAATGGTATGCCATGTGGTTTTTTTTTGCTGTTCTGGCACCAGAGGGGCTTCCTAAATGCGATATGCCCCCCGAGCAAAATTTGCTCTCAAAAAGCCAAATATGACTCCTTCTCTTCTGAGCATTGTAGTTCGCTCATAGTGCACTTCAGGTCAACTTATGGGGTACCTCCATACTCAGAAGAGAAGGGGTTACAAATATTGGGGGGTATTTCCTGCTATTAACCCTTGCAAAAATGTGAAATTTGGGGGGAAACACACATTTTAGTGGAAATTTTTTTATTTTTTTTTACATATGCAAAAGTCGTGAAACACCTGTGGGGTAATAAGGCTCACTTTATTCCTTTTTACATTCCTCAAGGGGTCTAGTTTCCAAAATGGTATGGCATGTGGGTATTTTTTGCTGTCCTGGCACCATAGGGGCTTCCTAAATGCGACATGCCCCCCGAGCAAAATTTGCTCTCAAAAAGCCAAATATGACTCCTTCTCTTCTGAGCATTGTAGTTCGCCCATAGTGCACTTCAGGTCAACTTATGGGATACCTCCATACTCAGAAGAGAAGGGGTTACAAATATTGGGGGGTATTTCCTGCTATTAACCCTTGGAAATATGTGAAATTTGGGGGGAAACACACATTTTAGTGGAAAAAAAAATTTTTTTTTACATATGCAAAAGTCGTGAAACACCTGTGGGGTATTAAGGCTCACTTTATTCCTTGTTATGTTCCTCAAGGGGTCTAGTTTCCAAAATGGTATGCCATGTGAGGGTTCTTTGCTGTTCTGATACCATAGGGGCTTCCTAAATGCAACATGCCCCCCAAAAACCATTTCAGAAAAACGTACTCTCCAAAATTCCCTTATCGCTCTTTCCCTTCTGAGCCCTCTACTGCGCCCGCCGAACACTTTACATAGACATATGAGGCATGTACTTACTCGAGAGAAATCGGGCTACAAATATAAGTATACATTTTCTCCTTTTACCCCTTGTAAAAATTAAAAAATTGGGTCTACAAGAACATGCGAGTGTAAAAAATGAAGATTGTGAATTTTCTCCTTCACTTTGCTTCTATTCCTGTGAAACACCTAAAGAGTTAAAATGATGACTGAATGTCATTTTGAATACTTTGGGGGGTGCAGTTTTTATAATGGGGTCTTTTGTGGGGTATTTCTAATATGAAGACCCTTCAAATCCACTTCAAACCTGAATTGGTCTCTGAAAAATAGTGAGTTTGAAAATTTTGTGAAAAATTGGAAAATTGCTGCTGAACTTTGAAGCCCTCTGGTGTCTTCCAAAAGTAAAAACTCGTCACTTTTATGATGCAGACATAAAGTAGACATATTGTTTATGTGAGTAAATTTTTTTTTAATTTGTAATATACATTTTCCTTACAAGCAGAGAGCTTCAAAGTTAGAAAAATGCAAAATTTTCACATTTTTCATCAAATTTTAGGATTTTTCACAAGGAAAGGATGCAAGTTACCACAAAAATTTACCACCATGTTAAAGTAGAATATGTCACGAAAAAACAATCTCGGAATCAGAATGATAACTAAAAGCATTCCAGAGTTATTAATGTTTAAAGTGACAATGGTCAGATGTGCAAAAAACGCTCTGGTCCTTAAGGCCAAAATGGGCTTGGTCCTGAAGGGGTTAAAATAAGAGGAGGAAGAAACAAAAACACAAAAATGAACATTGGCCTGGTCAGACAGGAAAGAGCACAGAGGAGTGCTATCAGACAGGAGAGAGCACAGTGGAGTACTATCAGACAGGAGAGAGCATAGAGGAGTATTATCAGACAGGAGAGAGCACAGAGGAGTACTATAAGACAGGAGAGGGCACAGTGGAGTACTATAAGACAGGAGAGAGCATAGAGGAGTGCTATCAGACAGGAGGGAGCAAAGTGGAGTACCATCAGACAGGAGAGAGCACAGAGGAGTGCTATCAGACAGAAGAGAGCACAGAGGAGTCCTCTCAGACAGAAGAGAGCACAGAGGAGTGCTATCAGACAGGAGAAAGCACAGAGGAGTGTTCTGAGACCGGAGAGAGAAAGAGAAAGCACAAAGGAGTTCAATAAAGGAATGGTTCTGCAAGTGGTGACCACAGATCATTTCTCAGTTCCTATGCTTCCTGCCTGATGTTTTGGTCACTTTTGAATGATGGGGTGCTTTCACTCTAGTGGTAGCATAAGACAGAGTCTACAACCCACACAAGTGGCTCAGGTAGTGCAGCTCATCCAGGATGGCACATCAATGCAAGCTGTGGCAAGAAGGTTTGCTGTGTCTGTCAACGTAGTGCTCAGAGCATGTTGGTGCTACCAGGAGACAGGCCAGTACGTCAGGAGATGTGGAGGAGGCCATAGGAGGGCAACAACCCAGCAGCAAGATTGCTACCTCCACCTTTGTGCAAGGAGGAGCAGGAGGAGAACTGCCAGAGCCCTGCAAAATTGTCTCCAGCAGGCCACAAATGTGCATGTGTCCACTCAAATGGTCAGAAACAGACTCCATGAAGGTGGTATGAGGGTCTGGCATCCACAGATGGGGGTTGTGCTTACAGCCCAACACTGTGCAGAAAGTTTGGCATTTGCCAGAGAACACAAAGATTGGCAAATTCGCCACTGGTGCCCTGTGCTCTTCACAGATGAAAACAGGTTCACACTGAGCACATATGAAAGATGTGACAGAGTCTGGAGATGCCGTGGAGAAGTTCTGCTGCCTGCAACATCCTCCAGCATGACCAGTTTGGCGGTGGGTCAGTAATGGTGTGGGATGGCATTTCTTTGGGGGGGTCGCACAGCCCTCCATGTGCTTAACAGAGGTAGCCTGACTGCCATTAGGAACCGGGATGAGATCCTCATACCCCTTGTGAGACCATATGCTGGTGCAGTTGGCCCTGGGTTCCTCCTAATGCAAGACAATGCTAGACCTCATGTGGCTGGAGTGTGTCAGCAGTTCCTGCAAGAGGAAGGCATTGATGCTATGGACTTGCCCGCCCGTTCCCCAGATCTGAATTTAATTGAGCCCATCTGGGATATCATGTCTCACTCCATGTTGCACCACAGAATGTCCAAGAGTTAGCAGATGCTTTAGTCCAGGTCTGGGAGGACATCCCTCAGGAGACCATCCCCCATCAGGAGCATGCCCAGGCATTGTAGGGAGGTCATACGGGCACGTGGAGGCCACACACACAACTGAGCCTCATTTTGACTTGTTTTAACCACTTAGGGACCCAGGGCGTACAGGTACGCCCTGGCTCCCTGTTACTTAAGGACCCAGGTAGTACCTGTATGCCCATGGGAATTCCAGTCCCCGCCGCTCACCACCCCATGTCAATTCAGACCTGCGATCTGCAGCGATTCTGAGTCATATGGGTCTCCAGTGACCCTGTAAATTAAGGCAGATCGGGACTGTCCAAGATCCCCCGGATCCCCTTGAAGGGATAGGAGTGAGGTGGCAGGGGTGCCACCCCTCCTATCCCTGCTATTGGTTGGTCAGAAGCGACCAACCAATAGCAGATCGGTAGCGGGGGGGTTAAAGTTCAGTTCCCCTGCTCTGCCCAAGCACAGTAGTCCGGGCAGAACAGGGGAACTGTGCTGTAACCGGTGGTCACTTACCAGCAGCGATCGGCCTGGTGTGACTCCCTTGTGCAGACTACGGAAGCTGGTGAACATTTTTGGAAGTTGTAGTTTTGCAACAGCTGGAGACACACTGGTTGGAAAATACTGAATTAGGTAACAGAACCTAACTACAGGGTACATTCACACGGGCGGGTTTACAGTGAGTTTCCTGCTTCAAGTTTGAGCTGCTGCAATTTTTCCGCTGCAGCGCAAACTCCTAGTTGGAAACTCACCATAAACCCCCGTGTGAATGTACCCTAAAATCACTACACTACACTAACACAAAATAAAGGGTAAAACCTATATACACCATATACACCCCCTTACACTGTCCCCCTCCCCAATAAAAATGAAAAACTTATCGTATGGCATTGTTTCCAAAACGGAGCCTCCAGCTGTTGTAAAACAACAACTCCCAGCATTTGTGGACATCCACTGACTGTCCGGGCATGCTGGGAGTTTAGCAACAGCTGGAGGCAGCCTGTTTGGGAATCACTGGCGTAGAATACCCCTATGTTCACCCCTATGCAAATCCCTAATTTAGTCCCCAAATGCGCATGGCGCTCTCTCACATCGGAGCCCTATTGTATTTCAAGGAAACAGTTTAGGGCCACATATGGGGTATTTACGAACTTGGGAGCAATTGTGTTACAAATTTTGAGGGGCTTTTTCTCCTTTTACTGCTTATAAAAAGGAAAAGTTGGGGTCTACACCAGCCTGTTAGTGTAAAAAAAATATATATATATTTTTACACTAACATTCTGGTGTTGCCCCATACTCTTTTTACTTTTATAAGGGGTAAAAGGAAAAAAAGAAACACACAATTTCTCCTGAGTACGGAAATTACCCATATGTTGGCGTAAAATGCTCTGTGGACGCACAACAAGGCTCAGGAGTGAGAGAGCACTATGTACATTTAAGGTCTAAATTGGTGATTTGCACAGGGGTGGCTGATTTTACAGTAATTCTGACATAAACGGAAAAAAAATGAATACCCCCATGTGACCCCATTTTAGAAACTACACCCCTCACGGAACGTAACAAGGGGTATAGTGAGCTTTAACACCCCACAGGTGTTTGACGAATTTTCGTTAAAATTGGTTAAGAAAATGAAAAAATATGTTTTTTAACTAAAATGCTGGTGTTACCCTAAATTTTAAATTTTCACAAGGGAAAATAGGAAAAAGAAAGACCCCCAAACATACCCCATATGTGGATGTAAAGTGCTCTGCGGGTGAACTACAATGCTCAGAAAAGAGGGAGCGTCATCTTTCTTTTGGAGAGAACATTTGTTAGGAATTGAAGGCCACGTGTGTTTACAAGGCCCCCATAGTGCCAGAAGAATGGACCCCCACATGTGACCCCATTTTGGAAACTACACCCCTCACGTAATGTAATAAGGGGTACTGTACCCCTTATTACATTACGTGAGGGGTGTAATAAGCATTGTAATGAGCATTTGAACTCCACAGGCGTCTGACACATTTTTGGAACAGTGGTTCGTGAAAATGAAAAATTTAATTTTACATTTGCACAGCCCACTGTTCCAAAGATCTGTCAAGCGCCAGTAGGGGGTAAATGCTCACTGCACCCCTAAACTCTGTGAGGGGTGTAGTTTCCAAACTTGGGTCACATGTGGGGGGTTTCTGGCACCACGGGGGGCTTTGTAAATGCACAAGTTCCTCGACTTCTATTCCAACCAAATTCTCTCTCAATGGCACTCCTCTTCTGAGCGTTGTAATGCGCCAGCAGAGCACTTGATGTCCACAATTGGGGTATTTTCATATTCAGAAGAAATGGGGTTTCAAATTTTGGGAGCTTTTTCTCCTATTACCCCTTGTAAAAATGTAAAATTTGGGGGGAAAACAGCTTTTAGTGAAAGAATAAAAAATGTTCCTTTACACATCCGATTTTAACGAAAAGTTATCAAACAACTGTGGGGTGTTAAGGCTCACTGTACCCCTTGTTACGTTCCTTGAGGGGTGTAGTTTCCAAACTACTATGCCATGTGCCTTTTTTTTTTTTTTTTTTTTGCTGTTCTGGCATCATAGGGGTTTCCTAGATGCGACATGCCCCCAAAAAACCATTTCAGCAAAATTTGCTTTCCAACAGACAAATATGACTCCTTCTCTTCTGAGCATTGTAGCACACCCGCAGAGCATTTTACATCCTAACATGGGGTATTTCCATACAAATTTTGGGGGGCATTTTCTCCCATTAAATGGTAAATTTGGGGAAAAAAGCAGCACTCTAGTGAGAAAAAATTTCAGTTACACATACGAATTTAAGGAAAAGTCGTCAAACACCTGTGGGGTGTTAAGGCTTACTGGACCCCTTGTTATGTGCCTTGAGGGGTGTAGTTTCCAAAATCGTATGCCACTTTTTTTTTTTTGCTGGTATGGCACCATAGGGGCTTCCTCTAAATGCAACACATGTCCCCCAAAAACCATTTCAGCAAAATTCACTCTCCAAAATCCCATTGTCGCTCCTTCCCTTCTCAGCCCTCTAGTGCACCCACAGAGCACTTTACATCCACATATGAGGTATTTCCTTACTTGAAATTCCTTACTTGAGGTATTTGTAGAAATTAATAAAACTGGGTCTACAAGAACATGCGTGTGTAAAAAATGAAGATTTTGGTTTTTCTCCTTTGCTTTGCTGCTATTCCTGTGAAACACCTAAAGAGTTAACAAACTTTGTGAATGTCATTTTGAATACTTTGAGGAGTGCAGTTTCTATAATGGGGTCATTTATGGGATATTTCTAATATGAAGGCTCTTCAAATCCACTCCAAAACTGAACTGGTCCCTCAAAAATTCAGATTTAGAAAATTTCGTGAAAAATTTGAAAATTGCTGCTGAACTCTGATGTCTTCCAAAAGTAAAAACATGTCAACATAAAGTAGAATTATTGTATATGTGAATCAATGTAACATTTATTTGGAATGTCTATTTTCTTTACAAGCAGAGAGCTTCAAAGTTATAAAAATGCTAAATTTTCTAATTTTTCATGAAATTTTAGAATTTTTCATCAAGAAAGGATGCAAGTATCGACACAAATTTACCATTATGTTAAAGTAGAATATGTCACGAAAAAACAATCTCGGAATCAAATGGATTTTTTGACACGTATAAAATGTTTTAATTCTAAATCGCATCCTAAATGAATTATTGTACACACATGATAACTAGGTAACCTAGTATGAAGCAAAATTACTTAGAAAAAAAAAATTCAGGGTCAAGTGAAGGAATTGGGTAAAGTGGGTTATTTTTTAGACCATCTATTTTGTGGTCAGAAATTTTCCCCACAGAATTCTCTTTTTTAAGTATCTGTTATAAATATCAAGGTTTCTTATGCAAATGTTTGCCACGCCCCTTTTGTAGGGTTTTATTTGATTTTGGTTCATTTTGTGGATTTTTCTGACAGAATATGTCACACTCTGGCACAGCCTTAGTGCAGACATGTCACAAGTAGCGTGCTTGATACATGTTTTAAGTAAATATTTTTTCTATATATTTTTTCTAAATGACGAATATATCTTTCTTATTGGTTTGCTCACACAAGTACACAGAAGGCTATTTATTGAATGTTCGTTTAGAGGCGCCATGATATCAGACCTAAATACAAATATTATGTGCCTAGTACTGCATGGCAAAATCTATTATAATCTATTATAGTTATACCTTAGTTTAAAAAAAAAAAGGCTAAATGTATTATTGATTATACAGAATGAAGTCGATATTTGCCGCTCTCTGTTCCAGTTAAGAGGTGTGATATGATGGCTCAGTGGCCTAGTGCACATGGAATGTGGTGTTTTATTGGACATATCTGTGTAATCAGGGAGCCGTTCCATCTGTTTCTTTGTTATTATAGTGGAGAGGCTGGACACTTAACTTTAAGAGCAGAGGCAACCAAGTAATGCTTGAGACTCACGACTCGTCTTGTTTCATCTCATAGCCCTAGAAGGTACCACATCCTTTTGAGACATTTATTAAAGAAACGAAAACTTCATAATGAAGCTGCCTTGGAAGACCAACCTCATATCCAGAAGTATGTGTGGGAGGAAGGAAGAAACTCAACAATGAGCAGAATTTGACCTAAAAGGACCATGAGGAGAACCATGAACATGTCACACGCACATGAATGCAGTCTGACAAAGTTAGTCAATGCTTCGATTATGCTGCAACGGGAGATGTATGTCAATGACACCATGGAAATTGACCCACCAACGCATTACATGATACGGGAGTGGATAATTTACCCATCCTATTCAGGAATGAACTTGTTTCTTATACCAGTGATCTTTTGCTGTGTGATAGCACTCATTTTTACTCCTTCTATATTATTCTCTATTTACTCCAACATCAGCATGCGCCGGGAAACAAGGTTCTTACTATTGGGAAATATAGTGCTCTACGACTTGATATACCTCATCCTGTATTCAGTTATCGCCATATGTAACGTAATGAACTTGAAGATGTCGAAACATATATGTATACTGATTCTCTTTTTGTTGGCTGTTACCTACTGGGGAGGAGTCCTCAGTACAGCTTCAATGGTGGTGGACACTTATTTGGCAGTTCTATGGCCACTACACTATATGTCATTACTTTCTGCACGAAGAACTGAGAAATTGTTAATACTGCTGTGGATCTCGTCCTTTTTCTTCCCTGCTATTGTCTTTTTGGCTTTGTATTTTACCCAAAAACCGGCACCATGCCCTTTGGAACTATGTTCCTTACCAGTGATCCTACTCATGGCATTACATGCAGATGATGCACTTAAACTGTGCTATATCTTGTTTGTTATCATTTTCCTGCTATTGTTCTCTTTAATCTTCTGCTGTTATATAGTCATATACTATAAAACAAGGGAAACTGGAATCTGGAAAAGTGTGTCTTCAAGAGCCAGTGTAACTTTCTTTTTGCATCACACCATATTGTTCTTTTATTTGAGCCCACTTCTCCTTCTGTTGTCAGAATCATTGCTCTATATGGGGAAGGTCATCGGTTTAAGAACAGGATTATGGATAACACAGACACTCTGCAATGTATTACTTGTCCTTCCAAAAGCTGCATCACCTTGTTTGTATGGACTTCGCTATAGGGAAATATATAAGTCACTAAAGCTCTTTTTAAGATTGAGAAAACACAGACATGTTGCACCGGTTATATCAGATCGGTAAGATATTGGGCAAATAAGACTGCAGACGTTTTCTGGAACAAATCCCTTCTCATGCGACCAATGATTCATGTTTGAACCTTTTCTACATTTTTGCAGGTAATATAAAAAAGCTGGATCATTATCTTAATATGTGAAGCACAAACAGCCTGAGGAGCACCAAGGATGACCATTTTTGAGTCTGTTAATAAATATGATATCTATACTATGGAGCTATCTAGCTTCATGGTCTTAGTGTTGAGGGACCAAAAGTAACATTATCCTCTATACATATGGCCAGATGGGGCATGGGTGTTGTATAGGTTTTGGTCAAAGGGGCAATATATCATTTTGTGATAATATCTGCATTCACAAGTTGTTTGGTCTTGTTTCAAAAATATATCTGATCTGTGTTTTTTAATAAAGCTTCAAGTTGTAGTGAAGATAATGAACAAACTCTTTTGATCAAATTATCCTTAAGAGGTAATTTTAACATAAAATAGAAGAAAAAAAAACCTAATATTATATTGATGGATTTATTGGAGTCTACAAATAAAATCTACAAATAAAAAATGATATGACTGCAGAAATAAGGCTGAATTTAGAGTGAATAAACCAAATCAAACATATTTTTTTCAGTGCTTTGTTTGTCAACCTATTGTATGGCGACTAAACTATATTATTAGGCTATGTTCACACATAGTAAAAGGAATAGCAAAATACAACCATACTTCTAATCTTATAATGTGCACAATAAAAGTCAATGGAAAAGTGCACACACTGTTTCACAGCTCGTGCACTGACAGCCACTGACATTTCTTGTGCACATTATTAGAATAAAAATACGAACATATTTTATTCCATGTTTATAGACTTGAACACCCAGTTCTATTTATGAAAAATGTTTTATTTTTTTATTTTTTTTTAGTGTCTCCATCTCCTAGATGTGTGTATTCCATGGTAACAGACTACAAAAAAAAAAAAAAAAAAACATGTAGCCCTGCAAATATTCTCTCTTCCATTGGTTCCATAATTCTGGCCAACCTACCGGTCTATGTTATCAGTCAATAGTTGTGAGATGGAAGAGTGTATGACTACAGGATCAGAGTCCACACTGCGTTTTTCGTAGCCTGTTACCTTAGAAATATATAAGTCTTCATAGGAGCTTTAGAATCAAAATGATAGAAATTTTAAACAAGACCTATTGACCAGATGCTTCAGTTTTCATTTTAGTTTCATTGCAAAAAAAAAAAAAAAAAAGGTTGTGTACACAGCTTTAAGTAAGAACATGTGCCGGCCACCTATTGAGAATCTGAATGTTATTTAAAAAAAAAGGGGGTTAGTAGAATATTAGCAATATGCTGTGTATAAGAGATACATACATATGTAAAATATAAATTTTGCTTTTTTTAATTCTTTGACGATGCTAACCATAGTAATTCACAATCAAATTGAAGTTATGCAATTAAATAAATTACTTAGCACCTAAATTACTTACTGTAGCTATTTAAAAACTGATCCCCTGCAGTACATTTCGTCAATCAAAAAGTAAAAAAAAAAAAAAAAAGGGCATGTTCATATGTGCCAGGTTTATAGCAATTTCTGCAATATTACTAGTACTAGTAAAATAGATAGAGAAAAAATCAAGACTGAAAAGTGGTAAAGTAACATGTTATTATTATATTATAGCAGTAGAGGAGGCACAGTAGGTTCACGCTTCCTGTTGTCTGTAGAAAACATTTCAGCTTTTCTATGTAAATTGGGACTGACGGAGCTGAGTCATCTCATTATCATTAGAGGTCCAGACATGGCAGGATTTTAACACTATGGACAGATAAAGCTCTCTATGCATCTTCTCTGTGCCAAAGGGAACCCCTGAGGAAGTTGTCTTAAGCAAAAGAACATGTCGGGCCTCTGGGGGATGCATGCTAAGTATATTTTACTACTAATGGCAGGACCAGTTTTGACCCTTTGACCAGTAGTTCTTGCCCATAGCTTTGGTAACTCATATTTCTCACATCTCTGCTGTTGAAGTTATTTATAACCTGCAATTGAGTCTCTCATTTCCGGTGTACTCTAAGTCATTTTTTACTATGTGTGCAATTTTGGGGGCCTGGGTTAAAATTTACCCCAAGTCTAGGGGTATTGTGCATTACAAGTGATGCATTGTAGTCTGTATTTATTCAGTTTCAGCCTTTATGTACATACAGTACAGACCAAAAGTTTGGAAACACCTTCTCATTCAGAGTTTTCTTTATTTTCATGACTATGAAAACTGTAGATTCACACTGAAGGCATCAAAACTATGAATTAACACATGTGGAATTATATACATAACAAAAAAGTGTGAAACAACTGAAAATATGTCATATTGTAGGTTCTTCAAAGTAGCCACCTTTTGCTTTGATTACTGTTTTGCACACTCCTGGCATTCTCTTGTTGAGATTCAAGAGGTAGTCACCTGAAATGGTTCACAGGTGTGCTGGTGTGGAGGAGGAGGTGTGGGGGTGCTTTGCTGGGAAGGCATACTGAACCAGTATGGCTAACACAGCACCTTGCAGCGGCATGCTATTCCATCCGGTTTGCGTTTAGTTGGACCATCATTTATTTTTCAACAGGAAAATGACCCCAAACACACCTCCAGGCTGTGTAAGGGCTATTTGACCAAGAAGGAGAGTGATGGGGTGCTGCGCCAGATGACCTGACCTCCACAGTCACCGGACCTGAACCCAATCGAGATGGTTTGGGGTGAGCTGGACCGCAGAGTAAAGGCAAAAGGGCCAACAGGTGCTAAGCATCTCTGGGAACTCATTCAAGACTGTTGGAAGACCATTTCAGGTGACTACCTCTTGAAGCTCATCAAGAGAATGAGTGTGCAAAGCAGTAATCAAAGCAAAACGTGGCTACTTTGAAGAACCTAGAATATGACATATTTTCAGTTGTTTCCCACTTTTTTGTTATGTATATAATTCCACGTGTTAATTCATAGTTTTGATGCCTCAGTGTGAATCTACAATTTTTATAGTCGTGAAAATAAAGAAAACTGAATGAGAAGGTGTGTCCAAACTTTTGGTCTGTAGTGTACACTGACTTTATATCCTTTGAGGGAGAGTGTCTTGCCTCCTCTGTCTGCAGTATGCTCATATGAGCTTTTAAAGTGGATTTAAAATATGTGTTTTGTATATATTATTGATTTAATAAAGATTTACTATTTGTTACTTTACTTTGGGTGTATACCATAAATTTTTGTCCTTTGCTCCTCTATATTTAGTAGTTCTATTAATTCTATAGATTAAAAAAACTGAACAAAAATTGTCCCTATGTCCCATTGTAACCAATCAGAAATGATCTAATTGGTTGCTATGGGCAACATTAACAGGTATTGTTGGAAAGCAGTACAGATCAAGTTGTATTAAAAATGAATGACTGGGTCAGAGCAATCTTTAAAAGTGATTAACCTCTTAAGGACATAGGGCGTAGGCATACGCCCTGCATCCCGAGTCCTTAAGGACGTGGGGCGTATGCATACGCCCGTGGGAATTCCGGTCCCCGCCGCTAGCCGGTTGGGGATCGGACCGGGATGCCTGCTGGAATCATTCAGCAGGCATCCCGGGACATCGCCGAGGGGGGTCCTGAGACCCCCCATGTTGGCGATCGCAGAAAATCGCATGTCACTTCAGACATGCGATTTTCTGCGATTCCAGTTCCCGCCACTCACCGGGCGGGGACCGGACCGGGATGCCTGCTGAAATCATTCAGCAAGCATCCCCTCTCATCGCTGGAGGGGATCCTGAGATCCCCTCATAAAGGCGATCACCACAGTACACCGGTAAAAACTCACCGGCCGTCTGCGGCGCTTCCGGGTCACGTGGGTCACATGTGACCACATGACCCGGATAAGGGTGATGATCGGTGGTGTAACAGACACCACCAAACATCATCCATAACGTACTGGGGGGCGGCACTGTTGCTATCCCCCAATACAGCAGTGATTGGGTGGCCGCAGTGACTGCACCAATCACTGCAGTTTGGGGGGGGGAGGTGGCATCAGGAGCATGATGCTTCGTTCTGCCCACCATTTTCTTCTCATCTGGTGTGCAGGACGGAGCTCTGTTCCTCCATCTCCCCCCTCATACACAAAAAAGTGTTAAAAAGTGCCCCCTTGCCCCGTTTCTGTGGCCCCTTGGCACAGAAAGCAGTAAGGGTTAGCTTTAGATTAGGTAGGGACAGTTAGGAGTTAAAAAAAATATATATATTTTTTTTTTGCAACGTACAATCCGTAGGTGTCTGTGGGTCCGTAGCACCTTTAGCTGCGTTACCCCGGCCCTACTGGGTCGCTGTGGTCTGCCGCCAGTGTTTTTTTTTTGGCGCAGACCTTTTTTTTTTTTTTGCTTAACGTGTGGCTCGACCCTCTTAGCTATAAAAGAGCTGTCGCTACCGTTAGCTACAGCCCAATTGCCGCTGATCAGTCCCATAGTACTGATCAGCGTTTTTTTTTTTGAGGTGCAGGCACTTTTTCGGGTTATAGCGGCATTGTTATTTTTGCACCTATAGTCGGCCCGTGCCACCAGTAGCAGGCCAGTGCTGTGTGGATGGACCGTACCTCTGTGTGCGGCCTGCCCCACTGCTGTCAGTGATTTATCACTGATCAGCGTTTTTTTGGGTTCAGGCGGGTGCATTTTTTCGGGGTTAAGAGTTTTATTATTTTATTTTTTGGGTATTTTGTGTGGGGGTCTGTGTCTGTGCCACCAGCCACTGTTCTGAGCTGAGTAGCTGGACCCCTCACTGACGTCTGCGCTCCCGGTCGCCACCAAGCGCTAATCAGTGCGCACACCACTGTTTAGGTACATGCTTTGTTTTAGCGCAGGGCTTTTTTTTGCACTAGATGTCCTTTTTTTTTTTTTTTTAGCTTTTTTTCCCCTTTTTACTTTATATTTTTTCTGATGGGCGGGTTTAGTTAGTTAGGTTAGGTTATGGCGGATTAGGGAGGTATTATCGCACCACACCACACACAGCACACACACGAATAAGGTTTTTCACCCACATATATACACTTCACCCCCATTAGAGTAGGGAAATGGCCTGCAGGGCGTTTTCAGCAGAGGAGGCATATGCCATACTTGCCTCCGACACTGAAAGCGCCTCAGAGGACGAGGAAGACCCCACCTTCCTTATTTCCTCGTCCTCCTCATCATCTTCTGATGATGAGCCACCAAGGCGGCGGAGACGCCGCTAAGCGGGTCCGCAAACCTCCTCTGCTCCTGACCCTGTGCCCCATGCTAGTATGAGTCCCCCTGGCGCTCATACCAGCCAAGCCTCCCCGGCCAAGTTCACTGGTGCCCCGTTCCCAGTCGATGCAGCCGAAATGAGGACATTTTGGGGCCTTGTGCTGCATATGGGCCTGGTCAAGAAACCAAGTGTCCGGCAATATTGGAGTGGGGACATCCTTTACCAGACCCCCCTCTACAATATGGCCATGGCACGTCCTCGGTTCGAGGCCATTCGGAAATGTTTACATTATGCTGATAATGCGGCATGTCCCCGCCCGAACTGATCCCGCGTATGACCGCCTGTATAAAATGAGGCCGGTCATCAATCACTTCGGGGCCAAATTTTGGGAGGCCTATGTCCCTGGAAGGGTGGTCGCTATTGATGAGTCTCTCATCAGCTTTAAGGGGAGACTCAGCTTCCGGCAATACATCCCTACCAAGCGAGCGTGGTATAGCGTGAAGATGTATAAACTTTGCGAGAGTACCTCAGGGTACACTTGCAAGTTTATGGTGTATGAGGGACGAGATTTCCGTATTGAAACCCCAGATTGTTCCCCCACTCTGGGTGTTAACGGGAAAATCGTTTGGGGCCTTTTGCACCCCTTGCTAGATAAAGGTTACCACCTTTACATGGATAACTTTTATACTAGTATCCCTCTCTTCACATCCCTCGCCGCCAGATCCACACTCGCTTGTGGGACAGTACGGAAGAATCAAAGAGACCTTCCTTCCTATCCCCTGCAGACTCCTATCCCCCTGGTGAGTACCGTGCCTTTTCCCATGAAAACCTGTTGCTGGTCAGGTATAAGGACAAGAGGGATGTCCATATGCTCCCCACTATTCATGGGAATGGCAGCACCCCTGTCCCTGTGTGAGGTACCGTGGGACTGGTCCTCAAGCCAGATTGTATTTGGGGGTAACACCATCAATTTAGCCAATTTAGCCATTTTCCATTTTCACGTCCAACTTCAATGCAAAGTCGTCAAACACCTGTGAGGTGTTAAGGCTCACTATACCCCTTGTTACATTCCTTGAGGGGTGTAGTTTCCAAAATAGTATGCCATGTGTTTTTTTTTTATTTATTTTTTTTTTGCTGTTCTGGCACCATGGGGGCTTCCTAAATGCAACATGGCCCCCAAAAACCATGACAGCAAAATTAGTTTTCAAAAATCTCACAGTTGCTCTTTCCCTCTTGAGTCATGTTGTGAGCCCACAGAGCACTTTATGCCAACATATGAGGTATTTCCGTACTCGAGAGAAATTGGGCTACAATTTTTTTTCACCTAATACCACTTTTAAAAATGAAAAAAATGGGTCTACAAGAGCATGTTAATGTAAAAAATGCAGATTTTGATTTTTCTCCTCCACTTTGCTTCTATTCTTGTGAAACTCCTAAAGGGTTAACAAACTTTCTGAATGTCATTTTGAATATTTTGAGGGGTGTAGTTTCTATAATGGGGTCATTTAGGGGGTATTTCTCACAGAAAGGCCCCTCAAATCCACTTCAAACTTAACTGGTCCCTAAAAAATTCAGATTTTGAAATTTTCATGAAAATTTTGAAATTCGCTGCTATACTTTGAAGCCCTCTGATGTCTTCCGAAAGTAAAAACATGTCAATTTTATAATGTCAACATAAAGTAGACATATTGTATTTGTGAATCAATATAAAATTTATGTGGAATATCAATTTTCCTTACAAGCCGAGAGTTTCAAAGTTAGAAAAATGCTAAATTTTCAAAATTTTCATGAAATTTGGGGATTTTTCACCAAGAAAGGATGCAAGTAACGACAAAAATTTACCACTAACATAAAGTAGAATATGTCACGAAAAAACAATCTCAGAATAATCGGTAAAAGCATCTTAGAGTTATTAATGCTTAAATTGACAGTGGTCAGAACTGCAAAAAATGGCACCGTCCTTAAGGTGAAAATGAGCTGCGTCCTTAAGGGGTTAAACAAAGGATGACTGGTGAACCAGCAACAGGGTTATGGATGTTCAGGCCTCATTCAGCAAAGTCTAATTAATCTGGTCCAGTCTCTCAGAAAAGCTACTATAGCTAAAAAAGTTAATGCTGCCTATAATAGAAAAGGATCATAATGAAAATAGCAATGCAGGTTGCTGTGTATGGGGGCTATGTAGCTGCAGACTGGGCAGAGTGCTTTAACATTGAAAATGCCTATTGGCACATGGGCATCTGAGCTGAACCATGGACAAAGAAGGCTTGGTTTTATACATCCC